>NC_042615.1:708230712-708539346 GCF_901001135.1 Rhinatrema bivittatum | reverse complement strand
TATTTTGTTAGATTACTCTTGAAGCCTACCTGCTTTCATTCTTATCCCATGATCCCTCATTCCAGAATTCCCTTTCTGGTGAAAGAGGGCCTCCTCCTTTGCATTGATACTTTGGAGGTATTTAAATGCCTGTATCATATCTCTTCATCTCACCTTTCCTCAAGGGTTTACATGTTTAGATCTTTAAGTCTGTTCCCTTATCCTTTACAGTGCAGAACATTCACCATTTAAGTAGCCATCCTCTAGACCAATGCCATTCAGTCTGTATTTTTTTTTTAAGGTGCAGCTCTAGAATTGTACATCATATTCCTGCTATCACCTCCTTTTTTCTCTTCCTATGCAGCCAAGCATCTTTTGGGCTTTTGCCATTACTGTATCCATCTGAAGATAACCAGATACTGTCACCATTAGATCCTGCTCTTGTTTTGTGCTTAGAATAATTTCACCCCCTATACCGCAGCCTTTGGAGGTTTTGCAGCCCAAATAATGAATCTGCAGTTTTTGCCATTAAATCTTAACTGCCATAATCTAGACCAGCGATTCTCAACCGGTGTGTCACAACACACCAGTGTGTCGCCAAGAACACGCAGGTGTATCGCCACACTTCCCGGTCCCCCACTGACCCAGCTGCTCCCCCTACCCAAGCAAAATAGGTCCTCCACCTGGGCTTAAAATGCTGATAGCCCGGGCAGAACGCGGCAGGAGTGCTGGAGTCAGCGGCACCGACATGCTCTCTTATTCCCACCCCACCCCGGAAGAGGAAGTGGTGAGCAGCAGGTACGTGCGCGGGAAGAAGAGACTATGTTAGTGCGCTCAGCATCGGCCCAAAGAAAAGAAGAGAGGCGCGCGGCCTGAAGAATGAGCAGCTCAGCTCAGAATAAAATGAGGACAATTGTCCACGATCGATGGAACTCCTTTCTCCGCAAGGGATGAAAAGGAAGGAGGTTGTTGCTGCCTTTAGGGTTGGAAGTGGAGGAGGTTGCTGCTGCTGCTAATTCTGGGGAGGAGGGAGAGTGAGTGAATGAGCAAGCATATGTGTTTGAAATCCTGTGTGTGTGTGTGTGCAAGTGAGACAGCATGTTTGTGAATGATTGAGAGCCTGTATATGTGAAAGAAAGTATGTGTGTGATTGAGAGCCTGTGTGTGAGAGAGAGCATGAATGTTAAGTGTATGATTGAGAACATGTATAAGTTTGTAATTGAAAACCTATCTGTGTGAAAGAGTATGTGTGTGTGATTGAGATTTTTGTGTGTGAGAGAGATCATGTGTATGTATGATTGAGAGCCTGTGTGTATAAGTAAGAGAGAGAGCATGTGTGTGATTGATAACTGGTTTAGATGAGGGAGCATGTGAGTATGTGATTGAGAGCCTGTGTGTAAATGTGAGAAAGAAAGAGAATATGTTTGTAAGCATGTGAATGAGAGTCTGTGTGTGAAAGAAAGACAGCATGTATATATGTGATTGAAAGCCTGTATGTGTAAGCGTGAAAAGATAGACAGCATGGGGTAGATTTTCAGAAAGCGCGATTTGGCATACTTTTGTTGGCGCATCAGGTGCAAACAAAAGTACGCTGGATTTTAGTAGATATGCGCGTAGCCGCTAAAATCCTGGATCGGCGCGCGCACGGCTACCGATTCTGTATAGCCGGCGCGCGCCGAGCCGCACAGCCTACCTCCGTTCCCTCCGAGGCCGCTCCGAAATCGGAGCGGCCTTGGAGGGAATTCTCTAACGCCTTCCCCTCACCTTCCCCTCCCTTCCTCTACCTAACCCACCCGCCCGGCCCTGTCTAAACCCCCCCTTACCTTTGTCGGGGGATTTACGCCTCCCAGAGGGAGACGTAAATCCCCGCGCGCCAGCGGGCCGCTAGCACGCCGGGACGCAACCTGGGGGCGGGTCCGGAGGGCGCGGCCACGCCCCCAGACCGCCCCGGGCCGTAACCACGCCCCCGGACCCGCTCCCGACACGCCACGACAACGCCGCGCGGATCGGGCCCGCCCCCGACACGCCCCCCTCTGAAAACCCCGGGACTTACGCGAGTCCCGGGGCTCTGCGCGCGCCGGTAGGCCTATGTAAAATAGGCGCACCGGCGCGCAGGGCCCTGCTCGCCTAAATCCGCCCGGATTTAGGCGGATTTAGGCGAGCAGGGCTCTTAAAATTCGCCCCCATGTGTGTAAATGTGTAACTATGAGCCTATGAGTGAGAAAAAGCATGTGTATATGTGAGCGATTGAGAGCCAGTGTGAGAGAGAAAGAGGAGAAAGTTGCAAGCAGATCATCCCTCCTCCTGATAATTCAAAACAATCTCAGGGCACCTGGATATCAAACATTCCCAGGTATGCAGAGCAAAACATTTTTTGTATCATTATTTTTCATTATTGGGCCTTTCTGTCTGCTATTTTGAAATATTTTATTGGTATCTAGAAATTTTTGATATGAGACTTTAATTATTGGATATTCTATTCATCAGCTGTTTTGAAATAATCTTTTCTTTTGTTAGTATGGTTTTTACTACTATTGCTTTTATATTTCTTGATTTGTTTTATAAGGACTGGTGGTGTTTCTTTTTTTTCCTTTGTTACACTGCATACAGAGACTCTGGCTTGTTGCGGTTTCCAATTCAGTTTTTGTCTGCATGCTTTTGGTTATGTTTTATGGTCTCTTTATTCTTTGTTAGTGAGGGTCAGCACATGTGTTTCAGGTGAGGTTTTTTTGCTGGCGTGTAGTTTCTGTGTAGGGCTTTATAGTAGCCTGGTTTGTTCCATTTTCCTAATAGGAGGTGTATTGGTGTCTTAAAGCTTGGTGTATTATTTTCAGTGTTGCCTTTTCTTAAGTAAGGTGTTTACTGTTTGAGTACTAGAAATTGGTGCTGTTTTGGTGTGGGATGTTTACTATTTACGCAATTTCTGTTCAGACAGAATACATATCTTTTCCTTGTGTCATTCTTAACAATAAAAATAATACTGGACCTTTATTTTTTTATTTCCGCCTTGAATTGTAATGAGCAGTGTGTCACACATATGAGCGTGGTCAGTCAGGTGTGTCACGATTGGAAAAAGGTTGAGAACTACTTATCTAGACCATTTCTCAAGCTTCAGTAGATCCTTCTTCATAGTTTCCATGACTTCCTGGGTGTCTGCCCTATTACAGATTTTGGTATAATCAGCAAAAAGACAATCTTTCCCAATAGCCCTTCTGCAATACCGCTTACAAAATGTTGAAAAGAATTGGTCCAAGGACCGATTCCTGCATCATACCCCTAGTAATGCTCTTTTCCTTGGAGTGAACACCATTTACTACTACTGTTTGTCACCTCCCACTCAATCAGCTTCTAAACTAACCAAGAGTGCACAACCTATTTATATGTTACCTATGCAGAACTATGTCAAAGGCCTTAATGAAATACAAGAACACATCATTTCCCCAATCCAAATCTCTGTTTATCCAGTCAGAGAAATTGACCAGATTCATCTGACAAGACCTACCTCTGGTAAAACCATGCTGTAATCTTGTAATCCATTGAATTCTGAAACAACTATATCCTCTATTTTAGCAGTGATTCCATTAATTTACTCATTACGAAAGTCAGACTTAACTGGCATAGTTCCAGCAACTCCTTCCACATTTGTGAAAAGGAACCACATCCACGTGTCTCCAGTCCTCCAGAACTATACCCAAATGTAAAGAAGCATTGAAAAGATGAGCCAGGGGACCATCGGATGCATCCTGTTTAGTTAGCCCTATCACTTTATCTACTTTTCATTTATTAGCTGGTTCTTCACAAACACGATGTTTTTGAAAATTGAGGTTTACCTCACTTTCAATCCAATTTGTGTCCATTTTCAGTGGTCCTATTCCTGGCCCTTCCTTGGTTAGTTAGTTTTCCTGATGTCTAGGACCTTCAACTTTGAATGAACTTTTGTGGTTTTTTTGCTTGTTTCCTCGCTGCTTCAGCAGCTTCTCGACAGCACTTTTGGTGCTACCCCCAAAAAAAGAATATATAAAGAAGAAGAAAATTTGTGATGTCCAGTTCCAAGAAGGCTTAAGGGCTGTGTCTTTAATCGTAAGATGTTCATCATAATGGCTACGATATCTACTATAAATGCCTGGGACCTGATCACAACTCTGCCAATTGTTTTGATTGTGGGCAAATGCCCCCTAGGTCACAGCAGAACCGAGCTTGGAATATTGAGGAGCACCTCAGGCCAGTTTTGAGATTGAGTCATTCCTCGTTGCAGATTGGAGCCTCTTGTTCTTCCCTTCATGCCAAGTCGAAATGATGCTTCTCTGATCAAGTCCCCCATATACAGCGCTGGTCTCTAGATCCACTATAGCCCTGGGGTTGAGAAAGGAGAAGAAGCCTTAGGCTTTTAAACCAATGTGCTCCGAGCTCACACTCTTGAGCCTCATCTTCAGCTTGAGGCTTTTCGGAGATAATGAAGAAGCACTAATTGGCTCAGTCAGCACAGGTGGTGCAGAAATCATTGGCACCATTGATGTACCAGCCTTCTGTGCTACCAATGCATTGACTCCTGGCATGGCTGATGCACTTTGTCCTCAGCACCAAAATCTGCAGAGCAGCTTATGCCATCGATACCTGCGGTAACCCTGGCTCTGATGTGCCCTGATGAGGATTCTTCTTTGGTGCCATTAATACCACCTTGCCTTCTGTTTCCATATCCCAGACCCTCAGCACTGTCTGCCAGGAACATCCAGCCCAGTCAACATCTGGAAACTCCAGATCCTACCTTATCTATTGTGTTCTTGTTCTCCATGTGTCCCCTGATATAGGTTATTTAGGATAGGATCTCTACCTGGAATCTGGTGCATGCTTCTTAAGGCAATGACTCTATTCCAGTCTCAGAGGAGGATGTCCCTTCTCCAACTCCAGTTCAAAGTACACATCAGTCAATGGACCACATTATAGAACTAGTGAAGACTTTACCTCTTTAATAAGGGCACACTTCAATTTCTCCTATCCAGGATGTTGGATTTGTTCCCTCAAGGGGGAGTCCCTTCTGCTTCTATGGAATCTCCAATTAGAAATCCCAGTGGAGGAAGTTAGCCTACCTCCATTGGGCAGGCCATCCTGTTCAGGAGAGTCCAGCCAGCATTAAGGATGAAGTATGGGGCATGGCCAACTGGGATCTTCCCTGGGAGCTGACCCATCTGAGATGACTGCACCAATCACCTTCTTCTTCATCATGGTCATGGGTTAGCATCTGTCTACCTTTTTGCTTCAGAGGAGAGGTCTAGGTGGATTCCCTCAGACCCCTTACCTGACTTGCTGGAACATTTCTACCCACCAGAAGACTTCTCAGACTCCAAATACCTGGAAAAATTTGGTAAGCTCCATCAGAGCAATGTCCAGAGAGATAAGGACCACTGTCAGGAAGTCTTCAGCCTGCTTGATATATTGTAAACTCCCTCCAAACCAGCAGTGATCCAGGTTCACCAGATTCTATAGAACCTATAGAGGTGATATGATATAGATTCTATAGAACCTATAGAGGTGATATGATACAGACTTTCAGATACTTGAAAGGTTTTAAATATCCAAAGACAACGACAAACCTTTTCCGTAGGAAAAAAATCAGCAGAACCAGGGGTCATGATTTGAAGCTCCAGGAGGAAGATTGAGAACCAATGTCAGGAAGTATTTCTTCACGGAGAGGGTGGTGGATGCCTGGAATGCCCTTCCGGAGGAAGTGGTGAAGACCAGAACTGTGAAGGACTTCAAAGGGGCGTGGGATAAACACTGTGGATCCATAAAGTCAAGAGGCCGTCAATGAAGAGTGGGTGGCTCACCAGAATGACGGCTACTGCCTGGAGATAATACCCTTATTCAATAAACATACACATGGTTACTGTGACTCCAACATCGCTCTAAGCTTCAACAGCAAGAGGAAATGTGGAAAAAAGGATTTGCACTCACAAAGCGGGGAGTAGCTGGCTTGTTATGGCGGTTACTACCCCAAACCAAATAAGCCTGATACTTCACTTTCAATGCATATCCAGCATAGCTCTCTGCTTCAACGGCAGGGGAGAAGAAAAACTGATACTTCACGCATATCCAGCATAGCTCTCTGCTTCAACGGCAGGGGAGAAGAAAAACTGATACTTCACGCATATCCAGCATAGCTCTCTGCTTCAACGGCAGGGGAGAAGAAAAACTGATACTTCACGCATATCCAGCATAGCTCTCTGCTTCAACGGCAGGGGAGAAGAAAACCTGATACTTCACGCATATCCAGCATAGCTCTCTGCTTCAACGGCAGGGGAGAAGAAAAACTGATACTTCACGCATAACCAGCATAGCTCTCTGCTTCAACGGCAGGGGAGAAGAAAAACTGATACTTCACGCATATCCAGCATAGCTCCCTGCTTCAACAGCAGGGGAGAAGAAAAACAACCAATAAGGGCTGAATAACATAGCCTGGGTAAAACAAATAAGCATGGGTGTAGCTTGCTTATTGCGGCGGTTACTACCCCTACTACCCCAAACTAATCAAGCTTGATATTTCACTTGGATGCAGCTCCATCACTGCTCTCTACATTAATGGTGGGGGTGGAAGGGAAATAGAACCAAAGAGAAACAGATAAGTATGAGAAAAAAATGTGTGAAGCTTGCTGGGCTGACTGGATGGGCCGTTTGGTCTTCTTCTGCCTTCATTTCTATGTTTCTATAACCTGTAAACAAGAATGTGAGATAATGTGGCCTCCTGCCCCCATACCTCTCCTATCTCAATCCCTCTTCCCATCTCCCAGAATACTCCAAAACCTACACAAACGTAGCTAGGAGGAAAGAATCTTACTCCTTCCTAGCTTGGGTTCTGTCATTGCTCTGATAATGTATGCAGTGGAAGGGGAAATTGGAGAGGAGGGTCAGATATTCATTTTTATTAAGCTCCATTTGGAAGAAAGATTGGGAGATAATAACCAAGTAGAATATTTTTTAAATTCAAGCCAGAAGGAGCAGGGAATTGCAGGAGAGGCAGCTATACTCCTGTTTTTACTCTGTTGGACTGACAGGTCAGATGGAGAGGGATTGGGCCTCAATTTGTTTTTTAAATTTGAACGTGACGGTAGGATATCTCTGGTTATGGGTGAAGTGAGTCTATAACAGGACTTAGCTAGTACTGTTTACTTGCTAATGTTTGAACTTCCTAAATCTAGCTGGTTAAGTTTTAGCAAGCTAGATATAGAAAGAAATCAGCTTAACTTAGCCGCCAAAATATAGCCAATTAAGTTAGTCAGTCTGCCCTTTTTTGAAACTTGACCCAAATATTGCTTAATATCAATCTCGAGGCTTAACTTTTGTTGATACACTCCGCAGTCACACAATCTCTTACTGTGTTTGACGATGCAAATTGAATGAAGTCATCTTCACTAATGGTGCTACAAGGATTTACCACACAATCAAAGTAGAGTTTTATGACACAATAGTCCTACAATCTCTAACTGTGTTTGACAATGCAAACTGAATGAAGTTGTCGTCACCAATGGTGCTACGTGTTATAAGTTTCTAGTTTACGTACGACACTGTGGCATCGGCCCTGCAGGCACACTATAAGTCCTGCCCAAATTGATTGCCCCTAAGGCAGCTCTAGATAAAAGAGCGAAACTCGGCCAGAGTCGGGCAAATTTCAATAAAGGGCTTTTTCCATCATCCGATTCTCTTTTTCTTCAATGGTATATTTTATGTAAATTGTTCTTTTTAGAAGTTTTATATCTTTGGCTTAAATTATATTTAATTCATTGTATTATATTTTTATTATTTCCTACCTTTCCACTATGTCCACTCCATCCATGAAACCAGGGCTTGACTTTGGGTAGGGCAAGCTGGGAAGTTGCCTAGGGTGCAGGGAGACAAGGAGCACCCTAGATGCTGCTGGCAGCACCTGTTAGGCTGATCAACCAGAGGATCAAGCAGCACAGGTGTTGGATGGACCTGGTACAGGAGAGGCAACTCAGGCAAATGCTATCTGCAGAGAGCCTGCAGGTGTTCCCATATCAGCAACATTAAAATCACCGCTGGCCTATGCACTCCTGCACCTTTAAGGAGATGGACTCGGAGACAATGCACCTTTTAATTTGGCCACTTTTCTTGACTAGCACTAGCACCTCTCCTCTTTATCTGCAGCTGCAAGGTTCGCTGTTCAGCTGTTTGAACTACACGGGCACAGATGAAGAGAAGAGGCTCTGGCACCAAATAGGTAGGAACAGCTACATTAAAAGCAGCAGGCAGGGCATGAAAGCGGGATGATGACTTCCAAATTGTTGTGAGTCTGACTGCCTGCCTGCCCTCCTGCAGGTACTTTGGAGAACATTGTTATAACCTTACTGTCCACCTATGTCTCTACATAAGCTTGTTGAGCAGCAGGAGAGGGGATAACCCATGGATATGCTGTTGGGTCCAAGTTATCTGCAGAGATATTTTTTGTGTTGCTCTCTTGCTTGTGTGTATATTTGCACAATTTCATAGAGGTCAATATTCAATTGGCTGTGTCCGGGTAGAATTTCTCAAACAACTTTGTCTTGGTAACTTTATCGCTCTATTCAGTCTGAAGCCATGCTAGCTGAACATCTGTTCTAAAGTTCTCAGACAAATGTTGCGAGTACAGAGGTGCGGTCGCTTGCTAGAGAGGTATGTGTAGGAGGAGCCCCAAGACACACACTATGGGAGGTGTCTAAGCACAGGCAGGAGCTGGAACAAGGCTGGACCAGGAACAAGACGGAACATCGAGGAACTGGAACAAGGCAGGCTCAGACCTCCACGACTTACACCCACAGATGACACCCAGCAACTTAATGCTGGTCTCAAGAGTAGCCCTCCAGCCACTCGGTAGCCCTTCCGGACTTGCCACTTGGGAACAATGAGTGTGTGCAGCCAGACAGAGGCTGAGGACAGGAACAAGATGAGACATGGAACTCAGGAACTTGGAAGACTGAGACGAGGACTCGAGGAACTTGGAAGACTCAGACAAGGACTCAAGGAACTTGGCTTAGACGAGGATTCAGGATTAGGCACTAGTACAGGGTGAATACTGCACCACAGCGCGCCCTACACAGTCGCCCATGGCTGGTTGCGGACCATGCCGGAAGCGAAGCAGACTCCAGGTGAGAAGATGAGGACTTGGAGCTGGTAACATGATGAAGATTCAGGAGAGGCCTGCACCAAGGCGCGCCCTACACAGCCGTCCATGGCTGCTTGCGGACCATGCTGAAGCGGAGCAGGTTCTGGTTTGAGTCTAGGGCATGGATGAAAGCAGAAACAAGGAAATCTGAAGATCGGGAGCAGAATTCAAGACTCAGGATTCAAAGATTCAGAACTCGAATTCAGGAAACGACCTCAGCATTAAAAGCAAGGGCCTTCCGGAGACTTGCGCTGCAGACGTGAAGACAGGTCTTGGGCCATGAAGCATCCTACATAGCCCCCCAAGGGCTGGTCACGGACCATGATGGTGGCATGCCAGGAAAGGTGGACAAGCAGGAAACCTGGAAGCAAGATGAAGAGCCGGAGACAGGAACACCAGGACTAGGACTGGAGTAGGGATGTGAATCGTTTTAGGACGATTAAAATTATCGTCCGATAATTTTAATATCGTCTTAAACCGTTATGGAACACAATACAATACAGATTCTAACGATTTATCGTTATAAATCGTTAGAATCGTGAGCCGGCACACTAAAACCCCCTAAAACCCACCCCCGACCCTTTAAATTAAATCCCCCCCCCCCCCGAACCCCCCCCCCCCAATAACTTAAATAACCTGCGGGTCCAGCGGCGGTCCGGAACGGCAGCGGTCCGGAACGGGCTCCTGCTCCTGAATCTTGTCGTCTTCAGCCGGCGCCATTTTCCAAAATGGCGCCGAAAAATGGCGGCGGCCATAGACGAAAAAGATTGGACGGCAGGAGGTCCTTCCGGACCCCCGCTGGACTTTTGGCAAGTCTCGTGGGGGTCAGGAGGCCCCCCACAAGCTGGCCAAAAGTTCCTGGAGATCCAGCGGGGGTCAGGGAGCGATTTCCCGCCGCGAATCGTTTTCCGTACGGAAAATGGCGCCGGCAGGAGATCGACTGCAGGAGGTCGTTCAGCGAGGGTTCCGGCGCCTCGCTGAACGACCTCCTGCAGTCGATCTCCTGCCGGCGCCATTTTCCGTACGGAAAATGGCGCCGGCCATACGCGTATGGCCGGCGCCATTTTCCGTACGAAAACGATTCGCGGCGGGAAATCGCTCCCTGACCCCCGCTGGACCTCCAGGAACTTTTGGCCAGCTTGTGGGGGGCCTCCTGACCCCACGAGACTTGCCAAAAGTCCAGCGGGGGTCCGGAAGGACCTCCTGCCGTCCAATCTTTTTCGTCTATGGCCGCCGCCATTTTTCGGCGCCATTTTGGAAAATGGCGCCGGCTGAAGACGACAAGATTCAGGAGCAGGAGCCCGTTCCGGACCGCTGCCGTTCCGGACCGCCGCTGGACCCGCAGGTTATTTAAGTTATTTGGGGGGTGGGGGATTTAATTTAAAGGGTCGGGGGTGGGTTTTAGGGGGTTTTAATGTGCCGGTTTTTTCGATTTTTCGATTTTTAACGATTTTTCACGATATTTTACCCCCCCAAACGGCAACAATACGATTCCCTCCCCCTCCCAGCCGAAATCGATCGTTAAGACGATCGAGGACACGATTCACATCCCTAGACTGGAGCATCAGGAACATGGAACATCAGGACACCGAAGAGACAACGAAGGAGTTCCAGCGAAGAACAGGACCAGGAACATTCACAGGAGACCAGGAGCATTGAACATGAAGACCATCAAGACAGGCGGAGACCGTGGAGGACCTTGCATGGCGAAGAAAGCACAGACTACTGGGAGGATCCATGCGAAAGCCCCGAGGAAGTGGAAGAGAGCCCATTTTTAGAGCTGAAGATAGCACAGGCTGATGATATCATCTGTTAGGGCCGCAGGGCTTTTCCCGCTGTTGGCCCTTTAAATAAAGTAAAGAGGCGCGTGCGCACCTATGCCAGGCCTGGAACAGGCAGGAGCAACGGCGGCGGCACCCAAGCCGTGAAGATGGAGAGGTTGGCAGTGGCTCCCTGCCGCGAACCATGACATCAGCGGCGGCACCCTGCCACGAAGAGAGGCGGACGACAGCGGCTGCAAGAAGCAGGGTCTCAGAGTGGGGGCGTCCCCGCCACGAGAAGCAGCAGCAGTGGCAGTGCAAGCCGTGAAGACCACGGCGGCCCTCCCTGCCACGGAGAAGGAACGAGGCCTGCGGCGGCGGCCCGGGCCACATTGGAGCAGCAGCAAACAGAGGCAGTCTGGGGAGACGTGGGCAGGTGAGTGAGGCTGCTCGCAGTTGGGGCCCGCAAGCAGCGGAACACAACAACAAAGCTGTCTGGGTAACTCTAGGACTGCTCTTTACCCAAACAGTTACTTGGGTGATTTTTTTTTTTTTTTCTGGGCAGCGTTGCCCAGACAAAGTTAAACTGTGCCTTGGAAATGCCCTCAGTAACACTTTTTTTTTGTGTGGGTAAAATTTGTCCGAGCAACAATTTGCCCAGACAAAATTTAGCTGAGGAGCAGGGGAAAAAATGTAATCCTTATCCTGTTAACTCCAAAAGTTAACTGAACAACCATTTAAATATTGACCTCTGAGTCATTCAAATTTCATGAAATGAGCTAAATTCTTTAAAAGAAATCTCCACATGAAAGTAAACAAAGAGTTACAATAAACAGCAGTTGTGGGGCATTTTTCTGTTGGTGTTTTTCACTTGTAAGAAGCACAGGAAGAGGCTTGCTTGAAACTTTTGGTGCAGGGATGGACGGAAGTGGGGACTTGGATATTAGGGAGCAGCAGGGACGGGGAGACCTGGTAGGGAGAAATAGCACTTGGATTGTGGAGGAAGAAGGGTGAGTACAGAGATTCAGAGATTGGAGGAAGAACTGGGACCTGGAGATTGAGCAGGAATTGGTGGGGGGGACTCAGTGCTTGAGTGATGAGAAATGGGGCTGTGAAGTTAATGACTGCGGGGATGGGGGGAAGGGGAGTTTATGGGTAAAAAAAAGGATATTGTGATAGTCTCATGGGAGACACAGCTGTATGTTTCTGTTGTATGGCTTGTTATTTTGTACAATATCCAATAAACTGTTTTACAAAAAAAAAAAAAAAAGAAATGGGGCTGTGGGAGGGTCAACCTGTAAAAAATTGGAAGGGGAGACATCAAAAAACAATTTTGGATTCAGGACCAGAGGAACATGGACTGCAAGTGAAGAGGGCAGGCAATTGGACCTGGGCCCAGATGGATAGGAAGAGAATGCCTGGAGGGAGGGAAGTTGGGGGAAGGAAGGAGAGAATGCCTGGAAGGAGGGGTTTAGAAAATGTTTGGAGGGAGGGAGAGAGAGAAAGAGAATTGGAGGGAGGGAGGAAGAAGAGGGGGAATAATGTCAGGAGAGGTGGAGAGAATTCCTGGAAAGAAGGTGGAGAAGTGGAAGTGGAAGAGAATGGAGGAGTTGGGAAGGGCGCCATTGACAATTTTTGTCCAGGGCACCATTTGCCCTAGAGCCAGCCCTGCATGACGTACAGCAGCAATCATTCCAAAGAGGCACAGAAAGTGGAAGAGGGGCATCCAAGTGCTGGCAAGAGGCAGCCTCCTGACCAACCCCGGGAGATTTTCTAACATGCGCACAGCCATTAAATTACCAGTTTTACCAGTTAGTCTACCATTTCAAACAGTCCATCTGTAGGTCATCGAGACCATCCTGGCTCTTCATCCTCAATTTCACCACCTCCCTCCCCCCCCCCCCCCCACACACACACACCCCCTGCCCAAGTCAGTATTTCCCTTTTAAGACTCTTATGATCACTTCCTCCAGAAGCAGAGCAGGTATAAATATACACAAGCAAGCTGCCAAATCTACATGCATAAATTGCATATAAAATCATTTTACATGTGTAAATGCTTGCCCCGGCCCATCTCTTTTTATACTCGGAAATTTACTTGCAGGCCCTTACATACCCATGTATTTTGAGGTTCATAAAATAGCATATACACAAATATATGCTATTTGCACACATATATGCTGATTTTTATGCGCACAAATTTTGAAAATTCACCTTAAAACTACTAAAGCGAAGCTTAGCTGTTTGGAGAGTTTTTTCTTTCTGTGCAAACACCAAAACAAGCTCCAAAGCAGGCTTACACCAATTCCAAGAGTCACTCCTTTCCCTCCCCATATGGAGAGCTTTTTTCCCCCTTTATTAACAGTGCTCAGGTAAAAACACACACCTTAGCTTTCCTAAAGCAGATCTTATATGAAAGCAATAAGATATTTTCAAACATTCTGGCAGTTGAATAGAGACACATAAATGGATTTTTTTTTATATTCCTTGTTACATTCCGCTTATTAGCATTTGATTCAGTTAATATGAAATCATTCATATTTGTCTTCTCTCTATTTAAATCTATCCGAGCTACCTCAGCTTTTTCCACATCCTGGCTATCAGGATACTCTAATTTCCCTGATGTAAGAGTATCCTTTGAAGATACCACCTGCTTTCCCTCTCTCTCTCTCTCTCTGCAACAATATTGAGCAGTTCCTAAATTGTCCACAAGCAGCAACCAGTTGTCCTCAACTTCTAAGAGTAGGAAACCCAGACAGATTTAATCACAGGCTGATGTGCCTTTAAACCTCTGTAGCACAAGTATGAAGGAATACTTTTCTTCTCCATCTCTTTTACTGTCCCAGCACACGATCTGTACTTTTTCTCCTTAGTGGCTCTATAATTTTTCAAAGCACATAATGTATCCTTGCTCCTGATTGGCTCTGTAGACTCTAGCATCCAGTTTCTGGCTGGCAGAAATAGTTGCCAATCAAAGCTTTGGGATGGCACATTAATCAGAGCCCTCCTGTGTATAATTTTTCTACCACTTAACTCCATCGTTCAGGAGTGGCTAACTCCAGTCTTCGAGAGCCACAAACATGCCAGGTTTTCAGAATATACACAATTAATATGCATGACATAGATTGGCATACAAGATGGCAGGGCATGCAAATCTATCTCATGCATATTCTTTGTGGATATTCTAAAAACCTGGCCTGTTTGTATTTCTCAAGGACTGGAGTTGGCCACCCTGCCATAGTTACTAAATGTAAACAAGTCCTTCCAGGAGCTGATACTCAGACTGCTGTAAAACAAGTAGGCAAGACAGAACAGGCTACACTTATTAAGGACACAATTGCATTTAGTGGTACTTTCCAATTAAAGGTCCCTTTACAGATAGGACAAAATATCTGGTCTTCTTATGGTGCAGAATAGACAGAGTACACTGTACCATCACTTTTGAATTACTTGTGCTTAAGCTATTTGATCAAAATAAAAATGAAACACAATGGGCTGGTTATAAAATCCAGGGTCGGCACGCGCAAGGGGGGTGCACAATTGTGCAACTTGCATGCGCCGAGCCGCACAGCCTTCCTCCGTTCCCTCCACCCCCCACCTTCCCCTCCCTACCCCTACTTAACCCGCCTCCCAGCCCTACCTAAACCCCTCCCTTACCTTTATCTTATAAGTTGCGCCTGCCTCTGGGCAGGCGTAGGTTGTGCGCGCCGGCCAACAGCCATCCCGGGCACAGCAGCAAATGGCCGCTGTGCCTGGAGGCTCTGGCCCCGCCCCTTTTTTCAAGCCCCGGGACATGCACGCGTCGCCGGGCCTATGCAAAATAGGCTCGGCGTGCGCAGGAGCGGGTTTTCGCGGTTACATGCGTAATATACGCGCTTAACTCTTAAAATCCGCCCAAATGGGTGCAACTGAAACTTTATTTCATAGCGTGCATCTCTCATATAGAAGGGATATACATGCTGGGAAAAAAATCAGGTTAGACAGTTTGTTTAATTGAACTGTTCTTTCAACCGTTATTACTGAGAGCTAACTCTGTGTAGGAGGTTTACTGGGAAATGAAATGTGAACTGGCCCACTATGAGAAATGATTGGTGTAGTTCCATGTCCAGAACATGTGCTCCCTGCCACCCAAACTGTCAAAGCTATTATTATTGTAAAGAACATTTTCTGACCTGACAGATTTCTTTATATGGGTTTTATCCAACTGATAAGCCATACTGTGGCTTTGTAAACTATAGAATAGATTTTAGATCAAGAGGACAGCATACTGTTACTTAGAGAGAAGGAAAAAGAGATGATTTTCTAAAATATTTTTTTCCATATTTTATCTCTGTTAACAAACTTTGGGGTCAGTGAGCTAAAGTGTGCTAACATCAGCCGATAATGCATATAAACGGTCTGTTTATCATGCATGCTAACAGCAGATGTTCATGACATACAGATGATAAGGTACATGCATACTTTTGCTATGGTTGTTATTGCAAAAACGTAATTACACCTTCCCAAGGGGTGGTTATTTATTTTTCCGTAAATACATTAAAAAAGGAATTTGCACACGTACTTTTGTACTCCGATAATAGGTAATTTGTTATTTATATAGCTGTTCATTTCATTACAGCATTAGCATAAATTTTGCATTAAAACTCACTAGCTAGTTTACGCACATTTGGCTAAATTTTAAATCCCCTGTGCGTGGGGAAAACGGTGGTTACCTGCGTGGCCGGGCCTTGCGCATCTTCAAATGGCCCGGCCACGCGCATAATTCCCGTTACGCGCAGAAGTTCTGGGCCCAAGAAAAGGAGCGGTCCGGGGGGCAGAGAGGGGCGGGACTGGAGGCAGCCAGTACAGCGGCCATTTGCCGCTGTGCCGGGGGATCACACGCTGGCAACCTGCCGGCACGCGCAACTTATGCCAGCATAAGGAGCTGGCTCAGGAGCTGGCATAAGTTCTACAACAAAAATAAGGTAGGGCCTTCTAAGGGTCGGGGAGGAAGAAGGAGGGAGGTAGTGGGGGTAGGAAAGTTCCCTCCCAGTCTGCTCCTTAATTGGAGCGTACTGGGAGGGACCTGGGGGAGGCCCGAGCTCGTCACTGCGCAAAACGTGCAAATTTCTACCCCTCCTTGCGTGCGCCGCTCCGGATTTTATAGCACGCGTGCGCCGGCACACACTTGTTATAAAATCACTCATCCATATGTGCGCGCCAGGTAGCGCGTGCATATGGACGCGCATACATTTTTTTTTTTTTTAAATCTACCCCATTGTTGTGCATAAAATAGCTTTACTTGTATCAAAAGTACTTTTAATGCACGTTAATGCTCTTTAGTACATTTGACGAAACGGAATGAACATGTTACACTCCTTTTTATGAAGAACCCTTTCTTTGTATTTCAATTCTATATACAGTACATACTTGAGTTTTGTATTATTCTCATGACTTGTGCAATGGCACCACATTAGTTGGATTGAATATAAAGTATTAGATAAGATCGTTTATAATAAGCACTGCTGTATTTGCCCTATTGATTGATTTGACTTTGTATGTTCTTTGAAAACAATTTTCTACTGTTTTCAAAATAACCAGCGTATTTTTCCTCAGTCAGATAGAACTATTGGAATATTTTCTTTCCTTCCCATTTTCCCCCCACAAGGTCTAGAAATTTGTAAAATGTCAATACAGTGTCTGATCTAAAAATGTGCATAGTTGCTACTGTTTTCTCTTTCCAAGACAATGCAATATGGTTTTGTTTTAGTATAAACACCCTCCATATGAATAAGGGTTCCCTTCATAGAGATTTACTTCACAACTCTAGCCATGCTATTTTAATTCCATGCCTCTTTTCTTTTGCAGATGATAGTAGCCTCCTAAACCTGACTCCTTATCCACTAGTGAGAAGAAGAAAGCGGAGATTCTTTGGACTGTGTTGCCTTGTCTCCAGCTAAGAAATTCCACTCTGAGATACCAGGAAAACCCTAATTTCAATTGGATCAATTTTGTTTGACTTTTGGAACCATATACCTTATGGTGGCTGGTTATAAAATTATATATTTGATGTTTTTAAGCTGCCCTGTTCGTTTTCTTCCTTCTGTTCAAGAGACTATTAATATCATCAGACAAGGACCAGATTCTAAATAAAAAAAATTTTTTATATGTTCTCTTTTTTTTAAAGACAAACTGCATGTCTGCTTTAAACCATGCAATGATGAGATGCAAACATTATGGTTGATACTTTTTTTTTATATGCACACTGCATAAGCTATTCATATACAGTACTATGACTATATAATCTTAGCACCACAGTAAAATATTTTATAATATCATAGGAAAGCAATCTTATACAGAATGGAAAAAGCAACAAAACTGTGAGTAAAGGTTCTAACACAGTATAATAAAAATTAATAGTATTGTAAGTATTGGACATGTACAAACTTTGTTGCTGCTTTTTCTCACCTTGTCCATATTTAGTCTTCCATCGTATAGATGAATTTATCCAAGTGCTCTGAAAACAAATACCTTAATTTATAACATATATGAGGAGTATTTATGGCTTGTAAATACACTGTATTTCTAATTATACCATATATATAACTATTTTATTTCCTTTAAGTCCAATAGTGTCTTTTGCAAATTCTTTCAGAATGAAGTCATTCAGTGGAAAAATGATGTGCTAAAATCAGCAATTTCCCTCAAATATAAAGCAAAATATTCTCATATTTTGTTTTCATGGAAAGTTATAGCATGGTGTCTGCACATTACCATAGTGTTACCTCTTATAGGGCATGCTGGAGTTAGCTCTGATTGTAATATACTATACATTTTACATTGTTAATAAATTTTTTTAGTTAAAGTATGTTTTGTTATCAGTTTTTACATGGCTTCTTACATGGCTCCTTCTCAAAATGTGATTTAATTTTCAAGACTGTCATTTTCAGAAGACAAAAATGACCTTGGTACAGCAATCAATAAGCAGAGTTTCAAGCACACAGTGTTTTGTCATTTCAAAAATGTTTTAATTTCTTTGATCCATTTAGCAAATCCTTTCTAAGCAAGTGAAATGTTAACAGTCTACAAAAGATGCAGGATGAAACTATGATGTGGCCTTTCTAGCTCATCCCCATTTTTTGGTAGTGTGATAAAGCTGGTGGGTATATAAAAAGAAATATTTTTAGTAGCTAGAGGGAAGCAATATTACCCGTGCACAAGGCTCTGTTCAGACCCCATTTTGAATGCTGTGTGCAGTTCTGGGGACCGCATCTACTATAGAACATAGACAGTTCAAAAGAGGATCACTAAAATGGTACCTGACCTGCACTATACATTGGGTTAATAAAACATTGGGTTAATAAACCAAGGCGATCTAAAAAAGCCGTGAGGGAAACACAAAAAAAATAGATGCCTAAAAATGCCCGTTGAAAAGCTTTATTAAGGAGACTTGAAGGTCCAATACACAAGATGCCCAACTCAGGCCGAGTTTCGCCCCCCCCTCGCGGGGGCTGCCTCAGGGGCTGTGTGAAATAAACTGTTATGCGTATGCGTTGAGAAGGAGACTGACACGCTGCCAGTCAGTACGTGCAAGTTTGCTCATTTGCTGCCTAGAGAGCCTATCAGATTCGGAACTTACAATAAGTGAAGTGATATTTACCGGCGACATCACACTCAGTGTGGAAGTCCACATTACACTTTTAATTTTTACACTTCAATCATACTCTTCCAGAAGATAAACCTATGGCAATAAGTCCTTTTGCGTACGCATAACAGTTTATTTCACATATCCCCTGAGGCAGCCCCCGCGAGGGGGGCGAAACTCGGCCTGAGTTGGGCATCTTGTGCATTGGACCTTCAAGTCTCCTTAATAAAGTTTTTCAATGGGCATTTTTAGGCATTATTTTTTTGTGTTTTCCTGCACTATAAATTGTACATTATTTGTTAATTCTATTTATTTAGGTTTATTATTTGCACTCTCTGAAGGCCCAAGGTGAAATGTACATATCATATAACAAAACTACATTAAGCAAACAATTAAACAAAATCCAACTAAAAACAAAATAACAAGCATAAGTATCCCAGAAATATAATAGCAGTTCACCAAACAGGAAAAACCATCTCAAATAGCCATGTTTTTGCATGTTTTCTAAAGGATAAGTATCATGCTGAGTAGTACTGAGCCCTTGGACTTCTGTTAAGTTGATATGAACACAAGATAGGCCTTAACAGGCGGCAGCTTACTCACCAGAAGACAAGGTCTTCTGCTTGACCAACCACATCCCCCTTGGGTTGAGCCTGCAGGGTCTAGTGGCCAGCAGGGCTTACTGGCTGTACCAAGAGCAAAGCAGAGTTGAGTCCAACCTGAGGTCAGGGCATGCTGAAAGCAAGGCAAAGTCCAGGTCCAGTCTCAAGTCAATGTAGGCTGAGAGTGAAGCAAAGTCTGAGGTCGAAGCAGGCAGAGAGCAAGGCGAAGTCCGGGTCCAGTCCAAGCTCAAGGCAGGCAGAGAGTAAGGTGAAGTCCAGATCCGGTCCGAATTCAAGGAAGACTGAGAGCAAAACAGGGAGCGAGAGACCAAAGAACAGACAAGGATAAACAAGGCAGGAGCAGTCCCACAAAGCAGACCAGAAGATGGTCTGTCAAAGCCAAAAGGCAAACAGAAGCAAGACAGACCAGTCACTAGCTTGAAGATATTTATTGACACGTATATTTAAACAGAGCCCAACTCTGGCCGAGTTTTGCACAGCGGCTGCATCAGGGGCTTGTTTTTTTTAGAAAATGTGGTACCTTTTTTTTTTTTTTTTTTTAAATTGGTATGAATCAATTTTGCTAGATGCAATGTCTGATCTTTTTTATCACTAGATAGGTTTCCGGCAAGATTCAACTTCAAATATTGTGCTTTTTTCAACTCTGCCGTTCAAAAGCTGTTAGATGAAAAGATTTTGCATAACAGATACTGTACACTGATTCTGTATTCAAGATTGTAATTCTCTGTAATATAAAAAATTAAGAATGAAAAACATGGCTTTCCTAGCATGTAGCAAATGGACTCAGGACCAATGGGTATAGTGTGCTCCTGATAGCAGTTGGAGACTGAGTCAGATTTCAATCTGACGTCACCACCAGTACATATACCCCTGCAGAAAGCTCTGATCTTCAGTATTTTCCGTCTCCATAGCAGTTTGGGACTCTAAACACGCTTGCTCAGCATTAGAGTATTCAAACCAAAGAAAATTCCAAACAAGAAGAAACCTTATCTCTACAGACGAGCCCCATTCTGCGGTGATACCTACGGGTCCTTCCCCCAGTCGAGAATACCTGAAGTGATTTCCGAGATCCCTCAGAGGTAGGCCTCGGTCTGGCAGCCGGTCCCCGGCGTGGACTTAGCCCCCGGCAATGGGAGAGGCTGAGAGGCAGCGGGTGTAACACCAAGCGCGGCGGTGAAAGTACCTTCCCTTTCCCCCCACAGCCGGAGACCGCCCGTAAGGAAGAAAAGTTTCTAAAAGTCTCTGGTCACCAAGGCTCGGAAAGCTGCACAGATCATTAGTCGGCGTCTATGTTATCGGGTTGATCAGCCCCGTCCAGGCTAGACCCTGATCCGATGCGAGGGTCCTCCCACGTGGAGACCCTCCGAGGAGGTCGCCATATTGCTTGCATGGTCGCCGGCGCCATTTACCATCGATTGCCGTCCTGTCTGCCTAACCGAGCTGTGCACACAGAGACTAGCCGTGTGCACAACTCAGCGCGTGCATAAGTGCCATGCGCACAGTGACACACATGACAGGGCCGGGCGCATAAGTTAAATCTGTGCGCACAACGGCGCGCGCATCTTGTAAGCACACATCTCGGCCTACGCGCACATCTTCAGTGCACCCGGAGCACATAACTAAGCCTCCCAGGTGCGCGCATTGTACGGGGCTTTCTACTACCCTACGCACACAAATCATGGCACCACCGGCCAAGAAGGTCAAAGCACAAGCCCTTTGCCCAGCCTGCCACATAAGAGCTGTGCAGCACGAAGAGGCCACGGCCATGTGCCGACAGTGCGAGGAGGCTCTGGGAGAACCAAGTCAAGGCCCTCCCCAGCCAGTACAGGAATCCAGATCCACCGATAGTACGCCAGACCTCTCCACCACCAGCGCGAGCCTCCCTCAAACGGGGCTCCCCGGGGACGCATCGGCTTTCAATCTAGACCCAGGATCCGTTTTCTGGGTAGAATTCTTTAAAGGTCTTCACACCTTCGTCTACATGTAACCGGCGTCACCGATGACACAACCACAGCCTCCCCCAGAGGCCCCTAACCTCCCAGGGCCCTCTAGGCCCCCCAGAGACGTGCCTCTACTGGTCAAAAGCCTCCATAGGGGACACGGACACCTCTGACGAGGATCAAGAATCCCTGGAGGAAGGGGAAATCAGTCCAGGAATGGAACCTTACCGAACCATGAGACGTTTCTTCTCCAAAGACGACCTATCAGAACTCGTGGCTCACAGCTTGAAGGAGCTCGCCATCCTGGGCACTGGTACCACAGGGGAACCAAAGATGAACCCTCTCCTAGAGGGACTCTGTCAGGGCTCACGCCATTTCCCTCTGCTGCAAGCTGTACAACAGCTGATTGACCTGGAATGGGATGCCCCGAAGGCCAGTTTCAATGGCGGACGGGCCCTAGAAGCCCTCTACCCACTGGAACCCTCAGCCAAATATCTCCTGGCATTCCCCAAAGTGGATGCCATGGTCTGCGTAGTCACAAAGCGCACTACCATCCCAGTTAAGGGAGGAGCGGCACTCAAGGATGCCCAGGACAGACATCTGGAATCCATCCTTAAACAGTCATTCAAAGTATCAGCTATGTCACTACAGATTGCTGCCTGCTATGCCGTGGTAACACACGCCTGCTTATCCATGACCAGGATTGCTACCACACCTGTCGAAGCACTAGAACTAGTGGTATCCTTCCTCATGGATGTGACCTCTGACCTGGTACATACCTCAGCCAGGGGCGTCTCATCTGTAGTGGCAGCCAGAAGGCAACTCTGGCTCCGAAGTTAGTCAGCCAACGCGACTTCCAAGATGAAACTCATGAGAATGCTCTTTAAAGGAGCCCTCCTGTTTGGAACTGGAGAAGATAGTCGACAAATGGGGCAAATCCCCAGTACCTTGGCTACCGGAGGACAAGAACAAAAGAAGCCAACACCCCTCTCCCTGATTACCCTAGGGGCAGAGGATCAAAGCATTTCAGACCCTACAAGAGTACATATCAAGCCCCTCGCCCCGCAGGTAGGGGCCAGTCCTTTCGGAACAAAAACAACAAGAGGGGAGCCGGCTCTGGCACAGGCCCCAGCCACACCCCCAATGAGAATCAGCTGACCCATCCACAGGAAGAAGCCGTAGGGGGCAGGCTTGCCCTATTCTACCAAAGATGGGTCGAGATAACAGCGGACAAGTGGGTCCTAACCATCATTCGAGAGGGATACTATCTGGACTTCCACAACATCCCTCCAAACAAGTTTGTGAAATCTCCTTGCCATGCACCTTCCAAGAGGATGGCAGTGGAAATCACATTTGCCAAATTACTTGCCCTAAAGGCCATAATGCCCGTGCCCATGCAACAACAAAATACTGGGCACTATTCCATCTATTTTATCGTTCCCAAGAAAGAGGGTACCACACTTCCGCAAGGAAACCCTGCGCGCTCGGTCATAAGGGCGATACAGCCGGGAGAATTCCTTACATCCTTGGACCTGTCAGCATACCTGCACATCCCGGTCCATCACGAGCATCAGCGCTTCCTGTGCTTCACGATCCTGGACCACCAATACCAGTTCCGAGCGCTACCCTTTGGGCTCACCACAGCCCTTTGGACGTTCACCAAAATTATGGTGGTAGTAGCGGCGACACTGAGGAAAGAGGGAATCCTCGTACACGCATATCTGGACGATTGGCTGATCAGGGCAAAGTCTCCAGAGGAAAGTCATCAGGCGACCACCAGAGTCAAGTCTCTACTGGAGAACCTCGGGTGGGTTGTCAATACAAACAAGAGCTGCCTACAGCCCTCCCAATCTCTAGAATACCTGGGAGTCCGGTTCGACCCCAGACGACAAGGTCATTCTTCCCCCTGTGAGGAGAAGAAAACTGACGAACTAATTGCGAAACCTGCTAACAAGTCTTCGCCCCAAGGTTTGGGACTACCTCCAAGTCCTCGGCCTCATGACATCAATCCTGGAAGTGGTCCCATGGGCAAGAGCTCACATGCGATCGCTACAGCGCTCCCTAGTGTCACGGTGGAACCCGATGTCCCAGGACTATTCCGTTCGCCTGCAGCTCCCGGAGGAGGTGCAGAACCAGCTCCAATGGTGGCTACAAGAAGACCATCTGAGCAAGGGAGTAAGGCTATCCCCACCGACCTGGATCTTGCTCACCACGGACGTGAGCCTACGAGGGTGGGGAGCCCACTGCCAGGAACTGACAGCCCAGAGGCAATGGGACAAGGAACATCAACCGACTGGAAGCCCGGTCAGTCAGACTAGCCTGCATATGGTGCAGTCACAGATTCCGGGGCAAATCTGTCAAGAGTCATGTCAGACAACGCCACGACAGTTGCCTACATCAACCACCAGGGAGAAACTAGAAGCCAACAGGTGTCACTGGAAATAGATCCCCTAATGGCATGGGCGGAAGCAAACCTACAAGGGATCTCAGCCGCCTACATCGCAGGAAAAGACAACGTCACTGTGGACTACCTCAGCAGAGAAAGTCTAGACCCAGGGGAATGGAAGCTGTCGACCACAGCCTTCCAGTCGATAGTATACCGCTGGGGAACCCCAGCCATGGATCTCCTGGCAACCCGGTCCAAACCCCAAGTCCCCAATTTCTTCAGTCGCAGACAAGAACCACAATCCCAAGGGATCGATGCCCTCGTCCAGACCTGGCCACAGGAAGACCTGCTATATGCCTCCCTCCCCAGGGCCACTATGACCCCTTGCTCCGAGCACGCAAGTTCTCAACGTCACTGACCTACATACGAATATGGAGAATATTCGAAGCTTGGTGCAAAGATCGCGACATCCTTCCGTGAACATTCAAAATTCCCACGATCCTGGAATTTCTGCAGGACAGATTACAGAAGGAGTTGTCCCTCAACTCCATCAAGGTTCAGGTGGCTGCTCTGGCCTGCTTCGGAGCCAAAGTGGAAGGCACCAGCCTAGCATCTCATCCGGACATCTCCCGCTTCCTGAGAGGGGTCAAGCGGATTCAACCACCCCTTAAGTGGCCGGTACCCTTATGGAACCTAAATCTAGTACTAGACTTCCTAGCAAGAGCCTCCTTCAGACCTATCCGAGGTCTGCCTCTACGACTCCTAACCTTGAAGATGGCATTCCTAGTGGCAATATGTTTGGCCCGTCGCATCTCCGAACTTCAAGCACCATCCTGCCAAGAACCATTCTTCAGGTTCACACCGGGATCCATACAGCTACGCACGGTCCCCTCCTTCCTCCCAAAAGTGGTTTCTCACTTCCATCTAAACCAAACCATCTCGCTACCATCTCCAGACGAGCATAAGGGCTCAGAAGAATCTCGCTGTCTTCGCCATCTTAACATCAGCAGACTCCTAGTCCGATACCTAGAAAGGTCGGAATCTGTACGAAAGACGGACCACCTGTTCATCCTTCACAGCGGGAAGAAACAAGGGGAAGCGGCCTCGCAGGCAACCATAGCCCGCTGGATCAAAGAAGTAATCAAGGCAGCCTACATAGAGGCAGGCAAGCCTCCACCTCTACAAGTCAAGGCCCATTCCACTAAAGCCCAAGCAGTGTCCTGGGCGGAAACCAAGATGCTGTCATCCGCTGAGATCTGTCAGGCAGCGACATGTCCTCCATTCACACCTTCTCTAGGTTCTACTGCCTGGATTTTCAGGCTTGGGAGGACTCAGCATTCGCAAGGGCAGTACTAAGTGAGCCATGGGCACCCTCCCACCCGGTTCGGGAGTATCTTTTGTACATCCCATTGGTCCTGATTCCATCTACTACACGCTAGGAAATGGAGATATTACTTACCTGATAATTTCGTTTTCCTTAGTGTAGAGAGATACTCAGTATCCCGCCCATGGCTGCTGCCAAACACGGAACCTCGGGTGACAGTCCCCGAGAGCAAGACAAGTACGGGTAAGCCACGCTTTCCTCTAAGACACCCATAGTTACCGGGTGTTGGCATTTCTCGGATGAGTGCACTGGCGGTCTCCAGCTATAGCCCACATCAACCAGTTCAAGTTAATCATGTTATTCAAGTTAATCTAAGTTAACCAAGTTAATCAAACTATCCAAACACACATATATCCACAATTGCTTTTTGAAGAGAATACTGAGGAGCAGAGCTTCCTGCAGGGGTATATGTACTGGTGGTGCCGTCAGATTGAAATCTGACTCCGTCTCCAACTGCTGTCAGGAGCACACTATACCCATTGGTCCTGAGTCCATCTGTCTACACTAAGGAAAATGAAATTATCAGGTAAGTAATTTCTCCAATTAACAACGGGACCGTTATCTTAAGAACAGTTCTCAATCACTTACTGAGTGCCAGGAAGGTTAAAGCATGTTGGCTGCTTAAGGGAAAGGCATCTCTAATTGTGTCCATTTTATATGGTCACGTACACCTACGAACAAAATGTGCCGATTGACATAAGAAGGTTAACATATCAAAATGTTTCACATAAATATTGTCCACTCTATTTCTCAATTTAAACCGTGAGGGGAAACATTTGAAGATGGTATATCCACCATTGTTCATGTTGTCTAAGTCTTCTCACTCGATCAATTTTAGAATTAATATTTCCTCACTGGACAAGAATTGCTTGAGAGTCCCAGAGGCAGCAGTTGCAAAATATGGTATCATGTCGGGCTCTTTTGAGGGAGAAGTATTTTCTTTCTTTTTAAAACATTTCTAAAAAAACTGCAAAAATATCTTTTATCAGACTGATTATTAAAGGTGACCCGAGCAGTGAAAACACTGAATAGTTTTATCATTCAGCATCTGCAGGGTGGTATGAGGGTCCTCATTCATATATTTAAATTTGCTTATGTTTAATAAGGTTTCTCTGCATTTATAAATTTTCATTCTTTTTACTGCAATGTTTCTTCAAACATTTTTTCTTTCGTTGTTTGGGACTTATTAGACTGTTCCTTTTGTGATTCGATGTTTAAAAATACCATTTTGGAAGCCCAGACCAGATGTATTCCACACATTAAAAAAGGAGAAAGGAAGGCCAAACAACCACTGGCATGATTAAAAGGTGAGGAGAAAGAGGCTGTTCTGGTCAAAAGAGCATCATTCAAAAAATGGACAAGGGATCCAAATGAAGAAAACAGAAAGGGGTAGATTTTCAAAAATATGCGCGGGTGTACATGTGCGCGCGCTATCTGGCACGCACACGTATGCCCGATTTTATAACATGCACGCGTGTAAACCCCCCCCCCCCCCACGCGCATAAATCCTCTAGGCTTTTAAAATCCGGCCCAAAGAGCATAAGTACTGGCAAGTTAGATGCAAAGCATTGATAAGGAAGGCAAAGACAAAATTTGAAAAGAAGCTTTTTGTGGATGTAAAATCTCATAATAAAATTTTTTTCAGGTACATTCAAAGCAAAAAGCCTGCAAGGGAGTCAGTTGGACCATTAAATGATTGCGGAGTAAAACAGGCACCAAGGGAGGATAAAGCCATAACAGAGAGCGTAAATTAATTCTTTACTGAGGCGATGATTCAGAGGTATGAAACAAATCTCAGTGAACCTGGAAGATGTATTAGGGAAAATTAAAAACTAAAAAGAGTAGCAAATCTCCTGGACTAGATGGTATACATTCCAAAATACTTGAAGAACTGAAAAATAAAATTACAGACCTGTTGTTAGTAATCTGTCAACTCTCATTAAAATCGGCTATGATATCTGAAAATTGGAAGGTGGCAATGTAATGCCAGTTTTTAAAAAGGGTTCCAGGGGAGATATGGGAAACTACAGGTCTGTGATCCTGACATCAAGGCCCAGAAAAATGGTTGAAACTATTCTAAAGAACAAAATTTCTGAACATACGGATAGCCATAGTTTAATGGGCCAAAGGATTTAGCCAAGGGAAATCTTGCCTCACTGATTTGCTACATTTTTTTGAAGGTGTGAGTGAACATGTGGATAAAGGTGAACTAGTAGAAATAGTATATCAGGATTTTCAGAAAGCATTTGACAAGTACCTCATGAGGAAATTAAAAAGTCATGGGATAGAAGACAATGTCCTATAGTGGACTAAGAACTGATTAAAAGATAGAATTTTCTCAGTGGTGATTTGTCAATAGTAGAGTGCCCACGGGATCTGTACTAGGACCTCTGCTTTTTAACATATTCATAAATGACCTAGAAATGGGAATGAATTAGGTGATCAAATGCTGATGATATGGAATTATAAATCACAAGAGTATTATTAGTAATTGCAAGAGGACCTTGGAAGACTGGGCATCCAAATGGCAAATGGAAGTTATTGTGGACAAGTGTAAAGTGATGCATGTAGGGAAGAGCAATATAAATTATAGCTACATAATGCATGTTTTCACATTGGAAATCACTACCCAGGAAAAGAACCTAAGGTTCATCGAGGATAATATGTTGAAATCCTCTGCTCAGTGTGTGCAGCAGCCAAGAATGCAAAGTGAAGCTAGGAATTATTAGGAAAGGAAGGGAGAATAAAACAGAGAATATCATAATGCCTCTGTATAGCTCCATGGTGCAACTGCACCTTGAGTATTGTGTGCAGTTATGGTCACCGCATCTCAAAAAAGATATTACAGAATTAGAAATGGTACCGAGAAGGATGACCAGAATGGTGATGGAAAAAGTCCTCTATGAGGAAAGGCTAAAGAGGTTAGGATCTTCAGTTTGGAGAAGAGACGGCTGAGGGGAGAAATAGAGGTCTATAAAATGATGAGTGAGTGGTATGCTTAAAAGCAAATCGTTTTTTTACTCTTTCAGAAAGTACAAAGACTAGGAGACATTCAATGAAGTTACTAGGTGATACATTTAAGACACAGGAGAAAATATTATTTACTCAATGCATAATTAAACTCTGGAATTCATTGACTGAGGATGTGGTGAAAGCTGTTCGTGTAGCTGGGTTTAAAAAAGGTTTAGACAAGTTCCTGGAAGAAAAGTCCACAACCATTATTAAGGTGGACTTGGGGAAATGCACTACTTATCCATGGAATAAACAACATGGAATTGTGCGCTCTGCTGCTCACGGGTCCCGACCACGAGCAGCCTCACTCACCCCAGCTTCTGGGCTGACGTCACCGGACCACTGCTTGTCACGGCCTATGCCACCATAGACCACCGCTGCCTGCTGCTGCTCCCAATCAGCCCGGGATGCCGCTGTCTTCACCACTGGCGTGGCTTTGATGCTGTCGACGCCTGTCTTGTGGCATGCCAGTCACCGCTCCTGCATGGCCCCAGGCCGCTGCTGCCACTGCTGCTTCTCATTCCTGTACGGCAGAGGAAACTGCCGCCGTCACTCCTTTTGTTTGCGGCCCTGGTGCCACTGTCGCTGTGCCTCACCTCGTGGCAGGGACACCACTGACATTGCCTTTCTTCTCCTGCCTGACCCAAGCCCAGCATAGGCGTGCACGCACACCTCTTCTTAATATTTAAAGGGCCAGCGGCGGTAAAATCCCTGCGGCCCCAATAGATAATGTCATCTTTCTGTGCCATGTCCAGCCCTATAAAATGGCTCTGCTTGTTCTCTTCAGGGCCTTCGCATTGGATCTTCATGGTTGCCCATGGCTGCTTCTGTCCAACAAGCTCTTCCGTGGTCTGCTCATATCCAGATGGTTCCGTGTTAGGTGTTCCTGGTCTCTGTGGCTTTCCTGTTCCTCATCGGAACTCCTTCGTCATCTTTCCGCTGTTCCTGATGTTCCTTGTTTCTGACATTCTGAGTTCCTGATGTTCCAATCCTGGTTCTGATGTTCCCTTCTCTGGCTCTCTGTCCTGCTTCCAGGTTTCCTGTTCGTCCACCTTTCCTGGCGTGCCACCATTGTGGTCCATGATCAGCCTATGGGGGGTTATGTAGGGCGCTTCGTGGCACAAGGCCTGCCTTCACGTCTGCAGCGCAAGTCTCTGGAAGGCCCTTGTTTTTAATGCTGAGGTCTGTTCCTGAATCCAAGTTCTGAATCCTTGAATCCTGTTCTCACCTTCGGAGTTCCTTGTTCTTGCTTCCATCCATGCCCTAGACTTAAGCCAGAACCTGCTCCACTTCAACGTGGTCCGCAACCAGCCACAGGTGGCTTTGTAGGGCATGCCTCGGTGCAGGCCTCTCCTGAATTTTCGTCATGCTTCCAACTTAAGTCTTCATCTTCTCATCTGGAGTCTGCTTCGCTTCCGGCGTGTTCCGCGACCAGCCATGGGTGGCTGAGTTCCTCTTCCTCATTGGAGCTCCTTCGTCGTCTCTCCGCTGTTCCTGATGTTCCAGTCCAGGTCCTGATGTTCCCGTCTCCTGCTCTCTGTCCTGCTTCCAGGTTTCCTGTTCATCCACCTTTCCTTGTGTGCCACCATCGTGGTTTGTGACCAGCCCATGGGGGACTGTATAGGGCACTTCTTGGAACAAGGCCTGCCTTCACGTCTGCAGCGTAAGTCTCCGGAAGGCCCTTGTTTTTAATGCCGAGGTCTGTTTCTGAATCCGAGTTCTGAATCCTTGAATCCTAAGTCTTGAATCCTGTTCCTGGTCTTCAGAGTTCCTTGCTGCTGCTTCCGTCCATGCCCTAGACTCAAGCTAGAACCTGCTTCACTTCAGCATGGTCCGCAACCAGCCACTGGCGACTTTGTAGGAGTGCACCTCAGTGCAGGCCTCTCCTGAATTTTCATGATGCTTCCAGCTCAAGTCTTCATCTTCTCATCTGGAGTCTGCTTTGCTTCCGGCATGGCCCGCGACCAGCCATGGGCAGCTGTGTAGGGCACGCTGTGGTGCAATACTCGCCCTGTACTAGTATCTGATTCCTCATCTGAGTCTTCAAATTTCCTCAGATCCTCGTCTGAGTCTTCCAGGTTCCTTAATTCCCTGTCTCATCATGTTCCTGCCCTCAGCCTCAGTCTGGCCTCTCGCACTCGTCGTTCCCTAGTGGTGGGCTACTCTTGAGACCAGCATTGCGTTGCTGGTTCTCGCCTGTGCGTGCAGGTCCAATGGAGGTCTGAGCCTGCCTTGTTCCAGCTCTTCGATGTTCCATGTCTCAATCCTGGTTCAGTCTTGTTCCAACTCCAGCCCATACTTGGACACTCTCGCCTCCCATGGTGTGTGCCATGGGGCTCCTCCCTGAGCCGTGCTGTGGCCCAAGAGCTCATATCCCCCTAGAGCCCTCGCGATTGCACCAAGGTGCGAAGGCCATGATCTCGGTTGGTGTATTCCTGTGATGGGCTCAATTTTTCTCTGCACTCCTTTCATATCTTGTTCCTTGTCAAGAAGTTTTGCCCAAGTTTTCCCTGATTTTTTTCTTTTGATCTTGCCAAAATCTTTCAAAGCTGTGTCTGGAAGTTTTATCTTTTACGACCTGCAGGAGGCGTCTGCATTTGTTTTCAATCTTCCATTCCATTCTGGAGCACCTGTTATTGTGCCTGGGTTTATTTTTTCAAGACCTGAAGGAGGCACCTGCACCCAGGTCTTTCAAGGTCTTCAGTTTGTTCCTGGACCATCGACGGTCTCCGCTTTAAGGACTCATTTTTTACCCTTGCAGTCTAGATTTTTTCCCCTGGGATTATTTTATCTCAACCTGCAAGAGGCGCCTGCACCCACGGTTCAACTTTGTTGGCCAAGTCTGCAGACTTTCCATCAAGAGTCCTTGACCTGCAAAGGATGCCTGCATCCAATCATCGATTTACAGCTGTCCCAGGATCCTTGGTTCATCTGACCAAGGCCTGGGTCCGCTCCTTCAGCTTCAACCTCGTCTGTAAGTTACATTTCTTGCTTCACCTCTGCTGCAAGAACTCAGTCCACCTGCAGTAGTAAACTTGGCAGTGGCCTCCACTGGGTCACCGTTCACATCTATTGCTTTTACCCAGTCTTCTCGACCTTGAACAGCGATGCTGTTTCTGGGATTACAGCAAGTATCCACCGCTTGTTCATCTTGTGTGTCAAGAGGCTCCTTCCAAATCCACAAAATTTCCGCCCTCGCTTTTGAAGCTATTGCTGGCCTGTGACATCAGCCTGCATTTTTCTCGACACAGTGACACTAAAGAGGTTTGGATAATTGACTTCAATTCGTTCTCCACTTATTCCAAGTTTGCTGGCAATCCTATTTCCATCAATAGCCTGGATGAAAGAAGCATTTCTCTGTCCTGAAACTGCTTCTGTTATCCCCTCTTCTACAACCAGAGTTGCTGGCCTTGTGAACCAACTTATAGGAAGCTATTCTTGCCAGCCCTTGGTGGAGATAACCCTAAGTTAAATCTAATAACGCTACAGTAATCAAGAGAACAACTAGCTTTGATTTGGAGTACATTAAAAACCAAGGCAAACCCAACTTTGGCCATGTTGTTGCCTTAATGAGATCAAAATTTATTCCCTTTCCTAATGGACTACAGTTTACACCTTGTTAAGTCTATTTCTTTGTTGGAGTTTTCCTAAATTAGCCAGAACTAATTTTTGGAAAGATTGGGTCTTTTTTCATGCTTATACTATTTTTATAAGTATTTGGAGATTTGTTTATCTTGAATGGTGACATTCACAAGGTATCCTTTGCAATTTATTTTGTGAGGACGCCAAACATGGCAGCCTCTTGGTATCTGTTCTCCATGAGAAGTCTCACGTTTGTGAAGAAATTTAGGAAACATATGCCCATCAGCACATTTTTGGGATTGTCTTTGCTAGCTTCCACATTTCTGCAAAAGTCAGGATATCAGATAGAACCATTTTTGATGGATAGAATCTGTTATTGGTATATAGGCCACAATTCTGGAGTACTATGCTTTCCTGTTTTAGGTAAGCCTGTTTCTGAACATAGTGGTGTTAGGGTGATATCATCTGACTAACATGAAAGCATTAGATTGGAGTCACAAGATGAATCTGGCTGAGAAGGTGCGAGAGCTGAAAAGGTAACATTTGGTCAATGCAGGTATTAAGCATGCATGTACTAAATAGCATGTGGAGGAATGTTCCCACTGAAGCTTGACGTTCTTCATTTTCAGGCATATACACACTAAATCTAACATCTGGCTAGTGTGGTATAGCATATATACTAAATGGCCTTAACATATTCGCTAAGCTTTAGTGCGTAGACTCCAGTATATAAAAAATCAAAGCACCATCTACCAGTTTTCTCACATTTTCAATAGTTGTTCAAAGAAGGGCATGTAGAGTGGCAGGTCACTGAAGTGCAAGGCAGTACCTCGTGATCATTTTTTACCATGTCATTCCTTTTATTCTTTATCAGTAAAAACTAGTTCTGGAACATCCTTTATGCTTAAAAGGTTGGTGCACTGAGAAAATAATAGAACAGATTCCATTTATAAGAACTCCAGCTAAGTGGGTTTTTTTAGGCAGAATGTTAACAGGGCAAGGAAAGAACACTGACAATTTGTAAAGATATCCAGAAAAACTGAATTTTCTTCTGAAAAATTCTTATAAGAAGAACCAACATGTAAAGAAAATAAATATTTATTGCCACAATGATTTCTAAACCAAATTGTACTAAATATTATTCAGAAATTTTGCACTAAAATAAGACTGATTACTGTACATAGTAAATAGAAAGGTAGATTTTAAAAGGAGCATGCTGATTTTATAACATGCCTTGCTGCTCTTTGGAGCAGCAGTAGACTCTGCACACCGGCCAGCTGCTGGCGCGCGCTTCCCTGGGACAGCGACTAATGGTGATGTCCTGGCCTGCCTCCCACTCCGCCCCTCCTCGCCCAGACCCGGCCCCTATCTAGAGGTCCAGCACTTCGGTGCGTACTGGGGTTACGTGTGTGGCTGGGCCCCTTCGAAAATGTGCGGGGTGCGCTCAGGGCCCTCCACACACATAAGCCCCGGTATTTGTGCGCACGCGTTTTTTTAAATCAGGTTGATAATGTATCTTAAGTATCAGTTCATGGTCAAATTATTTTTATCTACATTAGTTATCTTATCTCCAGCACTTTTTATTGCAAGGAATTAGTAAAAATATGAATTTAACATTTCTTATCAAGGCCATTGCTCTAGTACAGGGCCATTGCTCTAGTACAGGGGTGGCCAACTCCAATCCTAGACAGCCACAGACAAACACGGTTTTCAGGATATCCACATTAATTTGCATAAGATAGGTTTGATTACAATGGGGGCAGTACATACAAATCTATCTCATACATATTCATTGTGGATATCCTGAACACTTTACCTGTTTGTGGATCTCGAAGACTAAAGTTGGCCACGCCTGCTATAGCAGAGATCAGAAATGTATTTTTGAAAATCAGTTATCCAAGTATATTGTCTTGCCATTGCTCTTTGTAAACTACATTCTTTTAGCCCTGATTAATTTATTGGAAACTGTAGCAATCGGAAACAGAATTAACTGGTTGTTTTGAAAGCACTCATCAACTAGAATTTTTTTTTTTACTAGCTGCAGTGTTATTTTAGAATTTTAATTCTTTTACATAAATTTTGGGATTATGAGACATATAGATAATCTTCCAGCTCAGTGGTCTGCAACCTTGCAAAACAGAAAAGCCATTTCATGTTTTTTTTCTTTGTCCAACATATTTTGAGAGCTGCAACCCTGTTGGCATTCAGTATACTTATGTAAATCTCCTCCTCTCCTCTCAATCTCCCCCATCTCCAATACTCTTTCTCACAACCTCTTAGCATCAGCAATCATATTCTCTCTCAAACCCGCACCATCCCCAGCATTCATTCTCTCTTTCTCAATCCTCCACCATTCCCAGCAGTCATTCTCAATCATCCCCATCTCTAGCAGTCATTCTCTCAGTGCCATCCTTAGTGATCCCTTTCTCTCTATCCTCACGAATTCTCAGCAATCACTTTCCCACTCTCACTCTCCCTCAGTCCCCCATTTCACCAGTCACTTTCTCGCTCTCTTCAATCCCTTCATTCCCAGCAGTCACTCTCTCAATCTCCCAATCCCCAGCAGTCACTCTCTTGCTCCCTTCAATCTCTTTGTCCCCGGCAGTCACTCGCTCTAAGCCCTCAACTCCAGCCATCACTCCCTCAGTCCTATGCTGTCACTCTCTCTCAATCCTTTTATCCCCTGCAGTCAATTTCTCTCTCGTAATCACCTATCCCCAGCAATCACATTCTCTCTCTCTAGTCCCCTCATCCACAGCAATCACTCTTTTTTCCAATTCCCCCTTGCCCCCTCGACATATGCAGCACTGTACAAAAACATATCAGTTCTCCCTATCCCCAGCAGTTGCTCTCTCAGTACTCCTTACCCCTCTTTTTCAATCACCCCCTCATGCCCATTGGAGGAGTAACCTAGAGGTTAGAGCCTTGGGCTGTAAAGCAGGGAAACCAGAGTTCAAATATCACTGCAGCTCTTTATGACCTTGGGCAAGTCCCTTTACCCTCCTTTGCCTCCCATACAAGCTCATAGGGTCATTCATTAAAATGTGTTATGAACAATAATGCATGGTGTGAATACAATTTTTTTAGAGGGGTGGGATCATGGAGGAGTTTGGGTGAGATTTAGTTAAATGAGGGGCAATATCACATGGTTTCAATGCCAGAAATAACTACACCTTTTTTCCTGGCGTAACACTATACATTTTTTGAACTGCATTTTGGATATTTCTGGGCTCGAGGGGGAGAGGAAGGGGGAGAGAGAGAGAGAGTGCACCTCTGTGGAGGGCCTTACTGTGTGCACCTATTTATTATCTCTATAGGAGGGCCATCTAATAGGTCAAGGTGAGGTGTTGGTGGTAATTTAGGGTTTAGGGGCCAGTTTCGCATGTAGAGTGGGTGTAGAGCACAGTTTACCTTGGTGAAGATTTGATATCATTTGGAGCGAGGATAATCTCACAAACAATGAACATAGTACAAAATTTCACAATGATATGGTGGATCAACTTGATGGGGAGGTGGCACTTTATATTAGGGATGGCATAGAGTCCAACAGGATAAAGAGCCTGCAGGAGACTAAATGCACAGAAGAATCTTTATGGGTGGAAATTCCATGTGTGATAGGGAAGAATATAGCAGCCAAAATGAACAGACAGGTGATGAAATGCTAACAAAAATTAGGGAAACTAATGTTATGGCTGGGCAGGGCAGTGCTAGGGATTCCCCTAACAGGAGCAGTACAGGGCTCTACGGCAGAGCAGGGCAGGGCCTTCTGCCTGGCTGGTCACCTCCCCCTTGGATTGAGCCTGCAGGTTCTGGTGGCCAGCAGGACATTTGGCAGGGACAAGGCAGGCTGTGGTCAGGGGAGGCAGCATACAAGTAGGGTCAGAGTCCAAGCAGGGGTTGAGACAGGCAGAGATCAATGGAGATGGAGTCAAGGCAGAAGTCAAGGCAAGCGGAGATCAATCAGGGTTGGAATCCAGGTAGAAGTCAGGGTAGGTCGAGAAATGGTACAGCAAGAGCAAAAGTCAGTCCAGGTCAGCAACAGAAGATCAGTCCAAGGAAAAGCTAACAGAGGGGCTAGGCAAAGCAGGACAAAAAGGGGCAGTATGGACAAGACTAGGAACACACTGGCAGAAACAAGGTAAACCAAGGAACACAGAGACAGTACAAGGATAAGGAATATACAGACAAGGAGTGCTACCGGGAGGTTCAGACAGGATAGGAACAAGACATGGTGCATGCTAGGCCACTAGGAGACCTAGACAGAACACAGGAGGGCCACTGAGAGACCAACCGGGAATATAAAGGCAATTGGGAGGTCCACCAGGAGGCCCTCGGAGAACAGGAGGGCCACAAGGAACAGGGAATCATACAAACAGGAAGAAGACAGAAGGCCTAAACAAGCCACACTAGAAAGAAAGGCAAGGCAAGAAGGCCTAAACAGGCCACATTAGGAACAACAACCAGTTCAGGGTTGGCTGGAGCAAGGAATCAAGGTGATTTGATGATGAGGCGAAGAGCCGTTAATTTGTTGCTACTTTTTGCTGAGGTTGTATATAGAGGTTAGGCCATATGGATTCAGAGTTTTCACCCAGACACTGACTAGTTTGAAGGCCACAGACCAACCTCTGTGTGAACTCCTGTTTACTGTCTTGCACTGTGAAATGTTTACGAACAGGCAAGAATATTTATGTAGTTATTTACTATGATGAGAAAACTAGCAATTATCTTATACTTAAAGCCTGAGAGAGAGAGAGAATGAAGGCCCCCACAGCTGCTTCTGAAAACTGATAAGAACTAAGAGGGAATGCTGTTGCTTTTCACAAGTGTTTGTAGTGTATAAGGGGAGACAGTGAGGAGAGAGAGAGCCCTATAGGTGATAGTACAGCTGAGCCTTTGGAAATGTAAGCTTATTATGTCTATGTAGCAATTGTTATTATCTACTATTACTTCTATATGATCTGATTTTATTTGTTCTATCCTCCTACTGCTCAAATAAACTTACATTCTGATTGTCCTCATAAAAGTCAGAGCAGAACTAGAAAAGGTGCAAAGAAGGGCAACAAAAAAGATAAAGGAGATAGGGCAGCTTGCCTATAATGAGAGGCTAAACAGGTCTGGGTTCCTCAGCTTGGAAAAGAGACATCGGAGAGGGGACATGACAGAAGTTATAAAATCATGAGTGGATTGGACCGGAGAAATAAAGGATGGTTATTTTCTCTATCAAATAATACTAAAACAAGGGGACACGCCAGGAAACTAACAATCAACAGATTTAAAACAAACTGTAGAAAGTACTCTTTCATTCAGACCACAATCAAGTTATAGCATCTGTTGCCAGAGGATATGGTCAAGGTGACTAACATAGCAGGATTTAAAAGAGGTTTGGACAAGTTCCTGGAAGAAATGCCTATAAAACATTATTAGCCAAACAGACTCAAGAATACAATAGCTCTTGAGAATAACAAGAAATAGATCGATGGTTTGGGATCTGCCGTGTACTTGTGACCTAGATTTGGCCACTGGATATTGGGCTCAATGGTCCTTGATCTGACCCAGTGTGGCATTTCTTATATTCTTCGTCCAGGCTTAACAGAAGAAACACATGAAAATGCATTTGAGCTTTTCTGTAGATTGAATGTTTTTGCAGAAAGTTGCTTTGTTCTGCTCATTTGCTGGATTTCTTTCTTCATGCGCACTTAAAGTAAATTCAACTTTATATTTGTGCATTTCTTTCCTTCATAACCATAACTGTACTATTCTGAAATGTGTACCATTGCTCTCATGCACTACTAAGAGAATGTAAATTTGTGACTAAAAATTTATGTAATTATTGTACTACTTAGACCACAAACCTTTGACATAATAATGCATAATTAACATAAGTTTTTTTTTATAAAATAAAAAATCAAGTAGAAGTGATCTGACCCTGTGCATCATATGTTTATACAATGGTTGTCTTTGGGACTGACTGACCTTGACATTATTACAAGATATAATTTCACACGAATGAAATGTACTGAACAGTTTTTCAATGCATTTACCAAAACAGTATTTCTTTCAAAATCAGTTGAGAATATCTACTTTATAATGAGAAACACATTATTGTATTTAATACAAGAAAACCATTCACTTTAAATTCACTTAGAGACAGTGTGAGAGGTCTTGGTGTTTAGAAGGGGGATGAAGGAAAGAGTAATCTGGACTCGAGCCTTCCTCCACAGAAAGTGCTTTATTCATAGTGAAAGAAAAAAATAACAGAAACAGCTGAAATCAAACATTAATAGTCTCAGAAGATATCTATCTTGCTCTAACCACAGGGACTGTCTGTTCCTTCCTGGGCCTGCAATCTTAATCCCCTGTTCAAGGAAATGGCCTGGTACCAGGATTCCCTTCTGAGCTGTGCCTTAAGGTCTGTTCCTGGTCTTTTTATTTTTGTAACTTTGTATTTATTAAAAAAACCAGCTTTCAGAACATATTACATTCGAATAGGAAATACGAATACAATACATGTATCAGATATCGTCATATGTCAGTCATTTCACGGTTAGCATTCCCTGTCTTCATGAGATCTATACTATATTATTAAATCTTTCTCTAGCAAAACTGAACATAGCATTTGACTAGGACTATAGGAGTCACTGAAACCCTAATGTAGTTGCTGAGCTACCCAGTATGGGCTCCATATTTTTATCATATAGTGGATTTGTGCTCAGTAAAATGGCAAGCTTTTCCAGGTTTGCAATATCTTGCAGTTGTTTCTGCCAATTTGAAATCAAAGTGGGGGGATTTCCACATTGAAGCAATCATGAAACGGGGCGCATGCACTAATTGAGTCAGCAGTTTGCTCTCTTCTATGGTAAGGATCCATGGTCCCGGTCTTTTAAAGGGGTCTTGATATTCATTTCTTTACAGTCAAATTCAACTTTTTGAGTTGGAACTTACTACCTGCAAATAGCAGATTTACATAATGGAAAAAGCCAAATTGATCATATGTACAAATATAGAAAGAGAAATTGATATTGTATAATGGCCTCCAGTTTCATCATAATTTTTCATTTTCCCTAGTTCTTGCAGTATCATCACAGGTGCCACATGATCTCATACTGTAACTTTGCTTTCTCACCACTAAAAATAAACTATATCTATCTGAGAGGGCCATTCATCAAATTGTGATGGGCCGTTATCATGTTGTGGTTTGTTATTTCTTCTGATGACCACGTCTCCCAGGAGAAGAAGCTTCCTTTTATGACATTTGCTAGGGTTTCTGGATACACTGGTTGACTATATCCCTTTCAGACATCATTTCATTTCATTTTCTATTGCTGGAGCTTCTTCGTTATCCAGTGCAGTAAAAGTATGCTGTAAGGGTAATGGAAGGGAGAGTGTATTTCTCTTTACCATAGGCCTTATTCTTCCAGACCCCATTGTAATCCATTATTTTTTTGTTTCTGAATCCTAGATGTCTGCCTTTTCTGTGAGAGTGGGGGTGTGGCTGTTTATTTTATCATCACAGAAGCATTTGAATTAAGGTCAATGTGACAGTGAGAGAGTATGGGACAGGGGTATGGGGAACAAGACTGTTGGGGCCTGGGAAGGGGGAGAGTGGGCTTGGGAGCAAGACTGGGAGGTCTCGGAGCGGGCTGGGGAGTAACTGCTGGGGTTTAGGAGGAGAGGGGGACTGGGGAGCAAGACTGGGAGGTCTCGGAGCGGGCTGGGGAGTAACTGCTGGGGTCTAGGAGGTGAAAGGGGGCTAGGGAGCAATACTGATGGAGACTGGGAGGAGTTTGAAGGTCTGGACTGCTGGGGACTGGGAGGGGAGAGGGGGGTGAGGGACTCCACTGCTGTGGACTGGAATGGGTGAGAGGGGATGAACTATAGTGGCTCTTGGTTCTGCTTCTCTGAGATGGAAAGCAGGAAGTATTTGATTTTCTCTGTCATTTTTGGGAAATGTGCATCGTTGAATATTTCTATTGTGTCAGAACAGGAAAAATGCATTTGTTTTTATTTCTTTGGTATTACACGCCTGACAGAGTCTAACTTTTTGAGTTTTCCAGTTAAGCTTTTGTCTCACTGTTTCAATTTCTAATTTCTGGTCAGTTCTGTATTTGATGAGGGTTTATCTGTGTTTTGCATGTGGAGATCTAGGTGAGGTATTTGTTACGAGTGCGACCTCCAACGGCCGTTACTCTCCGAGGCACGGAGGCGCGGTCGTCTCTCAAACAGGGTTGTGAGCCCTTGGGCCACGGCATGACCCAGGGAGGAGCCCCAAGCCACACCGCAGGAGGTGAGTTGGTGAGAGCATGGCTAACGAGAGCAGGACATGGCTGAAGCAAGGACTAGGGAACAAGGTCTGACCCTCAACTGGACCTGTACGCCCCAGGATAACCAACAACGCAATGTTGATTCATGAACAGACCTCCGACCATTCCAAGCCCTTTCGGGCCTGCCGCTGGGTACGGCAATGGGCGGCAGGCCGGACAAAGGACGAGGGCAGACGGAGTCCTTTGAAGACAGAAGACTTTGGACGAAGACTGAGGCAGGACCCGGCATGGGTGTCGGCAGAGGCAGCTGCTCGGCGGGGCCGGCCCTGCTGAGCAGGGCAGGAACTGCTGCGGCCTCCGGGCCACGTGAAACGGGGTCGGCGGTGCCCGACTGTGCCAGCAGACTGGCGGGTGGAGAGGCCTGCTCGTGGAGAGTAGCTCCATGGGCAGGAATCATAACAGTATTCTGCTACTGTGTAGTTGCTGTGAAAGGATCTGTAGCAGCCAAACTAGTTCTGTTTTCCAATCTGCACCTCCTAATATAAGGGTGTATTATATTCTAGAGCAGTGAGCATATATGTGAGCCTGAGAGACATTGTGTTTTGTGAGGGAGCATGCATGTGAACTTAAGAAAGTGCATGTCAGTGAGCATGTGTGTGAGTCTGAGAGGGAGCATGTGTGTGAAAATGAAAATGTGTTTTAGAGAGTATGGGTCAGATTTTAAGAGGTACGTGCGGGCGTAGATTTGTGCGCGCAACCCAGCGTGCACAAATCTACATTTGTGCATCTTGCGCGTGCCGAGCCCTAGGGAAGCCCCAATGGCTTTCCCTGTTCCCTCCGCCCCCCCCCCCCCCCCCCCCTTCCCCTCCCCTCCCCTACCTAACCTGACCCCCAGCACTACCTAACCCCCCCCCCCCCCCCACTAACCTTTGTTCCATAGGTTGTGCCTGCCTCTGGACAGGCGTAGGTTGCACGCGCCGGAACTCAGCTGGCGTGTGATCCCTTGGCACGGCCGGTGTCACTGGCACTGCCAGTATGGCGCCGATCGCCTTTGCCCTCACTTTGTCACAGGGAGCGACAGTTGCTGCCTGTGACATCGTGAGGGCAAAGGCGATCGGCGCCATTTTGAAACCAGTCTGGCACCGAGGGTATGATTGAAGGGATGGCTCCCAGACCCCCTGCTAGACTACCAGGTACATGTAAAAGGTTTTTTGGGGGGTCGGGAGGGTGGGAGAAGCAAAGGGGTAATTTGTAAAGGGTCGGGGTGGGTTTTTTTTATCAGTCCATCGGCGCCATTTTTATCAGTGGTAGCCAAAATGGCGCCGATGGCCCGAGAGCGGGAGATCGTGCGGGGCCACACCCCCCCCCCCCCCACTGGACCACCAGGTAATTTAACATTTTGAGGGGGGGTTCGGGAAGGTGGGAGAGCAAAAGGGGTCATTTGTAAAGGGTCGGGGTGGGGTTTTTTTTATCTGCTCAGGCCTCACTAAAAAATTAACGATGTGAATTGGAATCGGAACCGATTCCAATTCACATCTCTAACGATCCGATTTTTTTCTCCCTCCATCCGAACCTGATCGTTAAAACGATCGGGCACACGATTCACATCTCTAATAAATATTAAAAGATAAAGTTAAATGATTCAATGGAGAATTTTTATGATGTCATACAGAAAACTAGTAATAGAAAATAACGCATTATAGAGGGGAATTTCTGTGTGTTAAGAGGACAGCCCTTGATGGTATCAGGGGTTTGCCTTCCAGCCATGGTGTCAGGGGTTTGCCTTCCGGCCACTCCATAAGCCATTTTGGACTACAGGCAGTGATGTGGACTCCTGTGAGGTAAGGCAGAAAGAAGCATGGATGAGTCTAACCACAGGCAGAAGTGCAAAGAGGGACCATGGGAGACTTCACCTATACTCACCATCGTTCCCTCAGGTTGAGCCCTCGGTGCGGCTGAGCAGCAGATCCAAGGCACAATCAGGCACAGGCAGAAGACAGAATGCAGTCCAGGACTGAGGCAGGCAGCCAGCAAGCAGAATTCAGTAACCGGTCTGGGGTCGAGGCAGATAGTGGGCTAGCAGAATCGAGTAACTGGTCTAGGGTCGAGATAGGTAGCGGGCAAGCAGAATCCAGTAACTGGTCCAGGGTTGAAGCAGGCAGCAGACAAGCAGAATCCAAAATGGTCCAAGATTGAAATGGGCAGGAGCAGTATCCAGAACTAGGCATGCAGAAAGCAAGGCAGCAAGAAGAACAGGCCAAGGAACCTGTTGTCAAGGCAAGAAGTACAAGTCCAGGTAGGCTAAGTAGTCTTGAGAGAGTGAGATCATTATTGGGGCAACTCCCCGACTCTCTCACCAGAATGCACACACACACACCCTATGAATCCTAGTAATACACGCATCAGAGCATGCAATGGCACACACACACACCCTATGAGTCCTAGTAATACACGCATCAGAGCATGCACTGGCAGCTCCCTGCCGTGCAGTGAGCATCTGAAGCCGAGGAGTCTGGGAAGTAACCCCTCTCCAAAGTCTCCTCTCCAATTTCCTGGGCCTGGGTTTCGTTGGGTATTAACAGTGAAATGTGTAGAACAATTGGGGGGCCTATAGATTAGAATCTGGCTCCCATGAATTTTCTTCAGGACAGTAACTCTTCCAAGCAACAAGATACTGAGGTCTATTACAGAGTCTTCTTGAGTCCAAGATTTCCACAAGTTCATACTGTGTCTCTTCTTCTACTGGGATCTCCTGGGCTGGGGAGGCAGTCTGGAGGGCCATGAAAGTACTGCACATTTCATCAGAGATACGTGAAATACATTGTGAATAAGTAGCAAAGGTGGTAATTTAAGCTTATACGCTACCTGGCTTATTTATTTATTTATTTAGAATTTTTATATACCGACATTCTTGATACAAATATCAAATCATATCGGTTTCCATTATAACAAAACAGTCGCGGCTAAGGCGTTACATTAAACAAGGCGTCTGAACAATAGAACGTAAATATTAAATAGTAATAAATGAAACATCGAACAGCGTAAATAGGCGTAACAAAATAATAAATGGAACAGCGAGCAATAATATAGGATTATTATTATAGGCTTATAGGATAGATCACCAAGAAGGGTCCGATGAAGCAAGGAGCAAAATTGAGAAATGGCATGTGAAGCCCCAAGATGCGAGTGCTCAGCCAGACTAAGTCTCCAAGTTGAAACTGAGAGGCTAGGTGACATTTCTGATCTGCCTTTATTTTAGAATGGATTGCGGCCTGTTTCAGGAGTTGATGGTTGAGCACCAGAGGTCTAATAATTCTTGCCCCTTGATCTCGGCAGCTGGGCATTCTATGGTGGTGGTCAGTGATACCTGAATCCGGGGGTGGCATCCTTATACTAAGAAGATGGGGGATGAGCTGGTAGATTTATTGATGTGGTTATTATGGCAAGCCTCCGCCCAAGGAAGAAGGGAGGACCAGTTATCCTGTCTTTGGTTGATGTAGAACCGTAAAAAGGTTTTGAGAGACTGATTAGTCTGTTCAGTTTGTCCATTTGTCTGTGGGTGATTCGCAAAAGAATAGGTCAAGGTGATCCCAAATTTTATGCACAGGGCACACCAATAATGAGCAGTGAACCGCACCCCTCAATCAGACAGAATATGGGTAGGTAGGCCATGTAACCGAAAGATGTGCTACTTCAGGAGCAGATGTTAGAACTGGAAAGGGAATGAAGTGAGCCATTTTCAAATACTGGTCCACAATCACCCAGATGGTAGTGTTGCCGTCTTAAGGCGAGAGATCATTTATGAAATCCATGGCAAGGTGCGTCCACGGTCCCTTGGGAATAGGCAACGATTGTAGTAGACCCCAGGGTCGTGTTCTGGGAGTCTTATTTGTGGAAGTTTGGACAAGATTCCACATAGCCCTTAAGAACTTATCACAATTGAGGCCACCAATAATAGTGGGAGAATAGTTCAAAAGTCCTGGGAGGCTGGGCTGCCTGGCTACCCGAGAATCATGGGCCCATTTCAGTACCCATTCCCTGAGGTGTCATGGTACCACCATTTTGCCTGGGGGTACAGTCCAGGCAGTGGCCAGGAGGATCTTTGTGGGATCAATGATAGATCTTGAGGGTTCTGGAAAACTGTCATCTTGGAAAGAATGGGAAAGCATGTAGATTCTTTCCTGCTAAGCAATACAGTAATTCAAAATCAAATTGGTTAAAAAATAGCAACTAGCGGGCTTGGTGAGCATTCAACCACTGTGCTTGAGTCAAATATTCAAGATTTTTATGGTCAGTGTAAATCGTTGCCAGGAATCAGGTGCCCTCCAGCAAATGGTGCCATTGTTAGAGAGCCAATTTAACTGCTAAGTGTTCTCGGTCACCAATGGTGTAATTCCTCTCCACCAGGAAGAACTTCTTTGAGAAAAAGGCACAGGTAACAAGAACACCATGAGGGTCACGTTGAAGTATTTATTTATTTATTTTATGTACTTATTTATTTATTTAACATTTTTTATATACCGACAACCGTTTGCACATCGTATTGGTGTACATTTAACTCAGAACTAATAGGCGGAGCCTTTACATGGAACAGTAACTGTAAAATTAAAGTTAACAGGTATTACAAGTAGAATGGTTCTTACCACAAGCGTGGAGGCATCGACATCTATGATAAATGGTCGGGTGGGTTCAGGGTGGCGAAGGCATTGATCATGGGTAAATTCCTGTTTCGAAGGCATGAATGGCTTCCTCATTCCAAATGCGGGGATCCACTTCCTTCCTTGTAAGAGCAATGAGAGGTGCCACTAGGGAAGAGTAGTTTCAGACAAACTGTTGGTAACAGAAACCCTAAGAAGTGCTGGAGAGCCTTAAGCCCTGTCAGGTGGGGCCAGTGAAAAATGGCAGCTGACTTTTCTGGATCCATACAGAAGCCTGTAGTGGAAATAATGTACCCCAGAAAGGGAAGTTCCTTTTGCTCAAACGAACATTTTTCCAGTTTAGCATAGAGCTGATGCTAAGATATTGTAGCACTTGCCTAACATGAGCATAGTGCTGTTCCAAGGTCTTCATATATATGATGACATGAAAATAAAGCAGATCTAGAAAAATAAGAACAGAAGAAATTGCCATGCTGGGTCAGACCAAGGGTCCATCAAGCCCAGCATCCTGTTTCCAACAGAGGCCAAACCAGGCCACAAGAACCTGACAATTACCCAAACACTAAGAAGATCCCATGCTACTGATGCAGTTAATAGCAGTGGCTGTTCCTTAAGTAAACTTGATTAAAAGCAGTTAATGGACTTCACCTCCAAGAACTTACCCAAACCTTTTTTGAACCCAGCTACACTAACTGCACTAACTACATCCTCTAGCATCAAATTCCAGAGCTTAATTGTGAGTTGAGTGAAAAAGAAGACCGCAGGTACATTACATAGGTTGAATGGCATGACCAAATATATGTAATGACTGTCCCGGGTGTTGAAGGCGGTCTTCCATTCATCGCCTTCTCTGATGCGAATCAAATTATATGCACCTTGCAGGTCTAATTTAGTAAAGACTTGGGCCCCTCTCAATCTATCAAACAATTCAGAGATGAGTGATAAGGGGTACTGGTTCTTCTTGGTAATCTTGTTTAAGCCTCAATAGTCAATATATGGTCGAAGAGACCTGTCCTTTTTTCCCACAAAGAAAAATCTGGCACCAGTGGTGGATGTTGATGGTCAGATGAAACCCTTAGCCAGATTATCCTGGATATGTCCATGGTCTCTTGTTCGGATAGCAGATATACTCTTCCCCGGGGGGGGGGGGGGGGCATTTTTCCCAGCTGAAGTTCAATTGGACAATCGTAAATTCTATGAGGGGGGTAGCACATCCACATTTATAGGGCAGAAAACATTGGAGAATTCCATATATTATGGCAGCAACCCAGGCAACAAGAGACACTTGGTCCAGGTACAAAACAGGAGGGCCTTCCTGCAGTTGGGACTCCACCCTCCCAACTGCAGGAAGGCCCAGTCAATGTGAGGTTGATGAATAACTAACCAGGGAAGACCAAGTATTATCTCATTTATCGACTTGGGAAGCACATTGAACTGAATGGTCTCTTGGTGGAGGAGGCCCGTTTGCATACTGAGTAAAATTGTGGCGTAAGCTATTCAGTCAGGGAAAGGCTCCCTGTCAACTGAAAAGTAGAATGTTAATACAAATAAAAAACACACTTTGAAATGTTTGTATGCTAATGCCAGAAGTCTAAGAAATAAGATGGGAGAGTTAGAGTGCATAGCAGGGAATTGTGACATAGACTTAATTGGCATCTCAGAGACATTGTGGAAGGAGGATAACCAATGGGATAGTGCTATACCAGGGTACAAATTATATTGCACTGATAGAAAGGAGCAACTTGGTGGTGGGGTGGTGTTTTATATCTGGTATGGCATAGAATCCAATAGAATAAAGATCCTGCAAGAGACTAAATTCACAATCAAATCTTTATGGGGAAAAATCTCTTGTGTGTTGGGGAAAAGTATAGTGATAGGAGTATACTACCGTCCACCTGGCCAAACTGATGAGACAAACAGTGACATGTTAAGAGATAATAGGGAAGCTAACCAAACTGGTAGTGCAGTAATAATGGGAGATTTCAATTACCAGAAATGTCACAGAAGCGCCTTGCACATAAGTAAGTCCACAAGGTCAATGGTGCAAGTAAAGAGATCAAAATCCCATTCACTGAGTATTGAAGAGTTTATTAAACATTAATCAAGTTCATCAATTATTTAGTATGGCAACTCCATATCGGTAATAGCAAACATCTATGTTATACGTATAACATAGATGTTTGCTATTACCGATATGGAGTTGCCATACTAAATAATTGATGAACTTGATTAATGTTTAATAAACTCTTCAATACTCAGTGAATGGGATTTTGATCTCTTTACTTGCACCATTGACCTTGTAGATTTCAATTACCCCAATATTGACTGGATAAGTGAAACATCAGAGCATGCTGAAAGCTAAAATTCCTGGATGGAATAAATAACAGTTTTATGGAGTAATTGGTTCAGGAGCTGATGAGAGAGGGAGCAATTTTAGATCAAATTCTCAGTGGAGCACAGGATTTGGTGAGAGAAGTAATGGTGGTGGATCTGCTTGGCAATATTGATCATAATATGATCAAATTTGAATTAATGACTTGAAGGGGACAGTAGGTAAATCCATGGCTCTAGCACTAAGCTTTCAAAAGGAAAACGTTGACAAAATGAGAAAAATAATTTTAAAAAATTGAAAGGAGCAGCTACAAAGGTTAAGAGTGTGCAACAGGCGTAGACATTGTTAAAAAATACCATCCTAGAAGCACAGTCTTGTTACACCCGTCGGTCGCTGCTGCTCACCTTTTTCTCCACTTCCCTGATTCCGTGGGGTAGACTGGCAGCCTCCGCCAGCTGGCGATGGCCTGCCTGTTGCTCCCAGGCCTCCTGGGGCGGCATGGATGCCACCAACCACCATCTTGCCGTCGGAATCCCTTAGGTACACGTGCGCTTGCATGGGCCAGTCTTAAGCACGTCATGGCGGGAACTTCGGTAGCGTCCCCTCCGGATGATGTCATCCCTCCAGGACATTTAAACCAGCTGGCCCTGCCTACCGACGACTTGGCAAAGAGATCCCTCCTTGCTAAATCTGCCTCACTCTCAGCTGAATACAATTCATTTTATATAGTTGCAGTATCTTATACCTGGTCACAAAAAAAAATAAGGTAAGTAGTCAGCTACTTCTGAACTATGGATTCCAGCTTTTCAGTAAGCTTGTAGATAGGCAAGAGAACTAACCAGAAAGTGGGACCTCATCATCTCTACTGAAGACCTCATCGGTGTACCCCGCTTTGCGGACCATTACCAATTCTCTGGAGGTATCCTCTCTGGGTATCCCCCATTCCACCGACCCTGTGTCTCTGGGTCTGTGAGACCTCCTCTCTGGCACCCCCCGCTCCATGGGTGGTGCCACTCTATTTTTTTTAATAAAGACTCTAGACTGATACTGTGTCTGACGTCAGTTGAGACCTCGCCTCCTGATGGTGAGGCTCACGGGCCTCCTCCCTGTGGGTGGTATCATGGCCCACACACCACTAACAGATTGCCAAGTCCATGGACCCTGCACAGGTCTCAGCCACTCAGGCCATCCCTGGCCTGGTCCAGCGAATCACAGAACAGCAGAAGATCCTAGAGACTTTGGCTAGTGCCATCAATCAACTGAATAATCAGCTGGACTACTTCCTGACGCCTGCCAAGCCTGACTCAGCTACACATGCGCCACCCTTCCAGCCTCCAGCACCCTTGCTTGCACCTCCTCATTTTGCAAGTGACCCCTTGTTATGTAGGGGCTTCTTGAACCAGTGCAGCATGCACTTTTCCTTGCAACCTGCATATTTTCCTGGTGTAGTTTCCAAAATTACATATATCTTATCCCTTCTGGACGGGAAAGCCTTGGCCTGGGCATTGCCTCTTTGGGAACGTACAGATCCAATCCTTAACGACCTACCAGGCTTCCTCGCCCTTTTTTCCACTGTGTTTGACGACTCAGGTCGAAAGGCCATCTCCGGATTTACTCTCTTACATCTGCAACAAGGTTCCAGATCTCTGACTGACTACATCATTGAGTTCCGGACTCTCTCATCTGAATTGCCCTGGGACCTGGGCTGCTTGTGTGCCATATTCCTCGAGGGCCTTAGTCCACTTATCAAGGACGAGTTGACAGCACAAGAACTCCCTGAGGTCTTGTGCTGTCAGGGAAACAGCACAAGGACTCCCTTATAGACCTCGCTGGTCGCATAGACCGTCGTCTGTGTGAACGTTCCCAAGAGGTCAGAGGAGCCAAGAGAATAGTTTTTAGTGCTCCACGCATTTGCCCGTCTTCAACTCAGATCGTCACTACATCAAGCACCAAAGATGAGGAACCGATGCAAATGGGTCATAGTCACCTTCTTCTAAGGAGAAACATCATCGCCAGAAAGCCGGCCTTTGCATGTAATCAATCGGGTCATGCGGTACCCTCCTGCCCACTCCGTCCGGGAAACTCCCAGGCCTAGGAACTGCCAGAGGACTCCTCCTAGGCCTGACTGCACGCTCTCCTCCGTTAACCCTGCCTGTCACCATTAATTTGGACATCCAGGAGTTTCACACCCTGGCATTAGTAGACTCCGTAGCCGGTGGAAACTTTATCCTCTGGCAACTCATAGAACATCTGTGGATTCCCACCATCCGTATGCCAACGCCATTGTTACTCTCTTCTATCCATGGCGAGCCATTAACTGGCAAAGTTTCCTTCTCCACGATCCCCATTCGACTTTGCACAGGATCTCTACATACAGAGACTATTTCCTTCCTAATTTTGGACAAGGCTAAATATCCTGTGGTCCTAGGATTGCCATGACTGAAAATCACAATTTGATTGGAGTACTCTCCAATTGTTTCATTGGGGTGATTACTGCCATAAAAAATGCTTGGAGACCGTGTCCCCGATGCCCTGCCTAGCCACACTGCCATCCATTCCCGGGATTCCACCGCAGTATTCCTCCTTCTAGGATGTGTTCTCTAAGAAAGCCACAGACGTCTTGTCTCCGCATTGCTCCTTTGATTGCGCAATAAATTTGTTGCCCAACACTGATCCTCCCGAGGAAGAGTCTACCCACTTTCTCTGACTGAGACAAAAGCCATGTCAATATATACAAGAAAAGTTTGCTAAAGGCTTCATTCGGCCTTTCAAGTCTCCCGCTGGAGCTGGGTTCTTTTTTGTGGGAAAAAAGGACGTCTCCCTTCGGCTGTGCATAGACTACCGTGGCTTAAATGAAATTACACTGAAAGATCGCTACCCCCTGCCATTAATCTCCGAACTGTTTGACAGGCTCCAGGGTGCCAAGATATTTACCAAATTGGACCTCAGAGGAGCTTACAATTTGATCAGAACGACTGGTACGACCTATTGCCGTGGGCCGAATTCACCTTGAACTCCCATCAGTCTGCATCTACTGGGTCATCCCCATTTCAAGTAGTGTACGGACATCAGCCTCTGCCTCCTCTTCCAATACCTCTGTCTGTACCTTCTCCAGCAGCGCAAGCCTCTGCGCAAGAACTGCATCAACTCTGGGAGCATACCAAACAACTTCTGCAACAAGTCACCCTAAAGTCAAAGAAGTTCTATGATGACCATCATCAGGCAGCTCCTCAGTTGAACCCTGGAGACAAGGTGTGGCTCAGCATCTGCTTTATTCGCTTAAAGTTGCCTTCAGCCCGCTTTGCTCCCAGATACATCGGGCCCTTTCCCGTACTTTGTCGGCTGGGCCCGGTCACTTACAGCCTTCGTCTACCCAATTCGCTCAAAATTCATAACGCCTTCCACATCTCACTGTTAAAACCACTCATCCTACCAGAATTCTCCAAGAAACCTCCTGAGCCTCAACCTCTAGCTTTGAAAGAAGATATTACATACCAGGTTGAGGACATCTTGGACGTAAGGAAGCACGGGACGCGTTGGGATATCTGATCTCATGGGAAGGATCTGGCCCCGAAGAGAACAGCTGGGAGCCTGCTGTTAACATCCTTGACAAGGAGTTGATCAAACAGTTCCATGCTTCACACCCTAGAAAGCTGAACCCCCCGGGGAGGGACCCTAAGAAGGGGGGTACTGTTATGTCCGTTGGTTGCAGACGGCTGTGACCGCTGCTGCTCACGTCTTTCTTCGCTTCCCTGACTCCGTGGGGGTAGACTGGCAGCCTCCGCCAGCTGCCGACAGCCTGCCTATCGCTCCCAGGCCTCCCGGGGCGACGCGGATGCCGCCGACCATCATCTTGGCGTTGGAATCCCGTAGGCACGTGCACTGGCCAGTCTTAAGCACGTCATGGCAGGAACCTCGAGGGCGTCCCCTCCTGATGACGTCATCCCTCCAGGAGATTTAAACCAGCTGGCCCTGCCTATCGACAACCTGGCAAAGAGGACCCTGCGTTCCAATTTCTGCTTCCTGGTGTAAGACGTCTTGGGTACCCGCTCCTTGGCGGCCCTCTCCACATTTTGGCTATCTGCTCCTCAGAAGGCCTATTGCTTGGGACTTCTGCCTGCCCCATTCCCCAGGGCTTCCCTGGAACCATCACTACCCTCTTCATGAGCACCCTGCTCTGCGGACTACTTCCTGCTCTACCAAGGTCCTCTCTGGTGTACCTCGCTTCGCGGACCATTACCATCTCTACGGAGGACCCCCTCTGATGTATCCCGCTCTGCGGGCCTTTTCATCTCTACTGAGGACCCTCACCTGCGTACCCCGCTCCGTGGACCACTACCATCTCTACTAGGACATCATCAGCGTACCCCGCTCCGCAGACCACTACCGCCTCTGCTGTGGACCTTCTTCGGTGTACCCCACTCCTCGGGCCACTACCATCTCTACTGAGTACCCTCACCAGTGTACCCCACTCCGTGGACCATTACCATCACTACTAAGGACCTCACTGGCATACTCCACTCTGCGGACCACTACCATTCCTGCTAAGGACCTTCTTCGGTGTACCCCGCTCCACGGGCCACTACCATCTCTACTGAAGACCTCATCGGTGTATCCCGCTTTGCGGACCATACCAACTCTCCGGAGGTATCCTCTCTGGGTATCCCCCATTCCACTGACCCTGTGTCTCTGGGTCTGTGAGACCTCCTCTCTGGCACCCTCTGCTCCACGGGTGGTGCCACTCTATTTCTTTACTAAAGACTCTAGACTGATACTGTGTCTGACATCAGCTGAGACCTTTCCTCCCGATAGTGAGGCTCACGGGACTCCTCCCTGTGGATGGTACCATCTCTCACCTCAGCCCAGGGCCCACACACCACTAACCCTAACAAGTCCATATGTATTCCACGCATTAAGAATGGTGGAAGGAAGGTCAAATAATTACTGGCATGGTTAAAAAGTGAGGTGAAAGAGGCTATTTTAGCCAAAAGATCTTCATTTAAAAATTGGAAGAAGGAACCATCAGAAGAAAATAGAATAAAACAAAAGCATTGGCAAATTAAATATAAGACATTGATAAGGTGGGCTAAAAGAGAATTTGAAAAGAAGTTGGCTGTAGAAGCAAAAATGAATAATAACATCTTTTTTAAATATATATGAAGCAGAAAGCCTACAAGGAAGTCAGTTGGACTGTTAGATGATTGAGGGATTAAAGGGGCACTTAGGGAAGACAAGGCCATCGCAGAAAGACTAAACAAATTCTTTGCTTCAGCGTTTACTAAAGAGGATGTTGGGGAGATACCCGTTCCATTTCCTTTCAGGTCACCAAGTGCTAAGGGTGTGTTGCAAATCTGTATATCCCTGGGAGAGGAGTACACAATAGTAGAGTTCCACTGTAGGCTATCTATGCCAGAACAAACCAGTCTAGACTCCATGTTGGTGTTGTCAAAAATAAAGTTTACTGGCAGATAAGCAGTTAGATATTTTATTTATTTATTTATTTTTAATTTTTATATACCGAAGTTCTTGTAGGGACTACAAATCACTCCGGTTTACATAAAAACAATGAACTGCCCAACAGAGAGCGGAGCTTTACATAGAACCGTAGAACATATGGAACAATATAACTGGATGACAATTTAACATAGTGATAAATAAATATTATAGTTTAACTGGTAATAAATAAAAAATTATATTATTTAATATAAGCAGTATAACTATTTAATGTAGAAATAAAGGCATATTAACAATGCCAAATATATATATAAAATAAAATGAATTTTTGAACTCCAAGATAGTTGTCCAGTTGCAGAGTCTTAAAAGTAGGACTTGGTACGGTGTCCATAATTAGGGGATACCTAATATTTAGGATGTCTGTCCGTCTAAGTAGAATTAAGCGTCTGGGAAGGCTTGTTGGAATAGAAAGGTCTTCAGTCTTTTTTTGAATTCTTGATGACTAGGTTCTAGTCTTAGATCTGGGGGAAGCGTGTTCCACTGGTGGGGGCCTGCTGAAGATAGCGCTCGTTTGCTCAATGAAGATTTTATTTGCGGAGCATGCACTTCTGATTGGTCTGGAAGAAGTGTGCGGTTGGAGTTGAGAGCTTAATGTGATGGGAGCTAGTTTGTTTGTCAAATGACTCAGTTTTCAGCCTCAGAAATAAATCACTCAATTTACAGTTTTCTCTCAGTCTGTGCAGAAACATCCCTCACAGTAACCCATGCTGCTTTGGCTTTGACTCAATGCCTTGGGTTTCAGGATTGTTATATATGGATAGCCCCACTGGGATCTCTACAAGGGAGTTTGGCCTACTGGTAGGACTAAGCATAGTAGGGCAGAGAAATGAACCAACTTGCTATCCCCACTGAAAGTTGCTGCAATTGTAGTTTCCTGCCTCCATGCTTCTTCTAGCTGGGTGCTGATTGCTGATGTCAGCATCCCATGCTGCCAGAACACCTAGCTGCATCAGAAAATTAAATCTCTGTGGAGTGGTGTGCAAATTCTTCACAGACATAAGTCCGGGATGTCGCAAGTCGAGCAACATAAGAGTAATGAATTCCTGTAATGTGGATTTTATTGGGAGTATGTTTTTTTATCTACTCTTCCTGCCCAAGAAAGAGGAATATGGAAGAAGAAGGATTTTTTCCCCCTTGTCTACAATATTTTTGGATCCTTCAGATTGAAAGATCCCTATATCATCTACAAGAACTGTGAGGAAAAGGAGTGGATACCAACTGGAATCCAGAACTGGGAAGGGAGAGGAGGAAACCGAGAACATAGAAACATAGAAATGACGGCAGAAGAAGACCAAACGGCCCATCCAGTCTGCCCAGCAAGCTTCACACATTTTTTTCTCATACTTATCTGTTTCTCTTTGCTCTTTGGTTCTATTTCCCTTCCACCCCCACCATTAATGTAGAGAGCAGTGATAGAGCTGCATCCAAGTGAAATATCAAGCTTGATTAGTTTGGGGTAGTAGGGGTAGTAACCGCCACAATAAGCAAGCTACACCCATGCTTATTTGTTTTACCCAGACTATGTTATTCAGCCCTTATTGGTTGTTTTTCTTCTCGTGTTTCAGCCTGGAGAACAGGTAATAAGAATTTGAAGAAAGAAGGACCAAACCATGGACCTCAGGTACCCATGCCTGGGAAATCAATAAGGGATAGGAGAACTTTTTCTAGTACAACCCAGGAAGCCTATATTCCATAAAAGGAAAAACAGGGGATCCTGAGAAAAAAATCAAAAGACCACAGACACAGATCTTTTAGGATTTGATTTATTTCTGTGAATATGGATGTGAAAAAAATGGGTTTACTTGGTGCCAATTAATTTCCGTTGAACAAGCTGAACAGTAAACTTTTATTTTGGAACATCACCTATTTTCCAGCCTGTTTTTTTTTTTTTTTTTGCACTGAGAGTTTAGACACACAGAGTTCAATATTCAAAGCCATTTAGCCAGATAACTCACAAGTTATTTGGTTAAATTGTAGCTTTTTGAATATCGGGGCACTTATCTGGCTAGATTGTAACTGCATAAGTCATTATCTGGCTAAAATCTAGCCTGATAAAAAAGTGGCATTCTGGGAGCATTCTGGGGCAGGTCAGTTACCCAGCTAAGTTAGCCAATTTTCAGTAATATCCGACTAAATGGATAACTTTAGGCCTGCCCAATAACATGAGTTAGGTTGTATTCCAAAGAATATAACTGGTTAAGTAGCACTGTTTGGATTAAAAGATGTGTAGTGCGGACCTACAGCCTGATTTTTCCCCCAACCCCCCCCCCCCCCAATATTTCAAAAAATGAACCTGAAGTGCCCAACAGCCATCCCCCTTCGACATCTCTCCACTGTGCTTAAAAGAAAAGTTGAGGAATACGCAGTTAGATTTCCCGCCCCATTATTTTTCTTAATCAGTCTTCCTCCTACCCTAACCTCTCCTCCCCACCCTCCTTTCAACTGCAGCCTCTCTGATGCCCTTCCACCCTGGACCCTCCCCTGACTCTGAAAGCCCCCCAGCTGGTAGCAAGGTATTCTCTTATCCATGCCGGCACTTCCAGAATTCCTCTGACAGTAGTACTGGAAGCATAAGCTACCAGTGTTGCCATCAGAGATTATTCAAACCTCTGGGCGGCTTTTATCAATGTGCCTTAAGGCCTGGGGGCCCACCAACCAGTCGGGTTTTCAGGATATCCATAATGAATATGCATGAGAGAAAATTTGCATGCACTGCCTCCATAACATAATTTTCTCTCATGCATATTCATTGTGGATTTCCTGAAAACCCGACTAGCTGGTGGGCCCCCAGGACAGGGTTGGGGAACTCTGCCTTAGGCTACCCATGCCACTTAATCCCACCTTTTGTGCCTTGGTGTACTCTTTTCTCTGCTGGCCATGCCTGCCTGCAAGTTTCATTAAATTTGGATAGAAAACACAATTTTAGAGTACAGATAGGATTCAATACTTTCTCCATTGACTTTAATGGAAAACAAATGAATAAAATAAACAAATACAATTTTGGGATCCTGACCAAATGAAATGAATCACCGAGCCAAAGGAACTGAATAAATGATTGAATTAATAAAATATTCTTTCCATGCACACGTCTATCAAAAATACTGCGTAGTTTGACAATGAAAGAAACAAAATGAAAGTATAGGTATTCAATCCTCTAGATCATATCTCAAGTGTTCTTGAATAAACAGATATACAAAATATAATAATTTATATAGCAATAAACATGTAACATAATATAGACATTATTTTCAAAAGGCATTCCCCTATTCTGCCATACTGAAAGGAAAGCTCTTAAAAAATAAAAGATTTCTTTAAAAAGGAAATCTACAGTAGAGGGCGCTAATAAATCATTTTTTAATCTGTCATCTGGAAAGGAATAAGTGTATACATGTAAAAAAGTGAACAAGAGAAAATGAGAGAGAGAGGAAGGAAAGAGAGAAGGGGAGGCAGAGTTTACGAAGCCAGTTTCTCCCGCAGGTTACTCACTCGAGCTGATGCCAGAACAGCATCTGCTGCTCTCCCCCATCATTTTAGGATGTCAGGGAATGCTGTTGTAACCTGTGCCAGTTACTACAGCGTTGATAACAAGTTTGTGAATAATTTCAGCTGTCCCAGGCAAGAGGATGAGGCAGATCTACTCTACTGCTGTGGCTTTGTTGATCTGAAATACTGCTGCAATGAGCCAGGCAACTATTTCCCTTACAACTATGACTACATGTGGACCCTCAGGTAAGGAAAAAGAAACTATTATACAGTACTGGTAAATACACTGCATTTCTAGTGGCTGCGATTTTAGATAGAGGTAAAATACTTGGAAACCAGCAAAATAAGTTAATGTTTTTAGTGAAATGTTTTCTTTATGTGACAAACAACAAATCTAAGAAACCACAAAACTGACAAATCCAAAAGGTGAAGAACAATTTAAAGCAAGATGACATCTGTAACATCTAACTAATAGCCTTGAAGGTAAAAAAATTGATAGAAGAGAATTATTTTCTTTCATTAATTTAAACATCTCAGTCCATTCAATATGAAAGTGCAACAGATTTCTTTGAAGCTGAATACAATTAATGTTATATAGTTGCAGTATCTTATTCCTGGTCACAAAAAAAAATAAGGTAAGTAGAGTTAGCTACTTCGGGACTATGGATTCCAGCTTTTCAGTAAGCTTGTAGATAGGCAAGAGAACTAACCAGAAAGTGGGACCTCATCATATACTGCCAGGATCGGAGTGAGATCAGCTGGAACTGGATCTATATGTAAAAGGTGTGTTGTGGTGACAATTTCAGAACTGGTAAAATGCATTTTGACATACCATTGAAATATGCCTCTGTTCTTTGAAAAAAAATAACATTTATGGATATACTACATATAGACATAAAATGCAAATGTTGTATGCATGTGCAATCTTGACATTCCTGCTTGATCACAGATTAGCCACCCTTTGGTGACAGTGATGTTCCCATCTACGGCCAGTTAGTCAGTCTGGTAAAAGTTGCATTTTCATGCCACATGCTTAATATCAGCATTTTATCTGCTTTTTATTTTCATGTTAATCTTTAGACACTCGTACAATATGATTTCATCAGACTATCACATTTATATAAAATTCTATTATTATCTGCTATAAATATGGATTTAAGATCTTTTCTATAGTGTAATTATTATTTTAGGCTGCAGAACTATTGTATAGCTGCTGAACTAGAGATGTGCTTTGGGTAAAAATTTCGCGTCGGGCTTTGTTTTGGGGGCCTCCCGCGGGAATTTCGTTTTTCTCGTGGTTCGGGATTTTTTTTTGTGGGTCCCTGATTTTCAGGTTAGCGCACAGTAACAGGAGTTAGAGCGCTAACTCCCAATAGTGCGCACTAAACTGGCAGAGTTAGCGTACACTAACGGGAGTTAGCGTGTAGTAAATTAAAAAATGAATTTTTTCCAAAATTTTGAAAAAACCTCTATCGTTTTTCAGTTCTCCCGAACCATTCCGAATTAGGCAATTTCATTGCCTAATTCGGGAAAAACGATTGCACATCCTTACTGAATTCCCTGGGTTTATTCTCCAGATTTCCTTTTAAATTCATGTCTAGAAAAGTGCTCATATAATGAGAAAGAAGAACAGAGCATTGATTCAAGATATATCCATGGTATGCCTAGACTACCCCCAATCCCTATTGCATAGTTAATGAGAGTTCATGTTCTATAATGTAAAACCGAGAGCAATTATAAATTCTGAAGATTGGAAATGTACACCAATGGTCATATTTAGGGTAGATCCTCTAAAAAAAAAAAAAATCCAGAATTACTTTTCTACTAATCCTGACAACAATGGGAGAGAAAGGAATGGTTTGGGTTATTGAATGATCAGGGAAGATCATTACCCTACGTTTTTCTCAGATTTGGACAATTCAAATAAACATGTAAGACTGCTGCATCATTTGAAAAGAGACAGGGACAGCTTATCCATGATGGCGCTGGCCGTCCATTGCTCCTACCATGTGACAGGGGCCGACCAATGGCACCGGTAGCCCCTGTGACATAGTGAGGGCAAAGGCTTTCGGCACCATTTTGAATACCGGCAGCCGACAGCCCGAGTGCAGGAGATCGCGCCAGGACCCCTGCTGCACCACCAGGGACTTTTGGTAAGTCTTGGGGGGGTCAGGATGGTGGGGGGTTGTAGTTAATTAAATTTAAAGTGTTGGGATGGGGTTTTTTTTGGGGAAACGAATACATACGTAACTAATGAATGGATCGGGGACCCCCGAGAATGGATGCAAAGGATTTGGCTCCCCACGAATATGAATACTGAGGAAATAGAGGAAGGCTGCGTGGCTTGGCGTGCACAAGAGTGCATCCCCTTGCGAGCGTCAACCCCGGATTTTATAACATGCATGCACAAATCTATGTCCGTGCGTAAATCTTAAATTCCGGCCCAAAGAGCGTAGGTCAGTTGCTCCAGTGTGGCAATTTCCACCACCTTCTTTTCCAGACACTGCAAACTAAGAGCTTGCTTCCACATGTGTGCGATGGGAAGGCGTCCGGCATGTAGCAAGTGGTTGGTGTGCTTCTTACACCACCTCATACATGATCTGTCCCACCAAACGTTTCATAGACAAAACAGGGATCCCTGGGTGGGGATCTCCCACAGATTTGCAAAATACAGTTCAGAACTTGCTTCCAGAACACTCACACGAAAGGACACTCCCACTACATATGATAATAATTGCCCACCTTCCTGCACCCGTACCAACATGCAGGGCCGCTAGCACTGAATTTACCAAAATACACAGGCGTGCGATATGTTCGATGCAGCAGCTTGTATAGAAGCTTTCTACTTTTTGAACAGACAGAAATTGAAAGGCAGCACGCCATATTTGCTTCCTGTCCCTCCTATCTAACTCAGTCTGCAAATTGCTATTCCAGGAGGTAGTTAAGCCTGGTGATGTCTGCCTCCCATTTTACAACAAAGAAGTTCCTCTTGACCCTCAATTTCCTCCGTTTCTTCCTCTGTTCCCTGCATGTTAGTGATATCTCTTCTTAACTGGAAGTGTAACTGGGGGTAGGTGCTTCCTGGTCCCTACGAGGGAGCCGTTCTCCACTGCTCCAGGACAAGGGTCCACCCCTGAGTGCAACACTCAGTAATCTTTCATCTTAAGTCACTTTCTTTTAATGTGCAATATTTTTATGTCTTTTTTGGGTTTTTCATTTTCTTTTTGATAACTGTTGTTAATTTAGTCCTTGTTTTGCTTTTTTTTTACTGTGTATGCTTTATTGTAATCCATTGAGATTCGCGGATCATTGCAATAGGATTTTTTTTTCAATAAATAAATACATATTATTTGGTTCTTCTTTAATAATGCTTGAAGTATGACTGAGTGTGATATGGTCTACAACCTGCCCAGTAAGAGGGTAATGAGAAAAAAGGTAAGGCAAGGAGGTCAGAGCCACAGAAGACACACTAGATAATCCCCCACAGGAACAGATGAGGATGGAAAGAGAAGGAAAAGCACCTTAAGACTGAAAGAGCTCTTGGGGGTGAAATCCTAAATAAGGGAGCTTTGTGAGTTCAAGTCCACACCCCAGGAGGCCAAGATGGAGGCCAAGAAGCTATGGGGAGATGAAGTTCAGGGCTACTGCAACCAGCTGCCAGTCATGGGCAGGCAGGAAGAGGAAAGGAGTGGAAGGGGCTTGGGAAAGAGTATCCTATTGTAACCCCATCCATCCCATTCATAAAAGTATTTGTTAGTCTCTGAGGCTGATTCACTCCGGAGAGCTCTTTTACTGTCTCTTTCCTCCAGGGTCGGAGTAAGGGGAAAGAATTTCTCTTCCAGGGCCCAGAGTGACAAGGGTGGCTTTTTGTAATCTTCTTTTCCCTGGAAGATGGGTACTTGCCTCACTGTGTGTGCTGTGCATGCCAAAGAGCCAATTATTGAGTGTCCAAAATGTAAATCTTTACTGATGGGTAATCAGGTGAAATAAATTCAGTCCTCAGTACTAAAGATTGACTCTTTTCTTACAGTATCTTCTCCCTCTATCTGTACATGGATTTCAGATACCAAGACAAGGGAACCATCCACCCTCCAGGGCATAGATAAGTGGTCAGGGTACCTTGGCTGGGCAGGATAACCCCTTCTTGAAATGGTAAAAAGTGAAAATACTGTCTCTGCACAAAATTCAAATCCTCTCTCTCTCCTCAGGGGTGAAGACTCCAGATGGGTGTTCTCAATGGTCTCAAAGTGGTTCTTCTTGCTCACAGTCATTTGCTCTTCTTCTCTTTCTTACTTTATCGAATCCCTAATGGGAGGGATCCTCTTAGGAACAAGCAGCTTGAGATGTTCCTTAGAAGGGTAGGAAAAGGGGCCGCCAAACACTTCCTCCCAGATCTTCTCAACAAAAATATCCTTTACCCAAAAAAAACAATTTAGTAACAAAAGAAGTCACTGTAGCAGGTCACCACCATTTCTCAGCTTCCTAGGAAGATCACAATGGGGCAAGTCTTCCCTATCCAGGGCCTCCCAAGAAGAGGATTCCCTAAGACCTCTTCCGAAGCGAACACCTTGGGTTTTCACAGTCTTCTTACAAATAAAAATCTTCAAATCCCCAAAACAACCCGGACAAACCACCCTGCACCTAAAGAGTGGGATACAGATGTGTAGGCCCCGGCCCAGCCTAAGGACCACAGGCAAGATGGCGCTCAAGTCCCCAAGTAGGCCAAAATTCCAAATCAGTAAAAAAAAAAAACAACCCTCCAGATTTCCTCCAGACCTCAAAACTCAGCTACACTGCCCCCAGAGCTCTCGGGAGAGAGCTGCTTTTAAATCCTCTCAAAGGGGCTGGTCATTCCAGTTCCCTCAAAGGGAGGGGCTGTACAGAATGGTTCCTCCCCCAACTTACTAACCTGCATTGCATTAGCTGAACAAGGAGTTATCCAGGGCTTAATGATAATGAGCCCTTTGGGCAAGGCTGAGAGGCCCTACCAGAGTGTGGAAAAAATATGCTTACTCTGCAGCTGCTCTCTCTAACTGAACCCTGAGCATTAATATGGCTGGGCTAAATAGCACGGAGTCACCCAATCAAAAGAGGGCCTGAAGGGATGGATGGCTCCCACCAAATATGTTCTAAGGACAGGGATAGTGACATCTAGTGGCCAGATCCGGTAGGGGTACTACATATGTAAGATGGCTCAGTGCAGGAAATTCCTAATTTCATATTGACTATATGCCAAATTTTAAGGGTATGGGCTACAATTGGATTAGTTCTACTGAAATTCCTGTAGGCTATCAAAGTAGGGAGCATATAAAGCAGTGCAACTAAAATGACACCTTCCACACATTCTCTCTCTAAGGAGAGCCAGTGCTGAGTCTCATCCATTTCCAGCCAAACAGGGTGGCCCAATAATAAAGCTGCATATCCGGCAAGGCTACCCCTCCCTCTGGAGATATTGGTCTTGAGGGGGGAGTTTATTTACTAGATTCTCACAGAGTATGTAACAGCAGACATTCAAAGAAAGTCCTCTCAGATAAACTTTTCTGCCAGAATCCCCCCAGAACGTATCTTTTCATAGTGTGGGGGTAAGAGAGACATTTTTAGGTCGGATGATAGTCGGGAGCAAGGGAAACATTAAAAGGTCAATTTTAAAACAAGTGCACCTGCACACACATGTGCAGTAATGTGGACGCACACGGGTGAAAACCATGAAATTTCAGTGGTGTGCTGAAATATGCGCACACTTTACAAAATGTGCATATGATCGTGCACATGTTTATTCATGTATCCTGCATGCATAGATGCACACACAATACATATCGTATGCATGTTTGTGCATGCGGGTGGCGCGCCTAATTCAGCGCCACACCACGTCTGGATCTGCAGAGGCGTGCATTAAAAAATGCCTCACCCTGCCACTAGCCCAGTTTTAGCACTAGGGACGTCCAATATCTGGCACCCATGGTGGTGGCCAATGAAACCAACTTGTTTTTTTAATCCAGGGGTGTGCCGAGACCTCAGACGACATAAACGCCTGAATTGAGATCCGCACCTCTTTCAATCATAGTGCCTCCTACCCATATGGGGTAAGTTGAATGAGGGTAATGGTATGGGGAGGGTCAGTCCATGCAATGGGGGGCTACTAGGGGAGTCTAGAAGGGGACAGAGGCATGGATGGTGAAGGTCAGTCTGTGCATGGGGGGCCACTAGGGGTCTAGAAGGGAATGGGCTCATGGGTGGCAAAGATCAGTCCATGCATGGGGGTATTGAGTAGGGGTGTGCATTCGGTCCCTACGTATTGGCAATCCGCAATGGATGTTGCCATATTCGTTGTATTTGTGGGGAAGCGAAACGTATCGCGATTCCCCACGAATACACGAATCTTCACCAAATTATTCGGCCGCCTAAATAAATCAATTTAAACAAAACCCCCCCTCCTGAACCCTCCCAAGACTTACCAAAACTCCCTGGTGGTCCAGCAGGGGGTCCGGGAGCCATCCCCTGCAATCTCACACCCTCAGTGCCGGTTTCATCATGGCGCCGATAGCCTTTGACCTACTATGTCACAGGGGCTACCGGTGCCATTGGTCAGCCCCTGTCACATGGCCATCGGTGCCATCTTGTGCTCCTATCATGTGACAGGGCTGACCAATGGCACCGGTAGCCCCTGTGACATAGTATGGGCAAAGACTATCGGCGCCATTTTGATTACTGGCAGCTGATGGCCCGAGGGCAGGAGATCGCTCTGGGACCCCCGTTGGATCCCCAGGGACTTTTGGCCAGCTTGAGGGCAAAGGCGATCGGCTGCCAGTATTCAAAATGGCGCCGATCGCCTTTTCCCTCACTATGTCACAGGGGTCCCTGTGACATAGTGAGGGCAAAGGCGATCGGCGCCATTTTGAGTACTGGCATCTGACGGCTGGAGTGCAGGAGGTTGCTCCCGGACCCCCGCTGGACTTTTGGCAAGTCTTGTGGGGGTCAGGAGGCCCCCCCCCAAAGCTGACCAAAAGTCCCTGGGGGTCCAACGGGGGTCCCGGAGCGATCTCCTGCCCTCGGGCCATCAGCTGCCAGTAATCAAAATGGTGCCGATAGCCTTTGCCCATACTATGTCACAGGGGCTACCGGTGTCATTGGTCAGCCCCTGTCACATGGCCCATATTCCTTTTTAACCATTGAAACTTGTGGTGGAAAGTGAAGTTGCAGAAAACCTGCACATATATATAGCATCCCACCAATGCAACTACTACTCTTCACCCAATCAGATTGGACACAGCTAGATCCTCTGACCTTCTAACAATTGCTTATTAGTAGGAAGAAAAGGCCAATGAGTGAAAAAGCATAATATACTAAATCCTATTAACACTTAGGATCCTCAGAGAGCATTAGTGGGGAGGGGAGCTGGACAGAGAGGAGTTATTAAATTCCATCACTGCACAGCCGGACAGGTAACGCGGGTAAGATTGTGCAATAACACAAGCAATCATATATATGCATTACTATGCTTTCTATTTTAATTTGTTATGCGCATGGGTCCCGGCCACCCATCCACGTATATACACACTAATCACGCACATGTGCATATAGGAATATGCATACTACGTGCCTTTGAGGGATAATAGGAGTGAAACAGGTACTTGTTTTTTCTTGCCACCATGTATCAGGAGCGTGCAGCCTACATGCGCAAGCCCAACTTTCTTCCTAGGGAAGTTGATATGCTAGTAAAGGAAGTGATGAGAGCACGCAGCTTTCTCTATGGGACAGAATCAAAAAGAGTGGGTTCATATCAGAAAGAGCAGATATGGAGACGAATTTGTCAGAAGATAAACGTATGTTCAAAAACAGCAGAAGTATGGGGGAATTGTGCCACAAGTGGCGTAACTTGCAGCATGCTGTGAAATACAAGCAAGCCATGATGCGGGCTGAGAGGGTGGACAGCAGGTGTTGTCCGCCATAGCGGAGTCCACTGTGAGTGGGGTGGTGGAGCTGAACAACTTCCAGCAAGAGCAACAGCAGGGTAAGCACTGTCTATAAGATACCTTGTTTTACTGTATGTGAAGAGATAGCTTTCTACATGGTCTACAGTTCTTGTGCCTATACCAGGTCCTTCTAGAATCATGATGGAGAGCACATGTGCCTGCAAAGAGGCCAAATCACTGGCTACAGAGCATCAGGTCTGTATGCACCATGATACTATATTTGGACCTATGTTGCTTCCATATCTGTATGGACACATGACCTAGTGATGTCCACTTTCCTCTCCACTCCTGCCCCAAGTAAATGAACAGTTCATAGCCAGAGTTTTTATTCTACTCTATGACTTGAATGTGAGAGCTGAGCTTGCAAGGTGCCATATCTAGAGGCAAGAAGCCACCCTTGTAAAGAGTATATGCAGATAGTTGTTGCCCTCAGCAACTAGGCAGGATCAATACAAACATATACAACCAATGACCCCTTTTATTTATTTATTTTAAAACTTTTATATAGGTAGGCCTAAGCGGTTTACATATCAAACATACATAATAAAACATAGTGTGACATAAAAGAACTATAAAATATATATACAATACATTAAAAATATAAAAAAAATAAAAGAAAGAGTAAAGGCAAAGGAAGCTGGAAAAATTAAATTATTTATAATACAAGCATAAATAGGTGAGTTTTTTTAAGTGTTTCGTAAATTCCTTAAGGTTGGATAATAGTCTGAGATTGTCAGGAAGGGAGTTCCACAATAAGGGCTCTGCAACAGAAAAGGCTGGCATCTGGTATGTTCTAATCTAGCTAGACGTACAGTTGGTACCTCGAGTAAACATTTATTAGAGGATTGCAATTGTCTTGAGGGTTGATAGAGCTGGAGAAAAGTGCTTTGCCAAATAGCTGACACATTGTAGAATAAGCTATGAATAAGACAGAGAACTTTGTAATGAATACGTAGAGAAATAGGGAGCCAGTGTAAGGAAAATAGAACAGGGGAAATGTGATCACAGATTTGTTTGTCCAGAGAGAATTTGAGCTGCAGCATTTTGTGCTAATTTTAAAGGGCAAAGAGAGGAATCGGGTAGGCCTGAAGGACTAGCTGGAAATCATTGTAAAATAAGAGGGGTTTTAGATTTTTTAAGAGGTGAATTTTGTAAAAAGAAATTTTCACTACAGAGGAGATGTAGTGAGTCATTAATAATTTTGAATCAAGTAAGACACCAAGATAACGGGTCTTAGTTATCTTGGTGTCTTACTTGATGGGTTATGATGGGTGTTATGGGATGGGACAGTCATCAACTAGAAGATAACTCGAAGGACAACATGGTGATGATGGGATTATAGAGAGATATAATATTTTAGTTTTTGATGTATTTAATTTCAATTGATTGTGCGAAAGCCAGATTTTAATAGAATGAATACAAATAGAGACAAAAGATAAGGTAGAAGCCCAAGATGATTGTAAGGAATGAAAAACTTAATGTCATTCACTTAGATTTTAAAATGAACTCTGAGACCATCCAGTAGAGGACATAAAGGTAACAGATAAATATTAAAGAGAATAGTGGATAGCGCAGACCCTTGGGGAATGCCGGAGGTAACAGTATACCAGTCAGAGTGAGAATGGCCAATATTTACTTGTTGAGGGTGATTAAATATGAAGGAAGTGAACCAGGTGAATACTATATCTGAAATGCCAATTGATTGTAGGCCTCTGATAAGGATTTGATGGTCTATGATGTCAAAGGCCGAAGAAATATCAAGTAAAACCAGAATGTAATCAGTGTTTGTGTCAAATCCACGAATGATAGTGTCAAAAGTTGATAAAAGAAGAGTTTTGGTACCATGACTTTTTCAGAATCCACGTTAGTTGGGTAAAGGATGGAGTTGTCTGTAACATAATCTGATAGCTGATGCAAGACTACAGATTCAGTGATTTTTGCATGGGAAGTTAGAGAGGCAATAGGATGAAAATTATTTAAATCTAATAGATCTGAGTTACTTTTCTTAGGAATTGGTAAAATAGATATGTGTTTTAGAGAGTCTGGGAAGACCCTAGAATTGAGTGAGAGATAGTCCAACAAAGCTATGTGTGTGGAAAGATAATCCTGAGAGGCTTGAAAAAGATTGTCAGAGCACAGATTGAAGGGACTATGTGAAAACTTTAGTTTGGATAAGACCCACAAAATGGTAGATGGGTCAATATTGTCAAAAGTAGACCAGGAACATGAGGTACAGAGTAGACTGGAATTTGGAATGGGTAAGTGGGAAAATTCATCAGATATATTATTGACCTTGGTTTGAAATACTGAGCAATTTTAATACAAAGACTATTGTCAAAAGAGTCACAGTTTTTTGGTTTAGTTTTGGTAATGGCTTTAACAATATTAAATAAGATGGCATGGTTGCCATTAGCAGATTGGATATTTTTTTTTATAATTTATACTTTATTTAAATTTCACATTATATCTCAAGACAAATCTTGACATGAAAATTTGAAAAGGCACAGAAATTGAAGCAAAAACAAAATATAACTAGAAACATGATCTAGCCTTTTACAAAACAAGTCCTCAATTTGGGAGGAGCATTTTCACCATTTCAAGAAAACAATATTCACATATTTTACATAAGAAATAACTGTGGTGTTTCGAATGAGGCTATTTTAGAACTCTAGCGCTGCTATATCAGATTTTTAAGTTGCCAACAAAGCTGACTCATTAACAGACAATTTATCAACAAGAAACATGGATAATTGTGATGGTTCAAAGAAAATGTAAGATGAACCCCTATATTTAATGCAATACTTGCAAGGGAACTTTAAAAAAAACATAGCTCCTACTTGCAATGCTCTAGGATTCAATATCAGAAATTGCTGGCTCCTTTTCTGGGTCTGTTTTGCTATATCAGGGAAAATACGAACTTATATACCCAAAAATAATATAGATTTATGCTTAAAGAAAAGCCGTAAGACCCAGTCCCTATCCGGTTCAAGAACAAATGTTACTACAAAGGGGGGAATTAGGCTGGGTTGGAGCTCTCCTCTGGGGCAGGCAGGCCATCTAGAGATGTGGGAAACCCTCAGAAGAGGCTGGTTGTAATATGGTGTTGGCAATGGATTGTTTCCTACCTAGTAGCCAGCCCCAGTAATGTGCCCTTCATGGAAGCGGTCATGAATTCTTGACTGTGAGAGAAATTAAGCATCTTGAGTGGATCCAGGAAATTTGGACACATCATCCAGGATGAGGCCTTTAGATTTACAGACCACTTGAAGGAGTGGAAGCCCTTGCAGTTGCAGTAGGTAGCCTCATCTCCCCCTGGTGCCCTCATATGGATGTGAGTGCCATCAATCTCCCCAGGACAGAGGGATAGAAATCCTGATGAAATCATGATTTGTTCTTGCTGCCATCTACTCAAAGGAAAAGATATATACTGGCGTGTTCTCCTTGCATAGGTTCAAGTTTAATAAGGAAACCATACAGTATCTATGACAGCAGTTAGAGGCAGACCTACAACCCACCAGCCAGAGGGACCAACACCTGATCGATGCACATGGAGGTGGTGGACTGGCTTATGCCAGCCGTGACCCCCAAGAGGAGTTTGGATGGTACTGGTAGTAAAAAATGCTAGGGCAGTGGTGATCTTGAGATGTGCAGGCAAGGATGGTCCCTCCGGCTGCTGGTTTGTAGGCCTGCCTCTAACTGCTGTCATAAATACTGTATGGTTTCCTTATTAAACCTGAACCTATGCATGACTTCCTCCTCTGACTGATCTAAAAACCGAGTCCTTGTTCTGTAGACTCTGTGTGCGTGGTCCTTCTCCTCCTCCTCTCCTCTCTCTCCTATGCCTTAAAGCCATGAGTACCTACCCATACAGTGATTATATTTCTTTTGCTATGAAAGTGTGTCCCAGTGTCTCAAACCCCTCAATATGTGAATGCTACTCCCCCTCCAACTCCACCCCCCCACCCCCAATGGTGCACAAGGTCTCTGTTTGATGCTGTTTGGTCCTCTAAGGTACAGTGGACTGCATAAGGCTGCAAGTATCTACATGAGCAGCCCATGTATCTCTGATACTCTGAGGGCGTTCCAATGGGACTCTGCCTGTTTCTGTTCCCATGATGAAGGGCAAGGCTTTTCCAGTGTCCCCCAGTAGGTCCCAATAGGTACTGGAGGCAGTGGCGTAGCCACGGGTGGGCCTGGGTGGGCAGGTGCCCACCCAACTTAGACCCAGGCCCACCCAACTGGCACCGGAACTGCAAGGCTGTCGCGGGATCCCATCCCCGCGACAGCGAACAAGAGAACCCACGCCTCGCGCGCCATAACGGCACACATGGGGAAGCGCTGCTGCGGCCGTATGGCCAACCGGTCTTCCTGTTCGGGGGGGGGGAGTGGAAGCGCCGCGCGCAGCTTCCGCTTCCTCCCCCCAATGCAGGAAGATCAGCTGCCTCTCCTGCTGCCACCCATTCTCCTGCTATCTTCTGACTAAACGGCCTGCCGAACTTCCTGTTTGGGGGAGCGGAAGCGCCGCGCACAGCTTCCGCTTTCTCCCCCAAAGCAGGAAGATCAGCTGCCTCTCCTGCTGCCACCGGCCTCCTGCTATCTTCGGGCGTCAGGCCGTACTGCCCGCCGATCTTCCTGCTTGGGGGGGGGGAGGGAGGAAGTGGACGTTGTGCGCTGCGCTTCCGCTCCCCCCACCCCCCCGACAGGAAGTTCGACAGGAAGTTCGGCGGGCAGTACGGCCCGACGCCCAAAGATAGCAGGAGTCCGGTGGCAGCAGGAGAGGCAGCTGATCTTCCTGCTCTGGGGGAGAAAGCGGAAGCTGTGCACGTGCTTGAATGTGTATGTGTGGATGAGAATGGGAGTGTGTGTGGGTGAAAACTGGAGCCTGGGTGTGTATGTGGGTGAGAATGGAAGCTTGAATATGTGGGTGAATGGGAGCTCGTATGTGTGGTTGAGAATGGGAGCCTGGGTTTGTGGGTGGGTGAGAATGGGAGCTTGAATGTGTGTATATATGGGTGAGAATGAGAGCCTGGGTTTGTGTGGGTGGGTGAGAATGGAAGCTTGAATATGTGGATAAGAATGGGTGCTTGAATGTGTGTATGTGTGGGTGAGAATAGTACCTTAAATGTGTATATGTATGGATGAGAATGGGAGCTTGAATATGTGTGGGTGAGACTGGGAGCATGGGTTTGTGGGTGAGAATGGGAGTCTGGGTTTATGTGTGTGGGTGAGAATGGGTGCCTGGATGTGCGTCTGTGTGTGCATAAGAATATAAGCCTGGGGAGGGGTGAGAAAGTGAGAACTTGAATGTGAGCTTGTGGGGGGGGGGGGGGGGAGAGCATATGAGAGTGACAGCTTGAGTGTGTGAGAGGGAGTCTGTGAGAGAAAGCATGTATGTGGAAGGGAAGAAGACAGTAATAGAAGAAAGACACTGAAAAGGAATTAGGAAATGAGCTATAAGGGAAAAAATGGGAAAAAGAGACCAGGACCAACTGATTAGAAAAATACAAAGATCAGACAACAAAGGTAAAAATATATATCTATATTTTGAGATGTTAGCAATTTAAATATAAGCAACACAACCGCTCTCTCAAAATTTATGGACAGGTAGGAGCCGTGTATAAAATCGTAATAATAAGTACCACAAATCACCGTGAATTATGTTTGTATCATTAAGTAAACCTCATACTTAGGCGTAGATGTGAATGCTATGCTGCATAATTTGGCATTATTTATCAGTAAAAAAACAACTAGTAGACCTGTATGCCTACAGCCCACCCATGTTAACCTTGTGCCCACCCAAAAAATCAATTCTGGCTACGCCACTGACTGGAGGTCCTCACTTCCCCACCATTGGCAGTTCCTGCTTCCATGTGTCAACAGAAGGTGGCCTAGCAAACGCCAAGCAGCTAATCAAAAGTCTCTCTGGCAGTCATATGCGTAAACCCCTTGTAACAATTTCGCATTCATAAGATCATGCACATCATTGTGTAGATTGGTTTTACAATATGTCATTATGCATGTACGTATAGATGCACCACTTCCATGCCCCTAATACTCCCTCTTTTTACATGCAGTTTCTTGAGCACGCGTACATACGCGCATACATTGCGGCTTTTAAAATGTGCTCTCTTCCCACACAGCCCACATATATGCATATGGGTATGGGGTCATTTTTGCACAAGCTATGTTTTTAAAATTGATCTCTTAGCTTTCTAGCTACTATTCAGGCATTGTCCTGGAAGGGGGACAATAAGTAAATCTGCAGCTCTAACACTAAACTTTCAAAAGGGAAACTTTGATAAAATGAGGAAAATAGAAAAAAACTGAAAGGTGCAGCTGCAAAGGTTAAAAGGGTTCAACAGGCTTGGACATTGTTTAAAAATACAATCTTAGAGGCGCAGTCCATATGTATTCCACACACTAAGAAAGGTGTAAGGAAGGCAAAACGATTACCATCATGGTTAAAAGATGAGGTGAAGGAGGATATTTTAGCCAAAAAAAATCCTTCAAAAATTGAAAGAAGGATCCATCTGAAGAAAATAGGATAAAACATAAGCATTGCTAAAAGTGTAAAACATTGATAAGACAGGCGAAGAGAGAATTTGAAATGAAGTTGGCCATAGAGGCAAAAACTCATAATAAAAACTTTTTAAAATATATCTGAAGCAAGAAACCTGTGAGGGAGTCGGTTGGACAATTAGATGACTCAGGGGTTAAAGGGGCTCTTAGGGAAGATAAGGCCATTGCAGAAAGACTAAATGAATTCTTTGCTTCCGTGTTTACTAATGAGGATGTTAGGGAGATACCAGTTCCTGAGATGGTTTTCAGGGGTGATGCGTCAGATGAACTGAACGAAATCACTGTGGACCTGGAAGATGTAGTAGGCCAGCTTGACAAACTAAAAAGTGGTAAATCACCTGGACTAGGTGGTATGCATCCTAGGATACTGAAAGAACTAAAAAATGAAATTTCTGATCTATTAGTTAAAATTTGTAACCTATCATTAAAATCATCCATTGTACCTGAAGACTGGAGAGTGGCCAATGTAACCCCAATATTTTAAAAAGGCACCAGGGGCGATCCGGGTAACTATAGACCAGTGAGCCTGACTTCAGTGCTGGGAAAAATAGTGGAAACTATTCTCAAGATCAAAATCGTAGAGCATATAGAAAGACATGTTTAATGGAAAACAGTCAACATGGATTTACCCAAGGGAAGTCTTGCCTAACAAATCTGCTTCATTTTTTTGAAGGGGCTAATAAACATGTGGATAAAGGTGAACCGGTAGATGTAGTGTATTTGGATTTTCAGAAGGCGTTTGACAAAGTCCCTCATGAGAGGCTTCTAAGAAAACTAAAAAGTCATGGGATAGGAGGCGATGTCCTTTCGTGGATAACAAACTGGTTAAAAGACAGGAAACAGAGAGTAGGATTAAATGGTCAATTTTCTCAGTGGAAAAGGGTAAACAGTGGAGTACCTCAGGGATCTGTACTTGGACCGGTACTTTTCAATATCTATATAAATGATCTGGAAAGAAATACGATGAGTGAGGTTATCAAATTTGCGGATGATACAAAATTATTCAGAGTAGTAAAATCACAAGCTGATTGTGATACATTACAGGAGGACCTTGCAAGACTTGAAGATTTGGCATCCAAATGGCAGATGAAGTTTAATATGGTCAAGTGCATGGTGTTGCATGTAGGGAAAAATAACCCTTGCTGTAGTTACACGATGTTAGGTTCCATATTAGGAACTACCACCCAGGAAAAAGATCTAGGCATCATAGTGGATAATACTTTAAAATCGTCAGCTCAGTGTGCTGCAGCAGTCAAAAAAGCAAACAGAATGTTAGGAATTATTAGGAAGGGAATGGTTAATAAAACAGAAAAAGTCATAATGCCTCTATATTGATCCATGATGAGACCGCACCTTGAATACTGTGAACAATTCTGGTCGTCGCATCTCAAAAAAGATATAGTTGCGATGGAGAAGGTACAGAGAATGCCAACCTAAATGATAAAGGGGATGGAACAGCTCCCCTATGAGGAAAGGCTGAAGAGGTTAGGGCTGTTCAGCTTGGAGAAGAGATGGCTGAGGGGGGATATGATAGAGGTCTTTAAGATCATGAGAGGTCTTGAATGAGTAGATGTGAATCAGTTATTTACACTTTCGAATAATAGAAGGACTAGGGGGCATTCCATGAAGTTACCAAGTAACACATTTAAGACTAATCGGAGAATATTCTTTTTCACTTAATGCACAATAAAGCTCTGGAATTTGTTGCCAGAGGATGTGGTTAGTGCAGTTAGTGTAGCTGGGTTCAAAAAAGGTTTGGATAAGTTCTTAGAGGAGAAGTCCATTAACGGCTATTAATCAAGTTTACTTAGGGAATAGCCACTGCTATTAATTGCATCAGTAGCATGGGATCTTCTTAGTTTGGGTAATTGCCAGGTTCTTGTGGCCTGGTTTGGCCTCTGTTGGAAACAGGATGCTGAGCTTGATGGACCCTTGGTCTGACCCAGCATGGCAATTTCTTATGTTCTTATGTTCTTCCACATTGTAGAGCAGTAAAGTATTTTCCAACATACACAGAAATTTGAAGAAGTGTTTGTTTTTTTTATTTGCCAATTATATAATGCACAAGCACCAAAAAGCATATCATGCAGAAAGGTTAAATCAGGTGTGGGTAATGTCAAATCCTTCACCACATCTCTAAGCAGTAGTATGGAAGAACTCAACTGCAGGTGAAACATCAGTAGATAGAATATTATATAATTAACAGGGGGCCAACATTTTTAAATGATTAGGCAAATCCAAAATATATGGCCTGTGTTTTCCATTTGTCCATACCATGTCCAGTATGTCAGCAGAACTTAGCAGATTTATTTAAAACAGATGGACCAGTCTGAAATGAGTGGATTTTTTGCAAAATGCAATTCTGTATCCTGGCACAAAATTACATTTTAGGAATATGAAACCATGCAGCATCCCAATCCAACAAACACACATTAATGACCTGTTACCTCTGAAGACTTTTTACCTAGGAGTTTGTTTCTGGAAATGTTCTCAGAAATGAATCATTGCTATCTATCTGCTGTTCTGGAAAAATCTTCCAGGGGATTTGCATGCAATACAAGTTTCAATATCTGTCAGGGGATGTGCTATATTACAAACTTATTTGAGTTACAAATATAAGGAACTAGTTGCCTATGCACAAGTCATGGAGCTTGTTTATTTCACATGCACAAGAAAGATCAGCAAATGAAATATTACTTCTAAAAACGAAAGGCCGAATTTTAAAAGACCTGTGCACGCAGAATGGGGGAGATATGCGCGTGGTTGGGCTGCACGCGCACGACGTGGATTTTCAGAGGCCTGTGGCCAGGAGGGTATCTCCCAGTATTACGCATTGAAAGGGCTGAAAAAAAAGGGGCAGGTTTTGGCTGGGGTTTGGGTTGGGTGTGGGCCGGCCAGGACAGCGCCATTAGGCACTGTCCCACTGAAGCTCGCCGGGACCCAACCAGGCCGCGCGTATTGCTGCTGCTTCGGACTGCGGGTAAGTAAAAAAACAAAAAAAGCAAGGGTAGTCAGCGGGGTTTTAGGTATTGGGGCAGATAAGGTCAAAGGGAAGCAGGTTAGGTAGGGGGTTTAGGAAGTTCCCTCCCAGTCGCGCCTTTCCTTGCGTGCACATGCATGAACCGTTATAAAATCATGAATGCATGTGCACGTGGCTAGTGGATTTTATAACATGGATGCCTGCACGCGGGTCTTAAAATCTACCTTTAAATGCTCAAGCTGCGTTGCTCCTTTCTGTAGTAACTGTTATTTGGCTCACCAAAGAAAGAAAATGAGGGTAGATATGGCGTGAAAGTATACATTTTTATTCTTTTTTTAGGGCATTAATCAGGATAAACCAGTATATACAAAGTGTTGCAGGTCCCTACTGTCAGCTGGCAGAGCTGGCTGAGGCAGAGGCCCACCTACAGCTTCACTTATACCAGCCCTTGGGGCCAGCAGGTCTTAGGCTGGTCCTCTGCTGCTGAGCTGGATGTCTGTGGAGATGGTCAGGTCACAGGCCAGGGTCCAGGGCAGGCTGGGTTCAGATGTAGTCAGAAACAGGCGGTGGTTGAGGTGGGCAGTGTACAGATGTGTTCTTGAGTCAGTCAGTGGTAAGTGGTGTTCAAGTGGAGTTGAGTGTCAAGCAGGCCGAAGTCAGAACCAGAGATCCAGCCGAAGGAAGGCAGGACAGATAGGCAGGCAGGAAGGCAAGGAACAGCCCAGGCTGGCAGGCGATGACACAAAAGACATTGAAGAACTGAAGACTGACCACAGGTCAAAGATGAAGACAGGAACTAAAGAAGGAAGTCCAGGGATTGAAGAGACGAAGACCAGGAACACAGGAATGAAGACCAGGAATACGCTTTGGCAACTTGCGCCACTTACAGTAGTGGACCTATTGCCAAGGCGCTGGTTGCAGGGAGGAAAGGCCTTTTAAGGCCAAGACTAATGAGGTCATCGTGGGACAAGGGGCTTTTCCTGCTGCAGGTCCTATATATTTAGTCAGGAGGCACACGTGTGCTTTTAGGAAGGATGTGCTTCACCGTGGAGCGTTGGCAGTGTCTCAGCTGCATTGGATGGCAGCATGTAACCACAGGGGCGGATTTTAAAAGGCCCGCGTGTGTAAATCCTTCCGGCGCACGTAAAGCCCCGGGACGCGCATAAGTCCCGGGGCTTTCGAAAAGGGGAGGGAGGGGGCATGTCCGGGGGCGTTCCCAAAACGACACGGCGTTTCGGGGGTGGGCCCGGGGGCGTGGCGCCAGCCCGGGGGTGTGGTCGAGGCCTCCAGACCAGCCCCCGGGACCGGAGGACGGAGCGGGGCTGCCGGCCGACGCGCGCAAAGTTACGCCTGCTTTCAGCATGTAGATGAGGCTATTGGCTATTACCCCCCGATGCAGAAAATCACTGAGCTCCCAATGGACAATTTTTAATGTGGCAAATTTAACTCCAGCCTCGGAAATGACGTTAAATCAATTTGCGAGTCAAGGGCTCAGGAGAAATTTAAAAAATAGTGTCCTGTGTGGTTCTTTATCCGTAAACACCTACTGCTTGTGGTATTTAAGAATAAAGGTATAATGTAATGGCTTGATGAAAACAAAATTTCTTGATGTATAATATACACACACAATAGACATGCTCCAAGTCAATTTTGCCCCTTGCTATTGTGCATGTATGTTTGACGTCCATAAATCAACTTGAAACGGGATAAAATGGATGCTTGTATTGAGTGCCCGTTGCAATTGTGGGCACACAACTCCATCTCCTGGGTGCCTGATGCATTTGAGTGCTAGGGACACATAATTCTTCCCTAGCATATCTTTTTAATACAGCAGCTCATTAAAATATAGCATTGGGTGCCCAGGAGAGGTGGCTGTGCATGCATTAAGAAAATGGGCGCTCAATACGGGAGCCCATTTTAACGCGCATCTTATTGCATCGGCCTGCCTGAGTGTAAGTGATTGTGGCTTTGTGCTTTCTTAAGTAGCAGATCCTGCAGGGAAGGGAGCCTGCAGGATGCCACTTTTGACTTGAAGTGGCTGATCTCATCATGGAAGTTACCCGGGGATATAAACCTTGTGTCTGGGAAGGGTGGATCTTACCAGGGAAGTATCCTGGGGAATTACGAACATATGTCTTGCTGCAAGCACACAGTGAACCTACAACAATGTCAACCACATAAAATCACACCTTACACTAAAAAAGTAAAGTACTTTCCCCAGTGGGAAATAACAGCATGTAGTACAGAACCCTGAAGTTCATCAGACATAAGCAGCTTCCAAGAAAAATATATGTTCCCCAGGCATACTTGTTCCAGTCTCCCTGACAAGAAAGACTCATGCCACTTCAACATTATCTGGACCAAAACATAAAGATTTAAGTCTGTTGCACATAATAGAATGATTAAGGGTAACAAAACCCAAAGTAATGTTAAGTAAGATCATAAGTTTTACTCCTGCTCTATCCAGATCCCATTGTAGGGAGTCCAACACAGAGATTAATAACGTCTATATTGTTGTGAGTGAAGTGTTTAGTGGACCCTTTGGCTGACCTGTGAGAGACTGGGGAGAGGTATACTATAGTCTCTTGAGAGTGACAGGTCGGGAGGCAGATACCAGGCAGGAGCTGGATGTGAGCTTCACCCTGGAAGCCGGTACTCCCCCGGGAGGAGCCCGTAGAAGCCCAGCCGCTGGGACTTAGGTGATTCACCCTGGAAGCCGGTACTCCCCCGGGAGGAGCCCGGCTGCTGGGACTTAGGAGATCACGGAAGCTGAGGCTGGAGCAGGCAAGCAGGAATTGGAAGACAGGCAGGAACTGAAGCAGGCTAGGATTGCAGCAAGGAGGAGATGAAGCAGAACTGGCTACTGGAACCAGACGGGAGCTAAAACAGGACTGGCTACTGGAACCAGACAGGAGCTGAAGCAGGACTGGCTACTGGAACCAGACAGGAGCTGAAGCAGAACTAGTTGCTGGAACCTGGAACCAAGCTGGAACTGAAGCAGAACAGGTTACAGCAAGTAAGCCAAACAAAAGCAAGACTTGAGCACAGAGGGAACACAAGTCTCAGTCAGGAACGGAGTCGCTAACGCAATAGCGTACTCCGGGGCACAGAGCAACTGAGAACCGCAAGGAACCCCATTGCAAGGCAAAGTCCTGGGCTCCGCGGCGGCCTTACATAGGCCGCGGCGTCTGACGTCACGGGTAGGGCGGAGCCTTCAGTGGCGGGAAACAGGCTTCATAAGCGCGGCTTGCGCGCGCGCGCCTAGGGAGAAGGCATCCAGGCAGGGCCTCTCGGCAGCGTCCCCCTCGCGGGGATGCCGCGAAACAGGCTGTAGACCCTCGGAGATGGGCCGGGACCAAGGAGGTAAGGGCCTAGTCGCGGCTGCCGCGACTGGGACCACAACAGTACCCCCCCCTCTTACACCCCCTCTTAGCAGGCCCGGGTTTACCTGGGTGGTCCTGATGGAAGGCTTTCAATAAGTCCTTATCAAGGATGTTGCTGGCTGGCTCCCATATGTTGTCCTCGGATCCACAACCTTCCCAGGCGATGAGATACTCCCAGCGATGTTGATGGAATCTGACATCTAGAACCTCCCGAACTTGGTAGGTGGTGTCTCCTGACACGGAAGGATCTGCAGATTCAGGATCTCGGGTATGGTACCTGGAGAGGATGAGAGGCTTCAAAAGCAACACATGGAAGACATTGTGTACATGCATCGAGCAGGGTAAGCGCAAGCGATAGGAGACGCTCAGCAATGCGGAATGGTCCACAGAATCTGGGGGCGAGTCTGCGGGAAGGAATCAAAGTTGTAGATTCTTTGTACTCAGCCAAACACGGTCCCCTGGGTGGTACACTGGTGCTGGCTGATGGTGGCTGTCTGCCCATCTTTTGGCAGCAAGGGCAGCTTTTTGCATCTTCTTTTGAATAGACGTCCAGAGGGCAAGTAGCTGGTGGGCAGAGAGTTGCACTGCTGGCAGTGCACTGGGTTCAGGCGAGGAAAAGGGCGGCCGAAGTTGCTTCCCATAGACGGCTAAGAAGGGAGAACTTCCTGTAGCAGTGTGTGTCTGATTGTTGCATGAAAATTCTGCCCATGGGAGAAGCTTGGCCCAATCATCTTGTCTTTCGTTTACAAAGGAGCGCAAGAAGGTCTTCAGAGTCCGGTTTGTACGTTCAGTCTGTCCATTACTCTAAGGGTGGAAGGCTGAGGAGAGACTCAACTGGACCTTGAAGCGTTTACATAGCGCCTTCCAGTAGCGAGCGGTGAATTGTGGCCCTCGGTCTGATACGATGTCCTGGGGAAGACCATGAAGTTGGAACACATGTTGAATGAATAAATTAGCCAGGTTGGGCGCTGAAGGTAATTTTGACAGGGGAACAAAATGTGCCATTTTAAAGAACCGGTCCACAACAACCCAGATGACCGTGTTCCTGTCTGATGCTTGGAGATCCACCACAAAGTCTGTGGAGATGTGTGTCCAGGGCTCCACCAGGATAGGCAAGGGATGTAACAACCCTCTAGGTTTCCCGCCAAGCGGTTTTTGCAATGCACAGGTGGGGCAGGAATCGACGAAGAGACGAACATCTTGTCTTACTGTTGGCCACCAATAGATCTGATTGAGGAAGTCCAGCATACCGGTCTGGTCCGCATGCCCTCCAGTGAGGGATTCATGGGCTCATGCCAACACGGCCCTACGAAAGCAGCGTGGAACTACGGTCTTTTCTTCAGAAGACATGGAGGTGGCAGCGAGACATACTTTCTTAGGATCCAAAATGTACTGAGGCATCTCAGGGGTCTCCTCAATCTCGGTGGACCGTGACAGGGCGTTAACTTGCACATTTTTTGAGCCAGGGCGATATCGTAGCATGAAGTCAAATCGGTCAAAAAACAAAGACAAAGGGCCTGTCTCGGGTTTAGGTGCTGGGCTTGGCGGAGAAAAGAGAGGTTTTTATGGTACGTGTAGATGGTGAAGGGGTGATTGGCTCCCTCCAACCACTGCCTCCATTCTTCCAAAGCGAGTTTCACGGCGAGCAGTTCTTTGTCGCCGATTCCATAATTATTCTCAGCCGGGAGAACCTCCTAGAGAAAAAGGAGCACGAGAGAAGCTGTCCATTGTCGGAATGCTGGCTCAGCACCGCCCCAACAGCTACATTCGAGGCACCGACCTCAACCGCAAACGGCCGACTGGAATCAGGATGGCGGAAGCAAGTGTCTTGTAAGAAGGCCTTTTTCAACTCAAAGGCTTGGCAGGCTTGGGCAGGCCAGTCTACTGCATTGGCTCCCTTCCAGGTGAGCGCAGTCAGAGGAGCCACTATGCGAGAATAGCCAGGAATAAAATGCCGATAAAAGTTAGCAAAGCCGAGAAATCGTTTCAGTGCCTTGAGACCCTTCGGCTGCGGCCAGTTTCTAATTGCAGCGACCTTCTCCGGATCCATCTGGAAGCCGTCGGCCGAAACAATATAGCCCAGAAACGGCAAGGAAGTCTTTTCAAAGCTGCATTTCTCAAGCTTAGCATATAGGTTGTGCTCTCTGAGAATTTGGCGCACTTGGCGAACATGCTGGCGGTGCGTAGGCAGGTCACGGGAGTAAATCAGGACGTCGGCGAGGTAGACGATCACACAGATGTTGAGCAAATCCTGTAGCACCTCGTTCATCAGGTGTTGGAAGACCGCTGGGGCATTACAAAGGCCGAAGGGCATTACAAGGTATTTGTAATGTCCATCCCGGGTATTGAACGTGGTCTTCCATTCGTCCCCGGGACGGATTCTAACTAAGTTGTAGGCCCCGAGTAGATCCAACTTAGTAAAGATCCTTGCGCCTTGGAGGCAGTCAAGTAGTTCTGGAATCAACGGGAGAGGGTAGCGGTCCCGTTTGGTAATTGCATTGAGCCCTCGGTAGTCGATACAGGGCCTCAAGGAGCCATCTTTTTTGCTGACGCAAGCTGCACATTTTACTTTCAGAAATTAGGGTTGGCGCTAATTTCTTCCGGCGCCAGGAAAGTGCACAGAAAAGCAGTAAAAACTGCTTTTCTGTGCACCCTCCGACTTAATATCATAGCGATATTAAGTCGGAGGTCCCGAAAAGTAAAACAAGTAAAAAAAAAAAAAAATTTGAATTCGGCCCACGGCTGTCGGGCCGAAAACCGGTCGCTCAATTTTGCCGGCGTCCGGTTTCCGAGCCCGTGGCTGTCAGCGAGCTCGAAAACCGACGCCAGCAACATTGAGCGTTGGCTGTCAAACCCGCTGACAGCCGCCGCTCCTTTTCCCCGTTTTTACCGCGTCACCTAATTTAAATACAGAATCGCGCGCACCGGCAAAGGGCCGGTGCGCTCGCCGGGAGAGCGGGCGTTCATCCGCTCTCCCGCGGACTTTACTGTATCAGCCTGTTAATTAATTAATCTTTATTTCCAATATCCTGCCTTCTCACCCCTTCTCTAATGCCTTGCATGCAAAAAACAAGCTTTCCCTGGTACACAGTTATGTACACCAGGAAGTATAAAACTGCCTGACTCATCCTATTACACATATGATATGTGTTTTATAAAATGCATGTAATTCTACCACAAAACATACATGTGAATGTAGGCTTACTCGTGAATAACTGGAGTGCATTGAAACCACATATACCTCCCTATTTTAAGTGTATATGTGCTTATGTTTTACACATGAAAGTAAACTAGGACTTACTTGCATAAGTCCCAATTAACATGCGTAAGTCAGCCAGTTTTAAAACATGCACATATTGAGGAAATTGAGCAGTTTACCAATTAGTCCATTAATTTTGCACAGTCCTTCTCCAAGTCATCAAGACCCTCCTGGTTCCTCAGCCTGAACCTCCCCAGTCCACCCAGACCTCCCACCCAGTCGGTACTACACAAAGAACACATTTAATATCAATTACACCAGATAATTATCAGTTGTAAAAATACACGAGTAAGTTGGAAATGTACATGCATATGTGTCTTTTAAAATAGCAAGTTACACACATAGGGGTAGATTTTCAAAAACAGCGCGTTGGCGTACTTTTGTTGGCGCTCCAGGCGCAAACAAAAGTACACGGGATTTTAGTAGATACGCGCGTAGCCGCGCGTATCCACTAAAATCCTGGATCGGCGCGCGCAAGGCTACCAATTTCGTGTAGCCGGCACGCGCCGAGCCACGCAGCCTACCTCCGTTCCCTCCGAGGCCGCTCCAAAATCGGAGCAGCCTCGGAGGGAATTCGCTAACGCCCTCCCCTCACCTTCCCCTCCCTTCCTCTACCTAACCCCCCCCCCCGGCCCTGTCTAAACCCCCCCTACCTTTGTTGGGGGATTTACGCCTCCCAGAGGGAGAAGTAAATCCCCGCGCGCCAGCGGGCCGCTGGCGCGCTTAGACGTGACCCGGGGGCGGTTCCGGAGGGCGTGGCCACACCCCCGGACTGCCCCGGGCCGAAACCACGCCCCGGGCCCGCCCCCGAAACGCCGCATCCCGCCCCGAAAACGGCGCGCTGCTCGGCCCTGCCCCCGACACGCCCCCAACACGCCCCCCTCGGAAAACCCCGGGACTTACGCGAGTCCCGGGGCTCTGTGCGCACCGGTAGGCCTATTGAACATAGGCGCACCGGCGCGCAGGGCCCTGCTCGCGTAAATCCGGGCGGATTTACGCGAGCAGGGCTCTTAAAATCCGCCCCATAACTATTAGCCCTGGAATGCCCCAGCCTGCTCCTTTTTTTTTTTTTTAATCATATCTTTATTCAAGTTTTCTTGTTTCAACCATACATCAATGAACAGTAATGGTGCAACCTGCATAAAAATCAAGTATTCCCCTGAACTGTCCCCTTCCTCATATAAGAAGAGCATAACAATATAACATAACATGAGCAGAGGCTATTTACATGTATATATGCTGTATTTTATGCAAGTAACATTTTAAAAATTCACCTTTTAGAGAAAAAGACCTCTGGGGGATAGAAAAATCCCCACTGTACCCAAATATAACTTGCCTTGTGCTACCAATGAAAAGGCATCAGCTAAGTTTAAATTAATGCAATTAAATCGAATATCTGGCATGAAGAGAAAAAAAAAAGATGCTTCAAAATTCCTTTATAGTTGTCGTGATTTTATTCTCTAAATTATTAGAGCAATCAAGAGAAAATGTTTGCTTCATTTTATTGGAAATATTTCTACTTGCTTGTTTGAAGAATTTGCACAAGGCCCAGAGGGGTGCTGTGCCAGACCCAATCCTTCAAAAGAAGGGAGCGCTGTGCTGGAGCCACTGCCAATAAGTACATTGGAGGAGCAGGGTGCATTATTGCAGGTTCTCCTAGGGTGCCAAATAGTCTTGCACTGGCCCTGAGCATTTCTGAAATATAACTGTGGGTTTCATATAGGAGAGTGTATGAGCTGTGTGATGCATGATGCGTGTGCATGTGTGAGGAGTCAAACTAGAGAGTGGATATATGAATGTGTAAGGTTAGGAAGTTTATGGGTGGTAGGAATGGAATCAAAAAGTATTAAAACGATGTAAGCAGGTTGGGGCATTTATTTGTTTGCTTTTTTTTTTAATTTAACAGTCTTACATTCCTCAAAACTTCCAAAACAATTTGTTCAGTGAGGAGTCCAAGGTAAACAATCATATAAACAAAAACACTTTAGAAAAGATACAAATACACGATCACGATTGTAATACAACTGAAAATACAGATTACATATTATACCATATCATTGTGCAAAAACCTCTTTAAAAAACAATGCCTTCAAACTCTTTCAAAAATTTTAATATCTTTCTCCTCTTCTAACTGTAATGGAAGTTTATTCCATTAGACTGGAGCTGCCTAGGAAAAGGTCCTTGTTTGTTCATGCTCTTAAGCTTTTATGCCAGGTACTTTCAAAAGATTCATATTAGAGGATCGTAATGCACGTTTGGGTTCATACCTTTGCAGTTTATTTTTAACAGACCATGAATGTTCAGAAAAAATTAGCATATGTATTAGTACTAATAATTTAAACTTAGACCACCAGCAGACCAACGGATCAGCTGCTGCATGCCTGCAAGGCACTTTTCTTTCTTTTCTTTTTTCCTGCATTTCCAAATTAACAACAAGAATTCTTGTTACAGAAACATTCAAAGTTGAAATGGCTCAAAAAAACCATAGTTCATATTAAGATATTTCAAGGAACATTTACAGGGATAACGAAGAACAAAGTGGCCCCCCTTGGAGACCACTTCAAAATGCATGGAAAGGAATATTTTTTTTACATAACTGGGTAACTCTAGTAAGATCAGGATAGATCCATATTTTTTGCACATAGAACAGAGATGAATGGTTATGAAAAAAAATGTTAAGACATTGGGGTAGATTTTAAAAGAAGCGCGATCAGCCTACTTTTGCTTGCGCATCAGACTCAAGCAAAAGTACGCTGGATTTTAGTAGATACGCGCGGAGCCGCGCGTATCCACTAAAATCCTGGATCGGCGCGCGCAAGGCTATCGATTTTGTATAGCCTGCGCGCGCCGAGCCGCGCTGCCTCCCCCCGTTCCCTCCAAGGCCGCTCCGAAATCGGAGCGGCCTCGGAGGGAACTTTCCTTTGCCCTCCCCTCACCTTACCCACCCACCCGGCCCTGTCTACACCCCCCCCTTACCTTTGTCGGGGGATTTACGCCTCCCGGAGGGAGACGTAAATCCCCGCGCGCCAGCGGGCCTGCTGCGCGCTGGGCCGCGACCTGGGGGCGGGTACGGAGGGCGCGGCCACGCCCCCGGGCCGTAGCCACGCCCCCGTACCCGCCCCCAAAACGCTGCCGACACGCCCCCGGAACGCCGCGACGACCGGGCCCGCCCCCCGACACGCCCCCCTCCGAGAACCCCGGGACTTACGCGAGTCCCGGGGCTCTGCGCGCGCCGGGAGGCCTATGTAAAATAGGCTTCCCGGCGCGCAGGGCCCTGCTCGCGTAAATCCGCCCGGTTTTGGGCGGATTTACGCGAGCAGGGCTCTGAAAATCCGCCCCATTATTTCTATCAGATTGAAAAGCAAATCTCACCAAAAGATTTCCTCTTTGTAGGATCTCTGTAGTTTGTGATGTTTCCAAAATATTTGAGAGATCCAATGTGAAATCTTGATTACCCACTGTGTCTTCAGTAACTGATGGTAAATAAAATGTTTTAATTATCACTGGCATTACAGCTGAGGGAACTTTCAAATCTTGAGAAATATAATTCCTAAAAAGTTCTGCAGGTGACACCACTCTTATAACAGGAAAACTTAGCACTCTTAAATGTTGCGATGCGGCCCGTGGCTGGAGCCATGAGCCACCTCTTACCTTCACGGCCCGGAGGCCACAGTAGCCGGGACCTTTCCCGTGGCCTGGAGCCGCCCCCGAACCGCCTTTGTTGCTCCTCTTCACCACAGCAGGAGCCGCGGATTTTGGCGTCCTCATCGCGGCCCGGAGCCGCCACCCATGCCGTCTCCCGACAGGTCTGGAGGCCTGCTCCGCAGTGGCAGGGACACCGCCTTGCTCTGCCTCCCACGTTGGGCCTGCTCCAGCATCATCAGCGGCAGGGACACTACTGTCCAGGGTCCTGCTTCTGTTCCTGCCTTTCTAGGGGGCGAGGCCATGTCTCTCTGCCTCTTTTATAGGGCCGGCGGCCGGATCTGCCTCAGACCCCACCTGTAAGCTCCTCCCAGGGAGTTGCCTCTTCTAGCCCTACAAAAGGGCTCAGTTGACTCTTCAACCTCGCTCTGGCAAGGAACGAGTCTCCTAGGAGCAGTCCTTCCTGGACTCTGTCTTCTGCTCCATTTGGACTTCCATCTCCTGTTCCTGCCTGGCATCTTCCATCTTGGATCCCTCACTCATGTTCCCATGATGTCTTCTCATCCTTCGTCTCCAGATGTCTCTATGGCTGTGCAAGTCTCCTGAGGTTCCTGGCTTTTAACTCTCCTTCATTGAGCCCCGCCTCAGTGTCCCGGCTCAGGGCTCAGTCTCTGGGTACCTGGCTCCGAGCCCCATCTCTGAGCTCTCCCTTGAACTGCGTTCAGGTCCTCGGAGCTCCTTGCTCTTGCCTCCTCTTGTTCCAAGTGTCAAATCTTCAGTTCCAAGTCCTCGTCTTCAGTGCCAAGTGCCAAGTCGTTTCTCCTGAACTTCAGTTCTGAGTCTCCGTCTCTTCTGGACTTCATTCCTAGACGAGGTTCGTCTCACCACAGGGGCACACACCACTTGTCCATTACTGGGGAGTGCTTCCTAGCACTCTCCACCATTCCATCGCAACAGATATGCCAAGGCCATGTGCCCCATGGGACTGCCCTTGTCTCGGGTTCCTTTGGCCTTCCTTTTGTTTCTTCGGACCCCATAATTTTTTTGGGGACTTCTTTTCATGACCTGCTGGAGGTGCCAGCTGTCTGGATCTTACGACCTGCAGGAAGCACTTGTGTCCAGACTTTTCATCTCCATGGTGATTCCAGGTTGGGGTTCCATGACTGCCAGGAAGCACCTGCACCCCACCTGATGACCACTTCTACAGTCTGATCCCACCCTGAATTCCCTCCTGGGTCTTCTTTGTTTGTTTTCCTGTTTCTCGTTTGTTCCTTGTTCTGTTGTTCCTTGTTTTGTTGTTTCTTGTTCTCCGTTTGTTTCCTTGATCCTTGTTTGTTCTGTTGTTCCTTGTTTTGTTGTTCTTTGTTCTCCGTTTGTTTCCTTGTTCGTTCTGTTGTTCCTTGTTCTGTTTCTTGTTTTGTTGTTCCTTTGTTCTTTGTTTGTTCTGTTGTTCTTCGTTCGTTCTATTGTTTTCCATTTCTTCCATTTGTTCCCCGTTTGTTCCATTTGTTCCTTGTTCCTTTTGTACCTTATTCCTTATTCTTTGCTCTGCTGTTTCTAGTTCTTTGCTCCGCTGTTTCTTGTCCTTTGCTCCACTGTTCTTTCTTCCAGTTTGTTCGTTCCTCTGTTGCCTGTTCCCTATTTCCTTGTTCCTTGCTTGTTTCCAAATTCCTCTTGTTCCTTGCTCTGTTCCCGTGTTTCCTTGCTCTGTTCCTCTGTGTTTTCCATTGTTCCTTGTTCCTTTGTTTGTTTCCTTGTTGTTCCTGTGTCTTTTGTTCCTCTTCCTTCCATGTTTTCCACACAACCTGCAGGAGGCGCCTGCACCATTCTTGTTCCAGATGTCTTTCCTGGGTCACCAACATCCCGAAGGAGGGGAAGGGACCCCCTTTGAGGGGGGATACTGTTGCAATGCAGCCTGTGGCTGGAGCCACGATCCGCCTCTTACCTTCGCGGCCCAGAGGCTGCAGTAACCGGGACCTTTCCCACAGCCTGGAGCCGCCCCTGGATCAACTTTGTTGCTCTTCTTCACCGCAGCAGGAGCCGCAGACTTCAGCATCCTCTTCGCGGCCCAGAGCCACCATCCACGCCATCTCCCGACAGGCTTGGAGGCCTGCTCCGCAGCGGCAGGGATGCCGCCTTGCTCTGCCTCCCACTTCGGGCCTGCTCCAGCGTCATCAGCGGCAGGGACACCGCTGTCCAGGGTCCTGCTTCTGTTCCTGCCTTCCTAGGGGGCGAGGCCACGTCTCTCTGCCTTTATAGGGCCGGTGGCTGGATCCGCCCCTGATCCCAACTGTAAGCTCTTCCCAGGGAGTTGCCTCTTCTAGTCCTACAAAAGGGCTCAGTTGACTTTTCAACCTCGCCTTGGCAAGGAACGAGTCTCCTAGGAGCAGTCCTTCCTGGATTCTGTGTTCTGTTCCATTTGGACTTCCGTGTTCTGTTCCTACCTGGCATCTTCTGTCTTGGATCCCTCGCTCATATTCCCATGATGTCTTCTCGTCGTTTGTCTCCGGATGACTCCATGGCTGTGTAAGCATGATGTCTTCTTGTCCTTCGTCTCCAGATATCTCTATGGCTGTGCAAGTCTCCTGAGGTTCCTGGCTTTTAACTCTCCTTCACTGAGTCCCACCTCAGTGTCCAGGCTTAGGGCTCCGTCTCTGGATAGCTGGTTCTGATCCCTGTCTCCACGCTCTCCCTTGAACTGCGTCCAGGTCCTCAGAGCTCCTTGCTCTTGCCTCCATCTTCAGGTCCAAGTGTCAAGTCCTCGTCTTCAGTTCCAAGTGTCAAGTCTTGATCTTCAGTTCCAAGTGCCAAATCCTCATCTTAAGTGCCAAGTGCCAAGTCGTCTCTCCTGAACTTCAGTTCCGAGTTTCCGTCTCTTCTGGACTCCATTCCCAGATGAGGTTCTTCTCACTGCAGGGGCACACACCACTTGTCCATCACTGGGGAGCGCCCCTAGTGCTCTCCATCATTCCACCACAACTTTAAATTTGAACTTCTCAAATAATTTTCCAAATTTTCCAATTTCTTAGAATGTATTTGTTCAGACTGAGCCAATACATGTTGAACATCCTAACCGAGGCAACCCAAGAATAAATAGTATCCAGCTTTGATGCAAAATTAGAAACTGAAGTTGCATTAACTTGTGTTTGATCGTTGGTATCCAAAATAGCTTTAGTTAACGATGATATTGAGGCCTCCAGACTTACTAGAGCATCCCAGACTATCTCTAAGGTAATTTCGGGTAGTTTAAGAAGACCAAACTTAGCAATTGTAACATTCAACATGCCGCCTCCACTGCCTCCACTAGCAACGCTGGGAGGAACCGGCCTCGAAGCTGAAGCAACAGGAGTAACTCCATTATGCTCAACAGGAAATCCACTGTTTCCAACAGCATCTAGCCTTGCCCCTATGACAGCATCAGCGGGGACCCCAACCTCCTCCAGGACCTCCTGTGCAATATTCAAGGCACCCCAAATTACCTCGTGGGGGATCAAGAACCATCTGCTAGCGGTAAGAGGCCTTGTCGGGGTAGAGTTGGTGAAGTTGGTTCACCAGGGGTTAAAGAAATGACTTCTGCCAGCAGAGTCGGCATTCGCTCTCTGTCTATCCCCACAGCAGCACTGCACCCAGGCTTATTCCTGGTGTTCCAGCAAAGAAAGTCTCAATCTGGAGTTGGTTGCTATCCAGCGAGGGAGAGCTAGCAATACTCTCCCTCAGCTTAGCCTTTCGTTTTGTGTGAGGCATATTAAATCAAAAAGAATGCTGAAAAAGCAGGAAAACGGGAGAGAGAGATCTTGCTGGTTCTCTCAGTCAGAGGCCATCTTGTTCGCTTACAAGGCACTTTTAAACAGGTCAACAGGTATTAGAAATTTCAATGGTTTCAATAAATTTATAAAAAGCCATCCTCACTGGATAACGAACGTGTTTCTTTAATGTTAACTGTGAGTCAAAGATGATTCCTAGGCTACAAACCAGATAGCTGGGACAGCAAAATACTAGAGTAGTTTATCAAAATTACAGTGGCATTATCAGACCTCTTGCCCACCTAAAGAAGACTAGTTTTTGATATATTGAAGAATAAATCTAAGAAAGCTAACCAATTTTTCAATGTAGTCATACACGTTTCAAAACTTTCAAGTGGAAATTCACCATGTCCCATACAAGGAAAAATATCTGCACATCATCTGCATATATAACAAGGCCCATGGCTTGTACAATCTTACCCAAAGAGGATAAATAAAGATTGAACAAGACAGAGGACACAAGACAGTGACGCCTGATGCACTCCAAAGCTTACTCGACCCCATAATGAGTAGAGATGTGAATCGGAACCGGAATCGGTTCTGATTCCGGTTCTGATTCACATCGTGTTTTTTTTTCGTCCGGCCTGATCATGGTTTTGTTTATCGGCTGCGCCCGAGCCAATAAACAAAAAACCCACCCGACCCTTTAAACCTAATCCCTTAGCTTCCCCCACCCTCCCTACCCCCCAAAAAGCTTTTTACAGGTACCTGGTGGTCCAGTGGGGGTCCCAGGAGCGATCTCTCGCTCTCGGGCCGTCAGCTGCCACTAATAAAATTGGCGCCGATGGCCTTTGCCCTTACCATGTGACAGGATATCCGTGCCATTGGCTGGCCCCTGTCACATGGTAGGAGCACTGGATGGCCGGCGCCATCTTTAAAAATGGCGCGGGCCATCCAGTGCTCCTACCATGTGACAGGGGCCGGCCAATGGCACGGATACCCTGTCACATGGTAAGGGCAAAGGGCCATCGGTGCCATTTTGATTAGTGGCAGCTGACGGCCCGGGAGCGGGAGATCGCTCCCGGGACCCCCACTGGACCACCAGGTACCTGTAAAAAGTTTTTTGGGGGGTCAGGAGGGTGGGGGAAGCTAAGGGATTAGTTTTAAAGGGTCGGGGTGGGTTTAGGGTTTATTTTTGTGTGCTGTTTTTCCTGCCCTCCCCCAAAACGATAAGAGAATCCCATGAACAATTTTGTGGGGTTTTCCTATTGTTTTGGGGGAGCCCCCGATTTCTGACGATTTTGAAAATATTGTACGATATTTTCAATCGTCTTAAGCCCGATTCACATCCTTAATAATGAGTGCTGGTCTCCTTGTTACACCCACTGTCCTCTGCCCTGAGAAAAGATATATAAAACACCTCAGCATAGCCTGTAATCCCAATATCTCAATATCTCATAGCTGGGAAATAAACAAATCATATTTAATGGTGTCAAATGCAGCTGACATATCTATCTGCACTACAATCCCTGACCTGCAACAGTCCAAAATGCAAAATAAAGTATCAAGCAGTGACAGCAACAATAATTCAGTATTATCTGTCTTTCTGAAACCAAATTGGTTATTATCGCTCATCATGATCTAATAAAAATTCATCCAACTGCAATAACACTCCCTTCTCCAGTATCTTAGCAAGGATAGGCAAATTTGAAATAGGGTGATAATTGCTAACTTCTGCGGCTGAGATGGCTATATTCATCTAAATTGGCCTAAAGGTTGCTTCTTTTAACTGATCTGGTACATGCCCCTCTAGTAATGACTTATTTACCATTGTTTTATGAATGGCAAAGGAGAAGTCTTTCATAGCCTTAACCAACAAAAATGGGCCAAGGGTCATGATGAGAAAACATTGATTTAGGCCCTGTTACAATAGTGGTTATTTCTTATAAAGATAATAATTGAAATTCAAACCACCTGTCTTGAACTACAGTTTGCAATACTGTGTTACAGGCCCTAGGCACCATCCCAAGTTGTGTATGTATTTATCTGATCTTGTTCTCAAAATTATCAGCCAGCACATCACATGAGAGAATTTTGGTGTCCACTCTCTCTGGCTTAGAGGTCAATTTCTTTGTGATTATGAAAAGCTCCAATGGGCGATAAAGGAAGCTGCTTAAGAATGTGCTGTAACAATCTATTCTTGCCTGTCTACACATGCCTCTGCAATCATTCAGTAAATTATAATAATTATTTAGATTCTATATCATCACATTTTTGCCACTGTCACTCGGCCTTTCTTACAGCTCTCCATTTGTTAATTAATGTATAGGAAAACCATGTGGCACCTTTGGCCTTGTTCCGAATCCTTACCTCCTGCTCTGAGGCTACTGTATCATAAGCTTTAGATAATGTGGAATTCCAGCTGGTAACTACATTCTCAACAGGGAGCACATCCTGCACTTAATCCACTACTCAAGGCATTCATAAAAACATGAACAGACAAAAAAAAAACCCCAACATATTGCTATATCTCTTCATGTTTCTATCAAGCAAAATGTACCCTGTATAACTGCTACATGACCTCACCACAACCTGAAATCATAGAAATAACACACATTTGGACAACTAGGTTTCTCAAATGCACATACTATATAATAATACCATAATGTGAATTTGAGGTTCAAGTGTTGTAATAATTTGATGTCTTTTCAATAAAAATATTATAAAATAAATCCCTTTCTCTGTGCTTAGCTGAAAACAATGGATTGACATAGGGTTGGACTACTTTCTACAAACCAGCCTAGAAATCTTATAATTGCTGACACCTCTGACCCTGCCCTCCCTACACATACACACATATATTTTCAGTGTTCCCCTTTCCCCACCCCTCTTCTTCTATTCCTCTCTTCCCATTCCCAAACTGCCTTCTGCCTCACCAATCTCCCTGAGACCTCTCTCTAGCCCCACAATCTTCCTTTTAGTCTTCTCCTATTTTAACCTTCGCTGCTTATCACGCTACCTCCATTGTCCAATTTCCCCATCACAATTTCTCCTACCTCCAGCTTCTTGCTTCACTCTCCCGCATGACCTCCTCTCACCCTTCTATCCACCCCTCCCACCTCCCTCCTATCCTTCACTTCCAGAAAACCCATGTTCAACCTGTTGACTTCAGGAAGTGAAGGCAGCAGAGAAAAGAGAAAATAAATTGCAGAATATCCCCACCCTCATCCACATTTGGCCAAAAGTAACATTTGCTAAACAGAGCAGACGACAGAAATATCACTTCTAATTCTGTTCCCTCAAGTAGTTAAATTGTAGTATCTGCTGTCACCAGATATAGTCACAGCAAGCAGCATAGCAGGGTTGAAAAAAGGTCTGGATGACAAATAAACAGATATTAGGATTTGGATGACAGCCAAGTTGCTTCACATTCATATTTCTACAGGGGATACTTAAATGAACATTGGTTTTCATCTGTTAGATGCTACTTTTCTTTGGGGCCATTGTCAGAGACAGAATGCTGGACTAGATGGCCCATTGGTCTAACCTATTCTTAATTTCTTAATTAATGCATATCAATTTGTTACCCCTTCAATCTTGAGAAAATCCCTCTTTTTTCCTCCTTCTTCTCTCTCATGTTCCCAATGAAATATCTGCTGTATTTCCCACAAACTTGCCTACATTCATTTCCTCTTTATCTTTCATTCCCTTCATCTTCTTGCTTTGACAGAGTCTGTCGAGAGGTTATCTTTTCTCCCACAACTCACTTCATACACCATGGCGATGGTACTGGGCTACTGTTTACTCTCCCCTTCTTGCAGATTTCAACTTCTTCTTCCTCATCATTCCCACTCCTGTTCTTTTGAGGTCCATGCCATCCACTTATTCACCCCACTGACTCTTCAGGTACCTGTCATGTATTGACCCAACTTAAGTCCTTCTTCCTCACCAACTTCAGTCTCTGGCTTTCCTTCGTCCTAGTTCCATCTTCTCCTTCCTTTATTCTTGGAGATTTTAATTTCCACAGGGAAAACCCTCTGATTCCTACTCCTTAAATCTCTTTGCTTTTATCTCTTAATTTGACAGTCGATTATGCCCTACTGCCCCATTCACTAGCATGGCAACTGCTTTGATCTGGCCCTTTCTTCCAGCTGCTCTCTCTCAGACTTCCCCACCACTGTACTTTCTATTTCTCATTATCACCTGATAACCTTTACATTTAATCACCCTCTCCAATATTCTTGTTCTGTCACCACTAACATCTTTTTGAATTCCAATGCTATTAACCCTTCCATCCTCTCCAATACTGTCTTGCCTCTCCTGTACTCTAAAACATTGTCAGAGTCTGTTGAGGAAGCGGTTTCTTGTTACAATATTACACTTGTTTCTGCTTTAGAAACTTTTGCCTACCTCTTCCCCTTCTTGCTAGGCATACCAAATGCCTGTTAAATTCTTGATTTCACTTGCAAAAGCATCTCTAGCTAACATCTGATTACCATGCTAACTTCACATATTTCAAATTCATGATCACATCTTTCCAGTCTACATCTTCACTAATCAGAATTCTATTTGGATTTTTATACCAAGCAAACCAAACCCTGTAGCAGTAAGATAATAGGAAAAAGGAGAATATTGAGCTAAGGAATTTGTTTATATTTTTAAACCATCCTTATTAAATCTTCTGCCTTCAATACACGGAGATATAATGGTTTCCTATTTATAAGCATCTAAACAAAGTAGAAAACTATTAATATTCACATCTAATAAAATATTATATAAAGGTATCATACAAAAGTGCATCAAAATACACTTTAGATTGAATACCGCAATATTGTATTCAAATCATGAATTTGAAATATATGAAGTTAGCATGATATTCAGTATAGCCGAGCTCACTGTATAACCCGCACGCTGACGCAGGTTACATAGGCGGCGCGCTCATCCGCCCCTAATGCAATAGGGGGATTAGCGTCTATTTAACCCGCGTTGGACGCAGAGTGAATGTAATATCACTCATCACATGCAAATGCATGTGAATGAGCCTATTCACTCCGCATGCAAAAAAATGTGCGTCTCAGACGCAGGCAAAAGAAGTATAGAAAAGCAGAAAAAAAATTGCTTTTCTGTACTTCTTTTTTTAAGTAAATAAAATAAAATAAAATAACTCAGCAGACCAACGCGGCATCGGTTTTCATAACCTGCCATCTGCCAGTAATGAAAACGGATGCTCAGAGGGTCACTGTCACAAACTGGGCTGCATCAAAACCTTAATTTCATGTACAGAGGGGTAGGAGGGATAGGGTTGTGGTGGGGGGTAGGAGGAATCCTGGAGAGATTCATATATTTTTTTAAGACGGGAATTGGGAGCGGAGGTTGGGAGAGGATGTTTTAAATTTATTGTGTCCAATTTGAAGAGGGCTTAGTCTTTGGAGCTCACGGGGAAGGAAAGAGAGTGCCTGGTTAGGGCCTGTAGGCCCACAATCTTTCTTTTTTTCCCTTTTGATCACTATTTAACCAGCTATATTATTTTGGATAGCTTGGATATCCAAGACTGGATAACTACAGACCTACTTGGAAGCAGGTCTAAAGTTATGTAGCTTTCCTAGCTGGATATACCAGATATTCGGCTAAGTGAGCCAGATATCTCAGCCCCTTGTTCAAGTATAACTTAGCTGGATAAGTGGCTAAATATGCAACATTTCCTATTTAGAAGTATAACTTTTGAGTTATCTATCTAAATGGTTTTTGAAGATGGACCTCAATAATAATAATGTCTACAAAAACTAGGTGGTATCGGTCTTACTCAGCCAAATTCACAATAAACAGAAACATTATGTGACTTATGAGGCCATCTTAAGGCGATGAAAAATAGCTTCTGTCCCTAAAAACTGCCAATTCTTCCATCCCTTTTTTCCTTCTTCCTTTGCTTTTAGAACGTTATTTGCAAACTCCTGTTTCAGTTGCCTGGGTCTCTAGCTGATACTTTGACTCACTTGGGTTTTCCAGTTGGTTTTAGCATGCTCTTCATAAGGCACATAGACTCTATCAAAGTATGCCAAAACGTGAAGTGGAGGCCATTCCAAAACCCTGCATAACGGTTTGAGATATAAATCCTCTCAGAGTGGCATTTGCTTTAGTATAGGATAAGAACATTCTATTCAGATTTTTCAGCTAGTATTTTGGTTAGAAATTGTTCTAGTTCCCAAATTTCTGTGAATAAAGCCAATTTTCATAACTCTGATTACTACCAGCTGCCTCCTGCTAGCTTACATCATCTTGTCTTTAAGTGTTGAGACTACACAGGGGAGGAGGAAATGCCTAGACCCTGAATTGATTCTTTTCCAATCTGCTGGGCTGGCTAAAGTCCGGATTAAATCTGTATTGACTGATGAAATGAAGGCTTTGAAAGAAAAATAGAAATGTGAATAATACTGCTTTTAATGTAAAATATATTAATGCTATGATGCATTTTATGTTATATTATTAATTTTATTATACTACTGTGATTTAAAGATTGTCTTTTAAAGGACCATTCTATCAACAATGAATTGAACTGCAAGTCAATAGTGTCCCTGTTATACAATCAGCTAATTAATTAAATGGACTGAATGAAACACCAGAGAATCATCTGCAATACCTGTGTAAAGTACTAATGTAGCATGAAATATGCCGTGGTGAGCAAAGCAAACATTTGGGTAGTTAAGTAGTATGCGATATAATTCGGATTCTTTTTTTTCAGCATAGGTGCTTTAATTGGATTGGGAGTTGCTGCTTTGGTATTACTCGCATTCATCATCACTGTCTGTGTGCTTTGCTATTTATTTCTATACACAAAGCCACAGAGAACAGATTCTGGCCTGAAACTCCAGCATCTGGATTCCTCATCTATCAAAGAAGGTAAGCTAAAAGAGATTTCTCTGCCAAATGTTTGGACTACGGTTGGGAGAATAAATCACATCTGGCCAATTCATATCAGATTTGTATTGCTCTGCTGGCTATAACTTGGTTTGCTTTAAAATCAAAATTTGCTTCTGGCTTAGATGTATCTAACTTGCTTTGTCTCTTTTGTTTTTTTTTGTTTTTTTAAATATGAATGAGATAACTAAAGTTTAGGGAGGACAAATGGACTAGTGGTTAAAGCACTGGGCTATGATTCAGCAGAAGTCTTCACATGTGAGCACAAAATTCCCTCTCTGCTAATGACTCTGAATAACCTCCGGCAGGTCACCTTATCTCCCTCTGCTTTTGTGCTCACTTGCGAACAAGGATTAATCTTAATCTGACTGTCCTGGTTATTAACAAATTTAACAAAAACATTTTCTAGCTCATCAAGTGTGTGACTAATATCAGGACGATTTGGCAGCTCTCTTTGTGCAAGAGATCTAGCAGCATTTTTACTGCAGTTAGATGTAAAGTGAGTACAGAGCCAAGTCAAAATGAGCAGCAGCAAGAAATCTTGGATTTAATCCATGGCACATGAAGACAAAGATATCTGATGTGTACCGTTTCGCTCTCCCTAGTTGCTATGCCAGTTAACTCTGAACTGACTCACCCATCCCTGGTTTAAAAAGTGTTGCTATTTCTCAAAAGAAAAATATATTATAAATTAGTTTTTAGCAAACTGTACAAATAAAATAAAATATTCATTATGGGCTCATCTAAGGATAGTGAAGTTACTATTACAAGTGAAGGCAGATGTAAATGTTTACGAATTCCTCTGCTTGCCTGACCTGCATTAGAAAGCATTATAATATTCTTACCCAAACAAAACTTGTGGTATATAGTAAAATATAATTCTTAAATAGTATATTTTGTACAGAAGCATGCCAAAACACCTTACAATCACATATAAACATGTATGAAAAGCCACCAAATACAATAAATCATCATGCTACGGTATAAAAGAAAAGAATTAACACTTAGGAGAGGAATGGCTTGAGCTAGATTTGAAGAGATGCAGACTGTTGGTCAGGTGAAAAGACATTCACAGATCACTTTAGACGTGGAGTTCCAAACACATAAGAGAGCGGGGGGTGGGTTAAACATGTCTGGACTAGTTTTTTTTCTTTTTTTTGGGGGGGGGGGGGCGGCACTGCAAAAAGACCAGCGGCAGTACACGTACTGCATCGCTGACCACCCCACGCTCTTAAGATCAGCACTAATTAATGTATGATCCCTCCAGCCAGCACCATTTTGAAATAAGGCCCTGGAGGGGCAGAACAACTAGGGAATCAATCCTACACCATTGGACTTTGGTGCCCCCCCCCCCCATGAGTGATGAATCCCAGATCTACCGTTCTACACCAGAAATTTCATTAGGTATCCAATCCCAAACCTCAGCCTGCATGTCTAATATGGTTGCCTGGATATCCCATCACCATCTTAATTTAACGTAGAGAAGACAGAACTCCTTATCTTTCCTCCCAAACCCACTGCCCTCTTCTCCCTTTCTCTATTTCTGCAGATAACGCTGTCATCCTTCCAGTCCCTTCAAGCCAGTACCTTGGGGGGGTCATATTCAATTCTTCTCTCTCCTCCTTTACACATTTACAAAACACTGCTAAAATACATTACTTCTTTCTCTATAAAAACACCAAAATCCATACTTTCCTTTCTGTACATACCACTAGAACTGTTTTCCACTCTCTCTTCATCTTCCTGCTTAGACTACTGCAACCTCCTCCTCACAGGTCTCCCAGTGAATCATCTCTCTCCACTGTACTCTATCCAAAATTCATCTGTATGACTTGTCTTTCACCAATGTTGCTACATCTTTGTAACTTTAACTGTTGGGCTAGTGGTCATTATAAGATCCCAAAGACCACACCTTAAATACGGGTTTAAGTTGTTAAAGTTCTCTTCTGATGTTAATACAATCTGATGCCCAAGATTCCCTGTTGGAGAAAGATTACTTCCTAGGCCCTGAACATTGGTCACCTGTCAAGCCATCATTTCTGTCTATAGTATATGGCAGCGATTATCACACCGAAATCTGATTTGGTTTCCAGTTTAATGTTTACTGATTAAAGATGGGAATGAATGAAACTATCCAGTTACAATTTCTTATTCCTAATATAGTGAGCCTAAAGGATCTCTTCTAAAGAGGATTCTTCTATTGTTCTCTGAGGGAAAAGCAGGTTGTTAAAACAAGCAAAAAACCACACTTTGAAATGTCTGTATGCCAATGCCAGAAGTCTAAGAAGTAAGATGGAAGAGTTAAAGTGTATAGCAGCAAATGATGAGATTGACATAATTGGCATCACAGAGACTTGGTGGAAGGAGGATAACCAATGGGGCAGTGCTATATCAGGGTACAAATTATATCGCAATGATAGGGAGGATCAACTTGGTTGGGGTGTGGCACTTTATGTCCGGGAGGGTATAGAGTCCAACAGGATAAAGATCATACAAGAGAGTAAATGCTCAGTAGAATATATATGGGTTGAAATCCCATGTGTGTTGGGTAAGAGTATAGTACCATCCACTTGGACAAAATGGTCAGACAGATGATGAAATGCTAAGAGAAATCAGGGAAGCAAACCAATTTGGCAGTGCAATAATAATGTGAGATTTCAATTACCCCAATATTGACTGGGTAAATGTAACATCAGGACTTGCTAGAGACATAAAGTTCCTGGATGTAATAAATGATTGCTTCATGGAGCAATTGGTTCAGGAACCAACAAGAGAGGGAGCTATTTTAGATTTAATTCTTAGTGGAACACAAGATTTGGTGAAAGAAGTAACGGTGGTGGGGCCACTTGGCAACAGTGATCATAACATGATCAAATTTAAACTAATAACTGGAAGGGGGACAATAAGTAAAGCTGCAGCTCTAACACTAAATTTTAAAAAGGGAAACTTTGATAAAATGAGGAAAATAGTTAGAAAAAAACCTGAAAGGTGCAGCTGCAAAGGTCAAAAGTGTTCAACAGGCTTGGACATTGTTTAAAAATACAATCCTAGAGGCGCAGTCCATATGTATTCCGCGCATTAAGAAAGGTGGAAGGAAGGCAAAACGATTACCATCATGGTTAAAAGGTGAGGTGAAAGAGGCTATTTTAGCCAAAAAAACATCCTTCAAAAATTGGAAGAAGGATCCATCTAAAGAAAATAGGATAAAACATAAGCATTGTCAAGGTAAGTTTAAAACATTGATAAGACAGGCGAAGAGAGAATTTGAAATGAAGTTGGCCATAGAGGCAAAAACTCATAATAAAAACTTTTTCAAATATATCCAAAGCAAGAAACCTGTGAGGGAGTCGGCTGGACCATTAGATGACAGAGGGGTTAAAGGGGCTCTTAGGGAAGATAAGGCCATTGCAGAAAGACTAAATGAATTCTTTGCCTCCATGTTTACCAATGAGGTTGTTGGGGAGATACCAGTTCCAGAGATGGTTTTCAGGGGGGATAACTCAGACGAACTGAATGAAATCACTGTGAACCTGGAAGATGTAGTAGGCCAGATTGACAAACTAAAGAGTAGCAAAACACCTGGACCGGATGGTATGCATCCTAGGGATCTGAAGGAACTAAAAAATGAAATTTCTGATCTATTAGTTAAAATTTGTAACCTATCATTAAAATCATCCATTGTACCTGGAGAGTGGCCAATGTGACCCCAATATTTAAAAAAGGCTCCAAGGGCGATCCGGGTAACTATAGACCAGTGAGCCTGACTTCAGTGCCGGGAAAAATAGTGGAAACTATTCTCAAGATCAAAATTGTAGAGCATATAGAAAAACATGATTTAATGGGACACAGTCAACATGGATTTACCCAAGGGAAGTCTTGCCTAACAAATCTGCTTCATTTTTTTGAAGGGGTTAATAAAAATGTGGATAAAGGTGAACCGGTAGATGTAGTGTATTTGGATTTTCAGAAGGCGTTTGACAAAGTCCCTCATGAGAGGCTTCTACGAAAACTAAAAAGTCATGGGATAGGAGGCGATGTCCTTTCGTGGATTACAAACTGGTTAAAAGACAGGAAACAGAGTGTAGGATTAAATGGTCAATTTTCTCAGTGGAAAAGGGTAAACAGTGGAGTGCCTCAGGGATCTGTACTTGGACCGGTGCTTTTCATTATATATATAAATGATCTGGAAAGGAATACGATGAGTGAGGTCATCAAATTTGCGGATGATACAAAATTATTCAGAGTAGTTAAATCACAAGCAGACTGTGATACGTTACAGGAGGACCTTGCAAGACTGGAAGATTGGGCATCCAAATGGCAGATGAAATTTAATGTGGACAAGTGCAAGGTGTTGCATATAGGGAAAAATAACCCTTGCTGTAGTTACACGATGTTAGGTTCCATATTAGGAGCTACCACCCAGGAAAAAGATCTAGGCATCATAGTGGATAATACTTCAAAATCGTCGGCTCAGTGTGTTGCAGCAGTCAAAAAAGCAAATAGAATGTTAGGAATTATTAGGAAGGGAATGGTTAATAGGAAGTAAAATGTCATAATGCCGCTGTATCGCTCCATGGTGAGATCGCACCTTGAATACTGTGTACAATTCTGGTCGCCGCATCTCAAAAAAGATATAGTTGCGATGGAGAAGGTACAGAGAAGGACAACCAAAATGATAAAGGGGATGGAACAGCTCCCCTATGAGGAAAGGCTGAAGAGGTTAGGGCTGTTCAGCTTGGAGAAGAGACGGCTGAGGGGGGGGATATGATAGAGGTTTTTAAGATCATGAGAGGTCTTGAACGAGTAGATGTGACTCGGTTATTTACACTTTCGAATAATAGAAGGACTAGGGGGCATTCCATGAAGTTAGCACATTTAAGACTAATCGAAGAAAATTATTTTTCAAACAATGCACAATTAAGCTCTGGAATTTGTTGCCAGAGGATGTCGTTAGTGCAGTTAGTGTAGCTGGGTTCAAAAAAGGTTTGGATAGTTCTTGGAGAAGTCCATTAACTGCTATTAATCAAGTTTTCTTAGGGAATAGCCACTGCTATTAATTGCATCAGTAGCATGGGAGCTTCTTGGTGTTTGGGTACTTGCCAGGTTCTTGTGGCCTGGTTTGTCCTCTATTGGAAACAGGATGCTGGGTTTGATGGACCCTTGGTCTGACCCAGCATGGCAATTTCTTATGTTCTTATGTTCATTTTAATTTGTTAAAGGAACTTTTACATCTTCATTCCAGGAAGTCTTACTGTATTAGACTATGTTTTCTGTTGTGGTTTATTTCAGATCCCAAGATAAGAAGACCTAATTCAAAATACCTTTCACCATCTTATAGTCCCTTGACAGAGAAGACCCTAGAGGTTTCACTGGACTGTGGCTTATATATTGGAATTGATCTCTTCAATCTAATAGATGACCTGGCTATCAAGTAGCCTTGTAGAACTGAAGGTCAACAACATCTTTTTTAGCAGATTGGACTTTTCCATACACCTGCACTTTGGCTTTGGTTAATGATAGTGGGGTAGATTTTCAAACGGTTACGCACGTATATTACGCACGTTTCCCCGAAAACCCGCTCCTGCAGGCGCCGAGCCTATTGGGGCGGATTTTCAGAGCCCTGCTCGCGTAAATCCGCCCAAAACCGGGCGGATTTACGCGAGCAGGGCCCTGCGCGCCGGGAAGCCTATTTTACATAGGCCTCCCGGCGCGCGCAGAGCCCCGGGACTCGCGTAAGTCCCGGGGTTCTCCGAGGGGGGCGTGTCGGGGGGCGGGCCCGGTCGTCGCGACGTTTCGGGGGCGTGTCGGCAGCGTTTTGGGGGCGGGTACGGGGGCGTGGCTACGGCCCGGGGCGGTCCGGGGGCGTGGCCGCGCCCTCCGTACCCGCCCCCAGGTCACGGCCCGGCGCGCAGGAGGCCCGCTGGCGCGCGGGGATTTACGCCTCCCTCCGGGAGGCGTAAATCCCCCGACAAAGGTAAGAGGGGGGTTTAGACATGGCCGGGCGGGTGGGTTAGGTAGGAGAAGGGAGGGGAAGGTGAGGGGAGGGCAAAGGAAAGTTCCCTCCGAGGCCGCTCCGATTTCGGAGCGGCCTTGGAGGGAACGGGGGTAGGCTGCGCGGCTCGGCGCGCGCCGGCTATACAAAATCCATAGCCTTGCGCGCGCCGATCCAGGTTTTTAGCAGATACGCGCGGCTCCGCGCGTATCTACTAAAATCCAGCGTACTTTTGTTTGCGCCTGGAGCGCAAACAAAAGTAGGCTATTTGCGCGCCTTTTAAAATCCGCCCCATTTTGCATAGGTTCGGAGACACACGCAAGCCCCGGGACACGCGTATGTCCCGGGGCTTGAAAAAAAGGGGTGGGAGTGGGTGGGGTGGTCCGGGGGGCAGGGCGGGGGCGGGACTGAGGCCTCCGCACAGTGGCCGAGCCGGGGGATCGCGCGCCGGCACTTGGCCGGCGCAAGCTACCTACGCCTGCCCAAAGGCAGGCGCAACTTATTTAACAAAGGTAAGGGGGGGTTTAGATAGGGCTGGGGGGCGGGTTAGGTAGGGGAAGGGAGGGGAAGGTGGGGGGAGGCGGAACAGGGAAAGCCAACGGGGCTCCCCTAGGGCTCAGCACGTGCAAGGTGCACAAGTGTGCACCCCCTTGCACGCGCCGACCCCAGATTTTATAACATGCGCACGGCTGCACGCGCATGTTGTAAAATCGGGCGGAGATTTGTGCGCGCCGGGTTGCGTGCAGAAATCTATGCCCGCGCATACCTACTAAAATCTGGCCCAGTGTTAGTATATTATTTTAATGACAAAGTATAATTAGTGAAGCTATGAGCTTGAGAGGAGATACTTGGAAGGCAGGGTCGTAGGTGGGCAGCTATTCAGTGTGTCAGGAAGCAAGCAGAGGTGAGGGCAGAAAGCGTACAAGTGAGTTGTGAAGCAGGCAAAGGTCAAGAGCAGGTGGCGGTCAAGCATGTCGTGAAGGAGGCAGAGGTCGAGGGCAGGTGGTGGCCAAGTCTGTCGTGAAGCAGGCAGAGGTTAGTGGCAGTCAGCAGGCAAAACAGGATCCAAGAACAGACCAAGGTGAAACCAGATATCCATCCGAAGGGAAGAAGGGATAGATAGGCAGGGAAGTCATGCGAGGAGAACCATAGGCAAGGAACACTGAAGACACAAACTGGAATGAAGACAAATGCTGAAGCAGCACGATCTATGCTAGGTAGTGGGTCCTGTTGCTGAGGCATATTGTGGCTGGAGCACTGTCCTCAAATAGGGCTCCATTGCTGATGTCATCAAGAGGGGTCGCGGGAGCTTTCCCGCCATGGTCCCTTTAAATATGGAGATGTGACGCGTGTGCATGCCTAAGGAGGATGAGCCACACTGGGGTCTGTGGCAGGGTCCCTGCCACATGTAATGGCGGTGTCCTGCCACATTTGCTGGTGGCATCCCTTCCACTTGTGTAGGTTCATAGCTTCAAGCTGGGGCAGAGTTAAGAGCGGTGGTCCATGGGAGTAGTCCACGGACCGCTGATCATAACAGTGTACAATTTGACTTGTGATATATTTTATTTTTGATAAATATGATAGTATTTTATAGTAGGATTTTGCAAATGTTTTTTTCTTTCAACACAACAGTCAAACAGATGACCTGGCTATCAAGCAGCCTTGAATAATTGAAGTCATTTTTTACCAGATTGGACACTTCCATATACCTGCACTACTTTGGTTGAGGTTAATGATAGCGTAAGTATAATTTTTCAATGCAAAGTATAATTTATTTAAGCAATATACAAGAAATTGAGTTCAGTGTGCAATTTGAATCGTGATATATTCTATTTCTGATAGATTATATTATGATTCAAATTGCACATGCAACTCAATTTCTTGTACATTGCTTCAACGTCAATATGGGAGAATATAGTCTTAGAGGCCCTCATGATTCATTTTGGAGTAAGGGGTGCATATAGGGAGGTCCCAGAGGCTGAATTTGAAGTTTTAGTGGAGAAGTTTTAGCCCGTGATGTAGTAGTTAACACAGTCTTTACAGCTGCTAAACTTAACAACAATTTCTGGGTTGTTAATGTTGCAGCACTAGCAGGGTATTTCATCAAGTTGCATTAGGGTCTCATTGCACAATAAACATAGTCTAACATGCGATAAATGTGTGGCTTATCGCAAGGTGCATTAGTATTTAAATATGATAATGAGTATGCAAAATCAAGAAAATTATGTAAATGATGGACTCCTACCATATTTCACAGTATACTATTGGGCAAAAAGTTTTATCATGCTATAGCGGCTGTTTTTGTGGGATAGTGGTATTTATCGCTCGTGATAAAATAAGCCCTTCTCTCAGACACACCTACACAGCCCTGGTGAGTCTATAAAAACACCTTTTTTACCTGCCCTGTCTTCCTAAAGCTACAATGTTAGATGGATGAATACTAGTAGTGGGATACTGGCAGCTTCAGGCTGCTCAATAACAACAACAATCATAATACAATTCCAACCACTACAATAGAAAAGGGAGGTTCTAACACCTCCTAGGGAAGTACTTCCACTGAAGCTAGAGCTGCAAGCCCCACCAATGGAGCAGGATGGCCCCCATCAGGGCTTGCCATGCAGGATGCCACATAGGTGATACAGGGAGTGCATCTTTCATCCCCGCACAATATTGCTGGGGATGCCTGAGAAACACGTGGATTACAAACTGGTTAAAAGACAGGAAACAGAGAGTAGGATTAAATGGTCAATTTTCTCAGTGGAAAAGGGTAAACAGTGGAGTGCCTCAAGGATCTAGGACTTGTGCTTTTCAATATATTTATAAATGATCTGGAAAGGAATACGACGAGTGAGGTAATCAAATTTGCAAATGATATAAAAATTATTCAGAGTAGTTAAATCACAAGAGGATTGTGAAAAATTGCAGGAGGACTGTGTGACACTGGGAAAACATCCAAATGGTAGATGAAATTTAATGTGGATAAGTGCAAAGTGATGCATATAGGGAAAAATAACCATGCTGTAGTTTCATGATGTTAGGTTCCATATTAGGAGCTACCACCAAGGAAAGAGATCTAGGCGTCATAATGGATAATACATTTAAATTGTTGGCTCAGTGTGCTGTACCAATCAAAAAAGCAAACAAAATGTTAGGAATTGTTAAGAATGGAATGCCAAATAAAATGATGGAAGTCATAATGCCTCTGTATCGCTCCATGGTGAGACCGCACCTCGAATACTGTGTTCAGTTCTGGTTGCCACATCTCAAAAAAGATATAGTTGTACTGGAGAAAGTGTAGAGAAGGGTGACCAAAATGATTAGGGGCATAGAATGGTTTCTCCATGAGGAAAGGCTAAAGACGTTAGGGCTGTTCAGTTTGGAGAAGAGATGACTGAGGGGAGATATGATAGAATCTACAAAATCATGAAAGGACTTGAACAAGTTAATGTAAATCGGTATTTACTCTCTCAGTTAAGAACATAAGAACATAAGAACATGCCATACTGGGTCAGACCAAGGGTCCATCAAGCCCAGCATCCTGCTTCCAACAGTGGCCAATTCAGGCCATAAGAACCTGGCAAGTACCCAAAAACTAAGTCTATTCCATGTTGCTGTTGCTAATAATAGCAGTGGCTATTTTCTAAGTCAACTTAATTAATAGCAGGTAATGGACTTCTCCTCCAAGAACTTATCCAATCCTTTTTTAAACACAGCTACACTAACTGCACTAACCACATCCTCTGGCAACAAATTCCAGAGTCTAACATTGCGTTGAGTGAAAAAGAAATTTCTCTGATTAGTTTTAAATGTGCCACATGCTAACTTCATGGAGTGCCCCCTAGTCTTTCTATTATCTGAAAGAGTAAATAACCGATTCACATCTACCTGTTCTAGAACTCTCATGATGTTAAACACCTCTATCCTATCCCCCCTCAGCCATCTCTTCTCCAAGCTGAAAAGTCCTAACATCTTTAGTCTTTCCTCATAGGGGAGCAGTTCCATTCCCCTTATCATTTTGGTTGCCGTTCTCTGGACCTTCTCCATCGCAACTATATCTTTTTTGAGATGCAGCAACCAGAATTGTACACAGTATTCAAGGTGTGGTCTCACCATGGAGCTATACAGAGGCATTATAACATTTTCTGTTTTATTCACAATTCCAATAATTCCCAACATTCTGTTTGCTTTTTTGACTGCCGCAGCACACTGAACTGACAATTTCAATGTGTTATCCACTATGATGCCTAGATCTCTTTCTTGGGTGGTAGCACCTAATATGGAACCCAACATTGTGTAACTATTGCATGGGTTATTTTTCCCTATATGCATCACCTTGCACTTATCCACATTAAATTTCATCTGCCATTTCGATGCCCAATTTTCCAGTCTCACAAGGTGTTCCTGCAATTTATCACAATCTACTTGTGATGTAACTACTCTGAACAATTTTGTATCATCTGCAAATTTGATTACCTCACTCGTTGTATTTCTTTCCAGATCATTTATAAATATATTGAAAAGAAAGGGTCCCAATACAGATCCCTGAGGCACTCCACTGCCCACTCCCTTCCATTGAGAAAATTGTCCATTTAATCCTACTCTCTGTTTCCTGTCTTTTAGCCAGTTTGTACTCCACGAAAGGACATCGCCACTATCCCATGACTTTTTTCTTTTCCTAGAAGCCTCTCATGAGGAACATTGTCAAACACCTTCTGAAAATCCAAGTACACTACATCTACCGGTTTACCTTTATCCACATGTTTATTAACTCCTTCAAAAAAGTGAAGCATATTTGTGAGGCAAGACTTGCCTTGGGTAAAGCCTTGCTGACTTTGTTCCATTAAATCATGTCTTTCTATATGTTCTGTGATTTTGATATTTAGAACACTTTCCACTATTTTTCCTGGCACTGAAGTCAGGCTAACTGATCTGTAGTGTTATGGGACCGGGCCATGCTCCGATCCCTCCTCCTACCTCCGGGCCGGCCCTGCCCGTTTGGAGCGATCCTAGGCCGCGTGGGCCTCATCCTCCACCTGCTGCGGCTCTCCCTCGAGCAGGGAGAATGCTGCCGACCCGACGCGCTGTGCCCCGCCCCCTAGGCGCACGCGCGCGCGGGGGCTCGGCCCTTAAAGGGGCCAGCACGGGAAAATCGTAAGAGGGCCTTTGGGTGATGTCACACGCTGCAGGGTATTTAAACCCTGCAGCTCCATCAGCCCTTTGCCTTGCAACGAGGTTCCTCAGGTTTTCCTGACTGCTGTTGCTGCGACTCTTGGATTGCTTCTGTCTTCGACCCGGCTTACTTCCTGAACTTGTCTCCCTCTTCCGCCCCTTGGTTTTGATATCGATGTCTGACTCCTGGCTTCTGACCTGGCTCCGTTCCACGACTTCGTCTTCGACTTCTGTTCCTAGCTTGGTATTGACTTCTGACCTTCTGGCTTCCGACCTGGCTCCGTCCACGACTCCATCCTCTGCTTCATCCCTGGCTTTGGTGTGAATCTCTGACTCCTGGCTCCCGACCCGGCTTAGCTCCTGGACTCCGACTTCGACTTCTTCCTCACCTCTCATATCTGGTACTTGCTGGCCCAGAGGATTCTCCTAAGTCCCAGCGGCTCGGGCTCTCACGGGCTCCTCCCGGGGGAGCCGTGGGCTTCTGAGGGTAAAGACTCTTCAACTACCTGGGTCCAGTCCTCATCCATCTCTTCAATTGCTGCCTGGGTCCTTGGTCGCATAGGACTCCACCTAAGTCTACTGTAACGCTCTTCTCCTAGGGCTCCCTTACTCTACCATTAAACCACTACAAATGTTACAACATGCCACAGCGAGACTCATTGCAAATTCCCGTAAATATGATCACATCACTCCCATCCTTAGAGACCTACACTGGCTCCCCATAGCCTCCCGTATTATCTACAAAACCCTCACCATAGTGCATAAAGCAATTCACACCCACAACTCCAACTGGTTAGATTTCCCTCTCACAACTCCTCAGTCCAGTCGACCCACTAGAACGGCCAAAAAAGGCACCCTAGTTGTGCCCTCCCTGAAAACAGCCCATCTGTTCTCTACACGTGACAGGGCACTCTCGATCGCAGGTCCCACTCATTGGAACACCCTACCGCCTGACCTGCGCCTCGAACCATGTATAAACAACTTCAAAAAGAAATTGAAACATGATTGTTCAAGCAAGCCTACCCAGAATAAAAGGCCATCACACCATTTCCAAAGTAGTCCACTTTGCGTTTACTCTTTTCCTCACATTGAGGAACCATGTTTTGTTATACTTTCTCTTCTCAGCTACTTCTTGTTACTCCCTTTCCCAGTTTTGCTTTCCCTGTTAAAATGTAATTTCCAAGCTTAACCCGTTTACTGTAAACCGACATGATGTCCACAACTAATGCCAGTATATAAAAATGTTTAAATAAAATAAATAAATAAGTCCAAGAGGTCCGGGTTCCTATGGGCTCCTCCTGGGGGGACCTCGGACTTCCAGTGGTGAAGCCTCCTCTGAGTCTCTACCGAGCCGCCTCCCGGCTGGGACGCTTGCTATGGTCTTCCATAGCATACCATCCACTGTCCCAACCAGCCCAATCGTCCACGAACGTAACATGTAGTTTCCCAGATCGCCCCTGGAGCTCTTTTTAATTATTGGGGTTATATTAGCTATCCTTCAGACTTCAGGTACAATGGATGATTTTAATGATAAGTTACACATTTTTACTAATAGGTCTGAAATTTCATTTTTTAGTTCCTTCAGAACCCTGGGGTGTATACCATCCAGTCCAGGTGATTTACTACTCTTCAGTTTGTCAATCAAGCCTACCACATCTTCTAGGTTCATCGTGAATTGGTTCAGCCAATCTGAATCATTACCCATGAAAACCTTCTCCAGTACGGGTACCTCCCCAACATCCTCTTCAGTAAACACTGAAGCAAAGAAATCATTAATCTTTCTGCAATGGCCTTATCTTCTCTAATTGCCCCTTTAACCCCTCGATCATCTAATGGTCCAACTGACTCCCTCACAGTCTTTCTGCTTTGGATATTTTTAAAAACGTTTTTACTGTGAGTTTTTGCCTCTACAGCCAACTTCTTTTCAAATTCTCTCTTAGCCTGTCTTATCAATGTCTTACATTTAACTTGCCAATGCTTATGCATTATCCGATTTTCTTCTGTTGGATCCTTCTTCCAATTTTTGAATGAAGATCTTTTGGCTAAAATAGCTTCTTTCACCTCCCCTTTTAACCATGCCGGTAATCGTTTTGCCTTCTTTCCACCTTTCTTAATGTGTGGAATACATTTGGACTGTGCTTCTAGGACAGTATATTTTAACAGTGACCACGCCTCTTGCACACTTTTTACTTTTGTAGCTGCTCCTTTCAGTTTTTTTCTAACAATTTTTCTCATTTTATCAAAGTTTCCCTTTTGAAAGTTTAGCACGAGAGCCATGGATTTGCTTACTGTCCCCCTTCAAGTCATTAATTCAAATTTGATCATATAATGAATCACTATTGTCAAGTGGCCCCACCACTGTTACCTCTCTCACCAAATCCTGTGCTCCACTGAAAATTAGATCTAAAATTGCTCCCTCTCTTGTCGGTTCCTGAACCAATTGCTCCATAAAAATATCATTTATTCCATCCAGGAACTTTATATCTCTAGCATGTACCGATGATACATTTACCCAGTCAATATTGGGGTAATTGAAATCTCCCATTATTACCGCACTACCAATTTGGTTAGCTTCCCTAATTTCTCTTAGCATTTCACTGTCCGTCTCACCATCTTGACCAGGTGGATGGTAATATACTCCTATCACTAAAGTTTTCCCCGACACACAAGAGATTTCTACCCATAAAGATTCAATTGTGCATTTAATCTCATGCAGGATGTTTATACTGTTGGACTCTATGCCATCCCAGACAAAGCGCTACACCGCCTCCCGGGTGCTCCTCTCTATCATTGTGATATAATTTGTACCCCGGTATAGCATTGTCCTCCTTCCACCATGTCTCTGAGATGCCAATTAAGTCTATGTCATCATTCACTGCTATACATTCTAATTCTCCCATCTTACTTCTTAGACTTCTGGCATTAGCATACAAACATTTCAAAGTTTGGTTTTTGTTTGTATTTTCATTCTGCTTTTTAATTGATAGGGATAAGTTAGAATTTTTTTAGCTCAGGTGAGTTTTTAGTTACAGGCAGTTGGACTACTTTTCTTATTATTGGAACCTCACTGTTGGGATGCCCTAATTCTAATGCATCATTAGTATCCTTTGAAAATACCTCTCTCCGAACCATGCGCTGCTGAGTGACTATCGGCTTTCCCCATTGTTCTAGTTTAAAAGCTGCTCTATCTCCTTTTTAAAGGTTACCGCCAGCAGTCTGCTTCCACCCTGCTTAAGGTGGAGCCCATCCCTTCGGAAGAGACTCCCCCTTCCCCCAAAAGGTTCCCCAGTTCCTTACAAAACTGAATCCCTCTTCCTTGCACCATCGTCTCATCCACGCATTGAGACTCCGGAGCTCTGCCTGCTTCTGGTGACCTGCGCGTGGAACAGGGAGCATTTCAGAGAATGCTACCCTGGAGGTTCTGGATTTAAGCTTTCTACCTAAGAGCCTAAATTTGGCTTCCAGAACCTCCTTCCCACATTTTCCTATGTCGTTGGTGCCCACATGTACCACGACAGCCGGCTCCTACCCAGCACTGTCTAAAATCCTATCAAGGTGACGTGTGAGGTCCACCACCTTCGCACCAGGTAGGCATGTTACCAGGCGATCCTCACGCCCACCAGCCACCCAGCTGTTTACATTCCTAATAATCGAATCACCAACTATGATGGCCAACCTAACCCTTCCCTCCTGGTCAGTAGGCCTTGGGGAGATATCCTCAGTGAGAAAGGACAATGTACCACCTGGAGAGCAGGTCCTTGCTACAGGATCCTTTCCTGCTGCACCAGGTTGATGCTCTCCAATCATGAGACCTTCTTCCTCCAAGGCAACACCAGGGCTTCCAGTCTGAAGTTGGGACTTGACTACTATGTTCCCTGAAGGTCTCATCTATATACCTCTCTGTCTGCCTCAGCTCCTCCAGGTGTACCACTCTAGCCTCCAGAGATCAGGCTTGTTCTCTGAGAGACAGGAGCTCTTTGCATCTCATGCACATGTACAATTTCTCACCAGCGGGTATAAAATCATACATGTGACACTCGATGCAAAAGACTGGGAAACTCCCCTCTTTCTGCTGGACTGCTGCCTTCATCTCAAATTTGTTCAGTTCCTACTTAAGTTTTAGGTTGCTATGGGAGCAGGAATGTGTCTAATTAATGTCCTTTAAATGAATTAGTGAATTCACTATATGTCTGGTAGTGGCCTACAGGGGAATGATCAAACTCTCAATAAGGTTTGTTTGGTTTTTTTTTTTTGGGGGGGGGGGGTTGTTTGGTTTTTTTTAAAGTGGCACCTGCCTTTAAATTATAGGATGAGCTAGGGTGGGTGGGTTAGGAAATACAAACAGTCTAACTTCAGTTAGTCAGCCAGAGTGACTCACTGCTCTCTTGATTAACAAATGTTGGTACCTAATCAAACCAAATCACACTACCTTAACACCTTTCCAAGGTGAGTAACTGAACTGAACTTTTCAACCTTTTTACTTAGATATACACTGCTCCTAGCTTATTTCTAGCTTCTGGCTACTTTTTTCTTTTTTTTGTTTTTTTGTTTTTAATATACAAACAATCTGCTTAGTAGCTGCCTTACAGACTATTAAAAATTAACACACTACTGCTTACTAGCTGCCTTACTGACTATTTAAAATACAAACAGTCTAACTTCTGTTTATTCGCTGCCTTACTGACTCTTAAATTACAGTAGCCAGAATAAGAGTAGCTAACTTTAGGTATCTAGTGAAACTTGGTGGATAAATTTAGACCTCTTAGAGGCTACTTTCTGGGAATACACTGTGTTCAAGCAGACTGCAAGTAGATTAAATATATTTGAAACTGTCCTACCTAAAAAAAAAAGCTAATATAATTCCTGCCTTTTAGGTGGAGTGAAGACTAATGTAAGGACCCCAATATTAGCTCTTGTGTGGTCATTTGTGTTACTCAACCTTAGATCAGACAAGAGTTACATAAACCCTATCTACTCTCTGGACCTGGCACCTGCAACTGCAAAAAAATATGTTCATTAAAGATGGAGAAGACCAAGTGGTGAATATACTTTCTAAGTAGGCTTCTGACTAAATAGTTATGTGATGACAGCATTAGATGTTAGACCCAGAGAGAAGGCCCATTGTTTGGTCAGAAGTGATATATTTTCACAATGGAAAAGGCCAATGGTTTGTTATAGCTGCTCTATGACATGAGCATAGCTATACAACCTATTGCTCAGCAACAGAGTGAAGACATTGCTATATCACTTCTAGCCAGGCTTTTCTACTGTGTATAGAGGTGAACAGTAGCTAGATAGTGCCCATCTCACATACATGCCTATGCATCCAATAGTTAACAAAGAGTATGCTCTCTGGAAAAGGCAACATGAGCCATTTGTGAAGCTCCACAGTAAGGAGTTTCCTAATTGGCTCTTGCTGTACTGCCTTGAGAGAACACTATGAGCTTTTCTTTTTAAGGCCTAGGCCCCATGGTCTTGTAAGTGAGAAATTTGCCTAGTTGGAATGATTAATAGCACTCTTGCATGCAAGGTCATGTGGGTCTCAAATCTCTAGCCTAGTGATACCTTAAGACAAAAAACATACAATGTGATGGCAAGAGAAGGCCCCCAACAGTCCATATTGAAAGAGTGCACGCAAATGGGACAGCTAAGGGCCATGGCACCAGCACTGACATAGCAGGCAGCAGGACCAGGACTTGAGAGTTCAGCATGGAGACAACAGCAGAATGAGATAAAATGAGATGAGACAGCAACAGCCCCAAGAGATGAGATAGCAGCATAGAGGCAGCAGCAAGATGAGATGTGATAAGACAGCAGCTGCCCCAGGAGATGAGACAGCAGCTTGGAGGCAGCAGCAGGATAAGATGAGATGAGACAGTAGAGGACCAGGAGATGAGACATGATGAGAAGAGACACCAGCAGAACTTTGACCAGAGACAGCATATAGGAGGCAGGACTACGGGCAGAGCATAGAGGAGGGCATAAAAAGGAAACATCAGGACAATACAGGCAGACAGTAGATTATCCACATCAGCAAGCTAGCACAGGAACTCTGTGGACAGAATGGGACCAGTAAGCTTCTTCCATCTAGCCAGCACAGGGACTCTATAGACAGAACTGGCCCAGCAAGCTTCTTCCATCTAGCTGGCACAGGAACTCTGTACAGAGAGCAGGTCTGGCTTTGTTGGAACTGTCATCTGTGAAGGGTTGATTGGTACCAGTCAGCTTCGTGGGCCTTTACCTCCTCGGGGCTTGGTGCTGGCTGGGGGTGGCATTTGTTTTGGAGGCCTACCCCTGGGCTATCCTGAGAGCCAGGTATTGCTCCTATGAAGATTGTGATGGCATGGGTGGATTCCTGTGAGGATTGTGATGGCATGGGTGCAGGCTCTAGTAAATGCTGAATGAGCTATATGACAGTTGTTAAATTATTAATGGAGGTTGAGACGGTGGTTAAGCCCTGTTAAGGGCTAATGTCTGCTGCTGCATGACCTGGGTGTGGGTGACCTGAGCCCCCCTCAAGCAGACCATCTTTGCTCATATATGATGAAGTTGCAGCCCATGCCTCTTCTCAATGCGGTCTACAATAGCATCCTCGGTTGGATCCACTGCTGGCATTGCAGGTACTGAGGTTGGAGGTCGCTGACGTACTGTCTGTGGCTCCAATGCTGGCATCATGGGGCTAATGGGATGAGCTGGCTAGATGTCTTCTATATCCCCCTAGTCATGTGGCATGCTGGAGGCAGGTGGCGACTAGGCTGCTTCCTCCTATGGCAGGGCAGTTCCCTCCATAAAGTCAGAGAGGTTTAAACTGGCATCATGGGGAAGGGGCTAGCCAGGGGGTTGAAGTAGCAGCTGCTGCGTCTCCTCCTCCTCCTTTTCCTCACTCCACTGCATCTCTGCATCCAATTCATAGGGCCCTCTGAGACCTGGGGCTGTGCTGCGGATATCTGGTGCTTCATGGCTGGGACCAGAGGTTGCTGGATGAGAGCTGTGGAAAATATAAGTATGAAGCTAAGAAGTACACATGTTTTCTTTTTCCTAAGTATGCACATGTATCATTCAATGTGAGCATCCTATCCAAAAAAGTCTGGGCATCTGTAGCAAACTTGACATTTACAGGTGATGTGACTTACTGGCCTTGGCTCACATCGTGTCCAGGGTCACTCCTCCATCGGTGTCACCACGATTGGGCAAAAGGCTCCTCCTCCTGTCTGGTGCATGTATTTATTTCTGCTTGCCACCTTATTCCTTCACTCTGCCTTCACGTCTCTGTAGCGGTGGGCCACCTATTTTCCAGTCCTCTTTATGCCACCGTGTTGCGATATGGCCTGTGTGATGGTCTGCCATATCTGGCCCTTGGAAGCCCTGGAGGTCATTGCAGCCTGGTTGCCGAACAGCAGGTGATAATTCTGAAGGTCGCCAGTGATTAGCTGCTTGAGGTCCTCAACTCTGAACTTGTAGGTGTGTAGATGAGGCCGAGCTGCAGCCTGGCTGCCAGAGGAACAGAATTGTACTTCCACTTCTGGAGAGGTGTCACTATCCTCATTCTTGCTCCCACTCCCTGCTCTCCTCCCTTCCTCCCCCTTTGCACCTGCCCTAACAACTCCCCACCCCACCCTTTCTGTCTAGCTCTACCCTGCCATCATCCTCCCGCCACACTCATCTACCTAGCCCTTTCCCCCTCCCGCCTCTTCCTATCCCTTCCCTCCTATCTCTATTCATACTGTCCCTACTCCTGCTCCTCCTCCTCCTACCACTCCTACCCTCCTGCTCTGTCCTCCTCTCCTCCCGCCTGCCCTCCTCCTCCTATCTCTCCTCTACTCACATCTCTTCTTTTCTCTTTCCCCTTGCCTTCTACGTTCCATCCTCTCCTGCTCCTTACCACTCCACCACTCCTCTCCATACTACTCCTCTCCTTGCCATTCTTCCACCACTCCTCTCCTCATTATTCCTCTCCTCCCTGCAAAAGGACAAAGAGATAAACAAGACAAACTCACAAAAACTTTCTCACACAGATAAAGACAAGAGACAAAGGCAAAGAAAAAAAGATGAGAACACTAAACAGGGCAACTCACTAAGGTAATCACTAGAAAAAGCTCCAAAACTCAAAATAACCACTAATCACCAACTCACATCCTCTCCTCTCTCTCCAATGCCTGACACATCCTCAAAGTAGCAGCTGCAGAAAGCTGGTATATATTTAAACAAAGAAAAGAATGTGTTATATGGAAAATGACGTGCGTTGCAAAAAATATTGCGTGATGCAATACTTGTATATGCGCCATATTTCTGCAATATTTACCGCGATTTGATGAATCCAGGTCTAGGTGGATGTTAATGCTCATTAACACCTAATGAAGTCCTTCTGTCTCTTTGTGATTTTATAATTTGTACAATTTGTTTTATTATAATTATTGACTTCATTTTATTTCTTTTCTTTTTAATATATTTATAAGTTTTTTATAGTAAGTTTATGATTTTATTGATTTTATTATTTTATGATTTTACCTTTTGTAAACCATTATGATTGGTCACAGAATGACGGTATATAAATGTGATAAATAAATGTGCATAATTTTTAATTTGTTATCTGCATGCGCATTAGCATAACAATTGTAGAACTGGTAGTAATGCTATTGCATATACAAACAGCACAAATAGTACACTGGTGATAGCTAGCATATCCATTAACACACTGATATGGGGGTGTAATGCCAATGACATTTAGTGCACAGACCCCCATGTTATACCAACATATACACAGATAAAACAAAATTTAAAGACAATTTTCAGAAATGTGCCTAAGTAAATACCTGACAGTTCCTAAATTGTAACCCAGATATTCAAACAACTGCTTTGTGATGAAACCTTCCTTGTACAGCCAAAAATCTACATGCTTAGACATTGGCAAGGTCATTTTTCAAATCATGTTCGGGCCATATCATGGGCATTAGGGCCCTAATGCCTGCAATAATGCCATAACGCCCATGATAAATAATGCATCATAAGATGTGTATGCAAATTTTAAAAGTTTTCCTGAATGGGAAGAGTTTGTGTAGAGTAAATTAAAATGAGGGGTGTTTAGCATGCGATAGCATAATGCAGGTTTTTGTGGTTTTTAACACCAGGAATAATTACACCTTTTTTCATGGCGTTATGCTGTGCAATATGCCCGAAATGAGATTTGCAAAAATCACAAATCCCGTTAGAGAGAGAGAGAAAGAGACATTGGGGAGGCACACATAGGGGCGGATTTTAAAGGGCCCGTGCGCGTTAATGCTTCTGGATTACGCGCGCAGGGCTCTTGCGCGCCGGCGCGCCTATTTTGCATAGGCCGCCGGTGCGCGTAAAGCCCTGGGACGCGCGTAAGTCCCGGGGCTTTCGAAAAGGGGAGGGAGGGGGCGTGTCCGGGGGCGTTCCCGAAATGATGCGGCGTTTCGGGGGCGTGCCGCAGTGTTTCGGGAGCAGGCCTGGGGGCGTGGCGCCAGCCCGGGGGCGTGGTCGAGGCCTCCGGACCAGCCCCCAGGACCGGAGGACAGAGCGGGGCTGCCGGTGACGCGCGCAAAGTTACCCCTGCTTTCAGAAGGGGTAACTTTGCCGACAAAGGTAAGGGGGGGTTTAGATAGGGCCGGGGGGGTGGGATAGGTAGGGGAAGGGAGGGGAAGGTGGGGGGAGGGCGAAGAAAAGTTCCCTCCGAGGCCGCACCGAAATCGGAGCGGCCTCGGAGGGAACAGGCAGGCCGCGCTGGGCTCGGCGCACGCAGGTTGCACAAATGTGCACCCCCTTGTGTGCGCCGACCCTGGATTTTATAAGATACACGCGGCTATGCGTGTAGCTTATAAAATCCAGCATACTTTTGTTCGCGCCTGGTGCGCGAACAAAAGTACGCGCTTGCGTATTTTTTAAAAATCTGCCCCATAGTCAACTTTTTATACCACTGTAAGAGGGGCAACTAGTAACTCGAGATGAAGTTTTGATGGTGGTCTAGGTTTTGAGGGGCAGTTTTACATGCACAGTCAGAGGTACGAAAAGCACAGTGTACATCAATGAAGATTTGATGTGATTTGGAGTGAGGAAAGGTACATAAAGTTGAGATTTGTATATTGTTCGCGACCTAGTTTAATGCACTCTCTACCTAGCTGCTATCAAGCTAGGTTGAAAGTACAATGTACAAATCTCATCTTTGTGCACCTTTCCTCACTCCAAATCACATCAAATCTTCATTTATGTGTACTGTGCTTTTCGTACCTCTAACTGTGCATGCAAAACTGCCCCCCAAAACTTAGGCCACCACCAACTTGCCCCTCCTACAGTGGTATAAATAGTTTACTTAGATAAGAGCCTTATAAAGTCTCTCTCTCTCTCTTTCTCACAAGGAGCAGCCCAAAATGTGAAATATCACAGGTGGGATAAATTAAACACATAGTATCTTGAAAATTACCCTAAACACACTCCTTTTTTTATCATAGGCACTATTCATGCACAATTTATGCAAAATGATACATCTAGGTCTAAGTGTGCTCACATACTTTGTGCAGCTGGATATTCTGTCAGCATAAATTAGAGCACCATGTATCATTTTAGCTCCTGTGCACACAGAACATATGGCTAAGAGCACCCCTCCCCCCCAAGCCAAAAGCCAAATTTGCCTAAGAATAGACCTGTTGCTCCTGGCAGAGCTGTTTCTGCCAGAGGAGATCCAGCTGTTTCCATTGGTTAGGAGATGGAGAAGTCCAGCTGTGATCTCCAGCTCCTGGCATGCCCTCTTCTGGAGCTACAACCACCATGTCTCATATTGCTGGGAGCTAGAGAAATTTTTTTAAAGACCTGGAAGCTAAGGCTTTGCAAGACTGAACGGCTGGGTGAAATCCATGTCTGTCTCTAGTCTATTGCAAGTAAATCTGTGTTTTTTGACTTTGACAAACAATGGTACAAATACTGTAACTACAAGCCTGATGGTATTAGAAAGACATGCACAAACCCCAAAATTAACCATGCTATTGTATGCATCCATCATCAGTGCAGTGATGACATTTTTTTATCATTCCATTTCTGACCTTATCCTCTATCATACCTAGGTACCATTTCTTCTGCCACACAAAGTTTCTGTCATTTCTCTCCTCTCTTTCTCTAGCCTCTGCACCTTTTGCTGCCTTCCTTTTTTCTTTGGATAGAGATTGTTCACAGCATGTATACATCTTACACTTTCTCTGGACAGACAGTCTTCAGGTTCTTTCTCTCACTGCAGGTATGTATATTAAAGGTATCTAATCACAAAAATGTATATTGATGTTCATGATCAGGACATGCAAAATAAAAATATTAGGGGAACCTTAGAGCTAACAAACAATGTGCTAGATGTATTATTAGCTATCCTTATCTATAAAACCAGAGAAGCGTAGCTGTCTATGGAGATACATATACATGTTACTAAAGAGAATTTCACAATACACAATTATCAATTGTAAAGGTTTACAACAAGCATTCTGCACTATGTTCAGAAGCTGCATAATGCTGGCTAAGTATTGGTACAACTTGGGTACTTAGCAGGCACATCTTGCTTTTCTAACAGTTGCTAACAACTCAGAGATTTTGACAGAGCTTTGAGAAAGGGAGGGAAGACTGAAGTTTGAGAAAGGGAAGGAAGACTGAAGTTTTTTTCTTAGGGCTTCAGGGAAGAGAAGAAAGCAGAAGCTGGATTGGGAGGACCAGAGATTTTTTGTTGGGGCTCTGGGTGATGGGAGGGAGGGTAGCTGCTGAATAGGAATATGCATTTGTTTAAAATGAATGCACAAAATGCCCTTTTGTTTCATTCAGGGGGCCCTGAAACAAATCAAGGGCCACCAAATGAAATGACTTATTATTTCATTGGTTTTACATGTATGCATCAGGGCCTAAGTCTAGCCCCAAATCCGAGGCCTTGCCTAGGGATTAGGCTGAGGCCCAAAGCAGGGGCCCGAGAGAAATGCCGGGCAGCCAAGCCCCCCCACCTGAACAAACTTACCTGATCCATCAGGTATCCGTGAAACTGGTCAGGTTGGGTCATAACGCTTGGGCTTGGCCTAGGCCAGAACCTGGACCCAGGCCTGACAGTGTGACCTGGCCGGGAAACCAGGCCCTGATGCCAGAGCCTCGACCCAGACCCAAACCCAACGCTAGGGCCTGCCCGGAAGCTGGGTTTCTGAGATTTGGGCCCAGATCCAGGCCCAATGCCACAGCCCGGCCCAGAGGCCAGGTTGCAAAACTGAGACCTCAGCCTAGAGTCAGACCCAGGTCCAGAGCTTGGATCTTGAAGTATGCCTGTCATTTTCATAAGAACATGCCACACTGGTCAGACCAAGGGTCCATCAAGCCAAGCATCCTGTTTCTAACAGTGGACAATCCAGGCTATAAGTACCTGGCAATTACCCAAAAACTAAGACTATCCCATGCTACTGATGCTAGTAATAGCAGTGGCTATTTTCTAAGTTAACTTGATTAATAGCAGGTAATGGACTTCCTCTCCAAGAACTTATCCAAACCTTTTTTAAACCCAGCTATACTAACTGCACTAACCACATCCCCTGGCAACAAATTCAAGAGTTTAATTGTGCGTTGAGTGAAAAAGAACTTTCTCCAATTAGTTTTAAAAGTGCTACATGCTAACTTCATGGAGTGCCCCCTAGTCCTTCTATTATCTGAAAGAGTAAATAACCGATTCACATTTACCCGTTCTAGACCTCTCATGATTTTAAACACCTTTATCATATCCCCCCTCAGCCGTCTCTTCTCCAAGACGAACAGTCCTAACCTCTTTAGCCTTTCTTTTTCAACTGACTCCGTCCACTGGGGTCATGCTGGAGTTATTTAAGTCTGGCACATTCACCCCAGTAGACAGTGCCACTTTGTCATACATCAAAATAGTGCTGTCCGGGAGGTAGAGAGTGTCTGCCTACCTGGGATCGTGAACAGCTTTTCTTCTTATTAATAATTGCTGCAGGACTGTGCTTTGGACTTCCGGGGGTGGCCCAGACTGCCCCGACGGTAACAGCAGCCAATCACCAACTGCTACGTCGTAAGGAGGAGCCGGAAGAGGTGGTTAAAGGGGCTCTCCTTCGGCGTTTCCTTGAGGTAGAGAGTGTCTGCCTACCTGGAATCATGAACAGCTTTTCTTCTTATTAATAATTGCTGCAGGACTGTGCTTTGGACTTCCGGGGGTGGCCCAGACTGCCCCGACGGTAACAGCAGCCAATCACCAACTGCTACGTCGTAAGGAGGAGCCGGAAGAGGTGGTTAAAGGGGCTCTCCTACGGCGCGTAGCTGCCGTTGGTGCGCTGCCAAAGGCGCGCGTGGCTTTGACCGGCTTCGACCGGTTCGGCAGGTTTGCTGGTGGACTCTTTTGGACCTTTTGGAAAATATTACCAGGTAGGCTTTAAACTCTCTCTAATACCTCCCAGGAGATAGTAATGAATATTGTAGGATAGCCGTTTGACATCTCTGATTATAAGGCATTTCTTTGTGCGATTACATATTTAAATTAAGGATGCCACACACTAAGAGAAAGGCGAAAATTAGGCCTACTCTTAGTGCTTCATCTGAAATGACTCAGAGGACAGTGTCAGAGTGGTTAACACCCCCCCAGAATAATCCCGTGGAGGGAGCCGCTTTAGTTGAGGTTTTGGAGCAAAAACTTCAACTTATGGCTGAAGACATCTCACTTAGCCCCGGGGCTCCTGATATACCACCTCCACCTGGTAACAGTGGGGATTTTCCCCAAGAGTTACCACGAACACCCCAGCAGAAGCAAAACCAAGAATCTCAGGAAGAAACCCACATAACAGAAATATCATCTGAATCAAGAGATGATAGTAATCAATTATTTACACCTGATCAGAAGAGTACCCCGAAGGCCAACAAGGGATCAGAACAAAATATACATCAACAAAAAGGGAAACAAATGGATAAAGGATCCCCAAATGTTTTCATAAAACCTGGAAACCTTACAATGGAATCATTGTGGACTTATATTGCTAAGTTAGATGCATCAATAATGAAACTTGCTGATGTTGTGCAGGAAACTAATGTAGTAGTTAAAAGAAATTCAGATGTATTAGAAACTCAGAAGAAACAGATGCTTAAGATAGAAAATCGTGTAACACAAATAGAGAAAGTTCAAAATATACAAATAAAAGCAGAAGGAGAAATTCAAAGAAAAATAGAATTTTTAGAAAATCATACCTGTGCTTTTAATTTAAGGGTTACAAATTTCCCAAAGATGGATAAAATAAGTCCAGCTGAGTTGTTTAGATCATATGTGGTACAAATATTAGGGATACCAGAAAAATGCATACCTACTATAACGAGAGCTTTCTACTTGAATACAATTGTAAAAAGTAGAGAATCTAAAGATCAAAGGGAAGGGGCTACTGATACATCTATGAATTTAACAGACTTCTTGATGAAGTCACAGGAAGAAGTAAGTTGTGATAAACGAGCTACTTTATTGATTTCTTTTGCATTCATATCAGATAAGGAAAATGTATTAAAAAAAAATTTCCGAAATAGAGAGAAAAACTTCTATGGGCAAAAAGTCTGGATTTATCCAGATTTTGTTAAGTCTACACAATTAAGGAGGAAGAAGTTCCTAACTTATAGGAAGAGAGTAATCAAGGGGGGAGGACAATTCCTGTTAAAATATCCATGTAAATGTTTTGTTAAATTTAAGGGTAATAATTATGTGTTTACAATTCCTGAACATCTTGGTTCACTGTTGGGAATTGAAAGTCAGGCAAAGGAAAGTAAATGAGGAGGGATACCTACAGTTTCCTATTGTTTAGTAATTGATTTTTGTGGAATGCTCCATATAGTTTACTACTCCTGTATTTCCTATTTGTTCAATACAGAGAAATGATGATATTTAAATTGGAAGTTGACTAATTTCAGATTTGGATTCTCTTTTTTTCCTTTTTTGATCTGTATTGTTTCTTGTTACAAGATGTTTTTTTATGTAACTAATTGTTTAATAATGGATAAATAAAGAATTAAAAAAAAATAAAAAATAGTGCTGTCCGCTGGGGGAATGCTCCAGAGTTAATTAACTCCAGGGCAACCCCAGCAGACAGCACCATTTGAAGAAGACAGAAGAGGACAATGGATATGTTTCGGTGCTAGGCTCTAGCCTGAGCCTGAACTAGACTGAGACCCAGGCTTCAGGACCTGTTCCCCAGGCCAGGCTCAGGATCTGGCCTCCAGGTGGGTCGCAACATTAAGCCTGGGTCTGGGATCTGGCCTAGGCTGAGGCCCTGGCATTGGCACCTGGCTTCCAGGCTGGGTCACAGCATCAGGCCTGGGTCCGGGTTCCTGCCTAGGCTGAGGCCACAGCAATAGGGCTTGACCTCCGGGCCAGGCCATGGCATAGGTCCTGGGTCTGGCCTAGGCCGAAGCTGAGGCATTGACCTTGAGTAGGCTGAGGCTGAGTTTGTGGCAACCTACTCCAGCCTTGCCCTATGCAAGGCCAATTATTCATCCGGGGCCTAGCCAGGGGATCCACTGGGGAGGCAGGGGTGGATCCTAGCCCTGGCAGTTTTCTGGTTGGGTAAAGGCCCTGGGAGGCCTTGTTTTCATATTTTTGGCCATTTTGGGGAGCCTTTTTTTTTTTTTTTTTAATGTTTGATTTGTTTATTTCAAATGAATAAAATCAATCAATAATTCCACAAACCAAAATTTGTGGGAAAAACCCTCCTGAAAACAAACCAAATAACAAAAACTAATTTTTTTTCCCTGCACATCCCTACTGCTGAATGGAGGGATTAATATTTTTGTCTATCGGAGCTTTGGCAGATGGGGAGAAAGGTTAAATACTGGGTCCAAGAGCATAAGAATAACTAAACAGATTTAGGCCTGCTATTGCAGTACTTAGATTTTCACAGCCAAGTTAAGAAGTTAGCCCTGAAAATCAGTGCTAGCTAGTTAACTTTCTTTCCCTGCTCAAACCCCACACAAGACTAATCAGAATTACAGTAGCCAGAACACGAGTAGCTAACTTTAGGTATCTAGTGAAACTTGGTGGATAAATTTAGACCTCTTATTAGGGGTACATTTTCAAAGCTTTTATCTTGCTAAATTTTTACTTAGCCAGTTAGATCCCTTTTGAAAATAGAACCCCAGTGGTAACCATGTTTTTACAATCAACTAGAACACATAGTATAAGGTTTAGAATGTTATCAAAGACTAAAAAAATAAAGACGTCATCCTAACCAGAGAAGATTCTTAACCAGGATAAAATGTTTCATACTTACTGAAGAATTTTTAGCCTTTTAGCATTTTACTCTGGCAAGTTCCTTCTTTGTAGAAGAGGACTAGAAGGTTCATCTGCATATTGTTCCCAGCATTCCCTGGGAGAAGACTCCAGAGGTCACAGCTAGTGATCCAGGCTTCAAACTCCACAGCCCCAGCTTCCAGAGGCCCTGCATCCTTTGTGGTAGAAGAGGACAGGAAGGCTAATCTGCATACTGCTCCCAGCATTCCCTGGGAGGTCACAGCGAATGATCCAGGCTTCAAATTCCATAGCCCTAGCTTCTAAAGGTCCCATACCCTTTGGAGTAGAAGAGGACAGTGTGTGAATATAAAACCTCTCAATCCTTTGAGAGAAGATCAACTTTTAATGGTGGTTGAAGAGGATTGGTAAGTATAGCTTTGGAAAATCTCAAGACTTAAAAACATTTGGAGAGAGATGAAATAGTGGGATATATTCTTTAGAGTTTGTGTGTATCTGAGATAGTAAACAAGCCAAAGGGAATTAATTCTAGTATCTGTCTTTCTCTCCCACCCACCCTTAGCTCAACCCTTAATTTTTAGGCAAGAGACACTTTCTCATTAAAAATAAATCAGGCTCTTATCTAAATCATACTATTACATCAGCCCTTATTGAGAGTTTAATCATCCCCTTATAGGTCACTAGCAGATTAATTCCCCCTTAGTAACCTAAACTTAACTAGGAACTCAATAAAATTAAGTTGAAGGAAGCAGGGGGGCTTTCCAGTCTTTTGCATCGAGTGCCACATATGTGATATTTTACCTACTGGTGAGAAGTTGTATGCATGCACCCTGTGCAAAGAGCTCCTGGCTTTCAGAGAACGAGTCCTATCTCTGGAGACTAGAGTGGCAGACTTGAAAGAACTGCGGCAGACAGAGAGGTACATTGATGAGATCTTCAAGAACATAGTAGCGAAGTCAAAATCCAGTCTGGCAGCCCTGGTACTGCCTTGGATCAGAAAGGTCTCCCAGTTGAGAACATCGTTCTGATGTAGCAGGAAGTGATTCTGTAGCAAGGAAGTGCTCTCCAGGTAATGTGTTGTCCTCTCACATTGAGGATAAGTCTCCCAGGCTACTATCCAGGAGGGAAGGGTTAGGTCAGCCATCATATTTGGTGATTTGATTATTAGAAATGTAGATTAGAGGTGTGCATCCGTTTTCCAAGTATTTGTAATCCGCAACTTATTTTTTGCTATCTGTTAAATACGTGGGAGGCGAAACGCATCGCGACTCCCCACGTATTAAACAGATTTCTGTTTTATTCGGCCTCCTAAATAAAAATTTAAACCCCCCACCCTCCTGACCCCCCCAAGACTTACCAAAACTCCCTAGTGGTCCAGCGGGGAGTCAGGAAGCCATCGCTGCACTCGTTTGCCGGTTTCATCACGGCACCGATAGTAAAGGTGCAATTTTGAGCTATATCTTCCTATGGGACATGTCATAGATTTAATGGAATCCCAATAGCAGAGGAAACCTATGGTCTCCTTTCAGCAGGAGAGATTTGGCCCTTTTGCGTGATTTCTGTTACACCATAAAGCTATATACTCACTGGCTGGACTGCCCAGCTTGCTCCCTCATGAAAAGGGGTACCGTGGTGGTTCATGGAGTGTCCCTCTTAGGGGTATTTTTGGGTCTGATGGCAGCATGCCACTCAAGGTCAGATTGCCTTATCAGGGGATCGGGCTTCCCCCGATGGTCTGGTCAGTCCCATTACGTGATTCTTCTTTTTTTAATTCTCTGCACACATGGGAACATGGTGGCAGAAGCAGGAGAGGCTGCGGGGAGGTATAGACCCACAGAAGCAAGGCCATCACGGAAGCCTGTCCCAGTGGCGGTGAAGACCCCCAGCTGAAGCAAGGCCACCACGGGAGCCCGTCCCTGTGAAGGCGAAGAAGGGGTTTGCAGTGGGCCCCACTGCATGCATGTGAGAATGGGAGCCAAACACCCAGGCTCCCATTCTCGCACCCAGGCTCCCATTCTCACATGCATGCACCAGTGTTTGCATGGGAGCCAAACACCCAGGCTCCCATTCTCACACCCATGCAGCATGGGAGCCTGGGTGTTAGATTGGGAGCCTGGGTGTGAGATTGGGAGCCTGGGTGTGAGAATGGGAGCTTGGGTGTTTGTATGGAAGCCTGGGTGTTTGTATGTGAGAATGGGAGCCTGGTGTTTGTATGGGGGAATGGGCGCATGGGTGTGAGTATGGGAGAATGGGCGCCTGGATGTGTGAGTGAGAGCTTGTGTGTATGGTAGAACATGTGAAAGTGAGTATTTGATAAATAAATAAAGGGGTATTTGAGAGAAAGCATGAGCCTTTGTGTGGGTGTGTGTGAGAGAGAGGAAGGTAAGAAGATAGGAGAGAGAAGAAGCAGAAAGTGAAGAGTGACCCAAGAGAAAGAATTAGGAAAAGACCAACAAGGGGACTGTGGAAAAAAGAGACCTGGACCAACTAATTAAAAAAATAAAAAGAACAGACAGCAAAAGTTAAAAATATATATTTTTAGATTTTAGCAATTGGAATATGCCCTTTTTGGTAAATGCATTTCTTATAATTTTGTGTTTTGCTCTTTAGCCTTCCACTGCAAAGTCTGCTTTCTCAGGCTTTCTATTTCAGTTTTGTTTGCATGTTTCTATTTCTAATTTGTAGTCCCTTATTTCTGTATTAGGTTAGGGTCAGACTGGTTCTGTCTGTGTGTAACTGAGGTGCAGCATTGCTGCTAGCTTGTAGTTTCTCTGTAGAGATTTGTAGCAGCTAGCTTGTTCTGTTATCCCAGTAGGTGGTGTATTAATGTTCTAAAGCCTGGTGTAGTATTTGCATTGCTTCTTTTTCATAAGGTTGCTATTATTTGAGTCCTGAGAGTCAGTTCTGTTATATGGTATGGCAAGGTTCTAGGCACATTTTTTTATTTTTTGCAAGGGTTTGTGTTACTTCACAAAATGTTTAGCAGTGGAGGGGATCTTTTTTTTTGTTTGGTGAGGTGACCCCCCGAATTTAAATATAGCTTTTTTTCATGTTGGGTTGTAATGTGAACTGTTATAGTTTTGCTCTGCACCCGTTCTCATGATTATTGCTATTTTATTTTAGTTATGGTGATCTCTGCCTTTCTTGAAAGAGGATTCAAGAAAGAATACATTGAAATGTATTTTATGACATAACTGATTGGATCAGATTGTTTGTATTCTTTGCTTTTTATGTGATATTCTTGTTTATTTTATTAATTGTATTAAATATAAAATACATTAATACAGATTAATAATGAATTTTTAATGTTGGTAAGTGCTTGAAATGATAAAGTTAAAATATTCTAAAAAGTTTCACTCATGATGCATAAGGGCTGTTGTAGACTACTTAGGAACCCATTGTAAGATGCAAGCTAAGGCATTATTTATCAATAAGAGTACAGCTAGTAGGGTTCAGACCTGTATGCTTACTGCCTACCCTTGTTAACCTTGGGCCCACCCAAAAACTCAGTTCTGGCTACGCCACTGGCCTGGCTCATGTTTTACATTTCTTGATTTTATTTTTTAATGTTTTATGAAGAATAATAATGTTTCAGTGTTTCCATTCTTGCTCTGCATATAGAGGCTGGCTTGATGTATGTTCCAGTTCAGTTCTCTGCATGTTTCTATTTATACTTTATGGTCTCTTTATTCTGTATTTGGTCAGGATCTGTCTGTGTTCTCCATGTGTGACCGAGGTGAGGTATTCTGCTACCATATAATGTATCTGTAGTGATCTATAGCAGTCTGAGTTCGGTCTTCCTAACAGGAAGTGTATTGGTGTTCTAGGATATGATGTAATATGTGCAGTGTTATCGTTTCATACAAAAGATTGCTACTATTTGAGTGCTGGCAATTAGGGTTGTTTTGGTATGGGATATTTACTATATTGTAATGGTAATTCCGTTTATTCATTGCTTTCTGAGGGCCAAGCCCACACCCAGCACACAATACAGAAAATGTAATTTCATAGGAGTTCCAAGTGTCTTTTTTTGCAGGATTTTCTGGTTGGCACCACAGCAGTGCATGTAAATATATGCATGTTGTAAGTCTCAGAAGACTGTACTTTTAAATGTTCTTTTTTCATGTTATAAATGCATAATTGAATTGTGTGTATGCATCTGTAGAGGTTTGTGTGTGTGTGTGTGTGTGTGCAAGGCTATAAGGTTTGCTTGACCATGGGTTCCATTTGGTGGGTGGGAGTCAGTTTTTAAAATATAGATTGTTGGAGGGAGCTAGGCTTCTTTGATGGGCGCAGGACTGAGACTGAATTATATGTGTGTGTGGGGGGGGGAGGGGGGGGCAGCACAGTAATTGTTCACACAGAGCAGCAAAAAAGCTAGCATCGGCCCTGGAGGCCTCCGAGGCCAAGGCAGAGCCCATCCTGCCACGGCCAGAAGATACATGTGCTGCAGCGCATGAGGGCGTCAGATACCCCATGGGTCAGTTTTGAAAAAAATCCTTCGAGCCAATATTTTCCTGCAATCCACCCCTGTTGCCACTTCCAGGTGCATTAAAAAAGTGCAAAGAGCCATGCTACTCCCTTCAGACCTCTGTAGAATACATTGACACATAACTGTATGGAGGTCACATTAACTGCTATAGTGCACACTCAACTTTATCATCCTAGTTCTTTCTATAGATTGAGATTTTAGAATGGCTTTAATTTGAGTTGTACAAGTCAGGGCCGAGTCTAATTGTAATCCTAAATCTCTGACAGAATCAACACACTGGAAAATCTTGCCTTTTATTGTAAGGTTCAAACAGGAATCCAGGTCAGGATTACGAGAAAGCGACATGATCTGTTTTTTTACAGATTTAGCATCAAGCACCCCCATACAGTGAAATAATAAATCTAAGGTGGATGACACTTCGGCCTTCACAGGAAAAAATGTCTGGATAACATCTGTGTAGATCTTATAAAAGATTGATACATTGTCTGAAACTGTGGTTGCAGATAAATATTAAACAAAGTAGATGACAAAATAGATCCTTGAGGGACTCTAGTTTTCGTAGTAAACCACTCTAATTATCGGCCTATTTCAACCTGCTGTTGTCTAGTAGACAAAAATTAGGTAAACCAACCCAGAAACTTCCCTCCTATTCCCAATTCACACATTCTGTGTAATAATGTCGTATAACACTCAGGGGTAGATTTTCAAAAAGCGCGCCTTCGCGTACTTTTGTTGGCGCATCAGGCGCAAACAAAAGTACGCTGGATTTTAGTAGATACGCGCGTAGCCGCGCGTATCTGCTAAAATCCTGGATCGGTGCGCGCAAGGCTGCCGATTTCGTGTAGCTGGCGCGCGCCGAGCCGCGCAGCCTGCCGCTATTCCCTCCAAGGCCGCTCCGAAATCGGAGCGGCCTCGGAGGGAACTCGCTTTCGCCCTCCCCTCCCCTTCCCCTCCCTTCCTCTATCTAACCCACCCCCCCGGCCCTATCTAGACCCCCCCCTACCTTTGTCGGGGGATTTACGCCTCCCGGAGGGAGAAGTAAATCCCCGTGCACCAGCGGGCCTCTAGCGTGCCAAGACGGGACCTGGGGGCGGTTCTGGAGGGCACGGCCACGCCCCCGGACTGCCCCGGGCCGAAACCACGCCCCCGGGCCTGCCCCCGAAACGCTGCGCCGATCCGACACGCCCCCGACACACCCCCGACACGCCCCCCTCGAAAAACCCCGGGACTTACGCGAGTCCCAGGGCTCTGCGCGCGCCGGTAGGCCTATGGAACATAGGCGCACCGGCGCACAAGGCCCTGCTCGCGTAAATCCGGGCGGATTTACGCGAGCAGGGCTCTTAAAATCCTCCCCTCAGTGTCAAAAGCAGCTGATAGCCAAAAAGGTCGCTATGACAATCTAACTGCATATTCATTTCACAAAGTAAAAAAAATCAGAAATTGAGTAACAATGTCTTAGTACTATGACTTTTTCAAAATCCATAATGATGTGGACTCAGGACCATAAGATCATCCAAAATTTCTGTGAAGTATGTGAATTTTTTTCTATTAATTTACTAGGTCTGTAACTGGAACAGATATTTCCAGAAAGTTTACCAGGGGGATGATAAATAAGGCCAAAAACCCATTCATTTATTCCATCTGTAAGACTTTGACATCCATGACCAACCTCATGCATAAACAGATTAACTAGCAAAGTAGCTCTATAAATCATAATAACCTCCTTCTCGTCTCGTATCTAACCTTGCTTGATGCTGAAATGAGTATCCCGAGAGACGCAGAGAATTCAAAAGAATAATATCAAAATCCTGAAGCTATGTTTCTGTAAGAAACAGCATATCTAAATCAGAGTTTAATATTAAAGCTATAAAGAGGTATGCTTTGTGTTTTATAGAACAGATACTTATATAAGTTACAGACAATAAAGAGGAACACTGTGACTTGCCAAAAGAGATAACTGTTGATAGGTGCTGAGGACAGGAATAAACCAAATATCGCTTTCTTATCCTAGTCTGGGTTTTTCTTGGGTTAAAATGAATACTGACCATTACCTTGAATAACTGAAATAGCTTACCCTATATCGGCCAGATCCAAGGAACTGGTAATAACACAACATATATTTAAAATCCCAAACCTTAAAATAAACGTAATCTTCCCAGTCCAATCCAGTGAGGTGGGCACTGCAATGCACAGAGAGACTGCAGCAAGCAGTATACCAACCTGTGTAAATTGTCTGCGCGCTCGTGTGTGTGTGTGTGTGTGTAGCTCTCCACACTCACACACAGAGTGGCACAATCAGTACTGTACATGCAGTCAGTTACAGTACAACTAATAAAGATTAAAATCCCATTATCCAAATCCCCAGTAAACAGTAACAAGTTCTATTATGTCAGAGAAGGGCAAAGGCAGAGGGAAAAATGTTGTTTGCAGAGGAGGTACTAAGACTTTTTAAAATCCAAAATGGAAGGAGAAGCAGGCAGCTCCAGTCAGAAAAAACTGAAATTTAGAGAGGATGTGACAGTGCCACCACCACCACCACCTGTTTCTCTCCCTGCCGTTTTGGAGGTAAGGGAAAGGGTGGCAGACAGTAGCAGGGCAGTAGAGAAAGCAGAAGTGCGCTCTTCCTTATGCCCATACTCTGCCTTTGCCCATACTATGTCACAGGGGCTTTCGGCGCCATTGGTCGGTTCTCCTACCATGTGACAGGGGCTGACCAATGGCGCCGGTAGCCCCTGTGACATAGTAGTTCAGAGGCTATTCGGCACCATTTTGAGCGTGGCTAGCACTAGCACACTGGGCACGCCACGGAGGGACAAATGGCACCCGGGACCCCGCTGGACCACCAGGGATGTTGGTAAGTCTTGGGGAGGGATCGGGATTGGGGAGGGGGGGTGTTATTATAGTTAATGTTAATGTTTGGGGTGGTTTTTAATTTAAAAAAAAAAAAGTGCCTCTCTCCCCATACAAACCCGAAAAATGGATTTTCCCCGAAGTTCGGTGAAAATCCTTTTTGGGTTTTGGGGCCCCCGAACCAGGACGAATTAGGCAATTTCTTTGTAATTGCCTAATTCGTGATAAACGAAGGCTGGTCACGGACCACGAGGAGAGCGGGACATGCGCAGGGAAGATCCAGGCGAAGAGGAACTCCGATGACAGGAACAGTGACATCTGAAGCTCCGACGGCTGGTGGGAACAGAAGCTCCAAGCGCAGGGACAGATCCCACCTGTTGGCCACTCCTAGGCCCAATAGGTCAGAAGGCCGGGAGCACATACGAGGACGCAGGGAAGATCATCCAGGAAGGCAGGAACATCAGGTCATAGAGGATCATGGCAGGACATCAGGATTCCTGGACAGGACATCTGGACAGGACATCTGGACAGGAACCTGGACAGGAACCTCAGGCACGAAGACAAGACGAGACAACAAGAACTGAACAGGAACTCCATGGAGAAGACAGGAAGGCCTGATGGAGCTCTGGCAGGCAGGAGCCTCCAGAAGGGTGACACTCCGATGCAAGGCGACGAACAGACTGATGAAGCAGCCCTTTATAGGGCAGAGGCAGGAAGGCCACTTAGAGTTGGAGTCAGCCACACTTCCTGTGGCTGGCCCCTTAAATCAGGTAGAATGGTGCGGGCCGGCGCCTAAGAAGCAGCAGGAGACCAGTGCAGGACCGCGGACAGCGGCCTGCGCCGACGTCAGATGCTGAGAAGCAGGAAACGGGCAGGCAGGCTTCGGGCAGCCTCCCGGCTGTCCCATGAGGACCCCCATGATGGCGTCGCAGCTCCCTGCCGCAAGGGCTGACCCGGGATGGCTCTATGTCACGAAGGTGGTCATGGCGTCCGGTGGTGGCTCCCAGCCCGCAGGGGCGGAGAGAATCCAGGGCAGCCTCCAGGCCGCGTGAGCAAGGACAGGCCGCGGCTCCAGCCACGTGTGAGGCCCGATGACGGCGTCCTACCGCGTTAGGTGAAGAAGGGCAGAGTTGCGGTAAATCTGCTCGCGGGAGGGGGCCCGCGGGCAGCGGGTCACAACAGTACCCCCTTCTCAAAGCCCCCCTCCTCAAGGGACCCCCTCCTCAATCAGCAATACTGAGGAGAAGGGAACAGTCCATAACAATGGAGGTATTCAAGAGTCCAAAAAATGGAAACTGGTAAAAACTGGGGACAGCATGAACCAAGCAAGTACTGTAGCTGGCAAGCAGGAACCACAAAGACACAAGAGACACGACGAGAGACCAAGAACACGGGACCAAGCGAACATGGGACCGCAGGAGCGGTGACCAAGCGAACGGGGACCACGCAAGCAGCGCCCGAGCGAACGGTGACCGTGGGAGCAGCGACCGAGTGTATGGCGACCGCGGTAGCAGCAACCGCGCGAGCAGTGACCGAGTGAATGGCGACCGAGCAAACGGCAACCAAATGAATGGTGACCGCGTGACTGGCCACACAAAAACACAAAAGAGGGAGCAAGGGAACGGAGAGCGAGGGAGCGTGGAGCAAGGGAGCAGAGAGCAAGGAAGCAGCAAGCAAGGGAGCAGAGAGCAAGGGAGCAGCGAGCAGCGAGCAAGGGAGCAGCGAGCAAGGGAACAGAGAGCAACGAAGCAGCAAGCAAGGGAACAGAGAGCAAGGAAACAGTGGGCAAGGGAACAGAGAGCGAGGAACTCAAGGAGCGAAAGAGCACAGAACGAGAGAGCGGGAAGCGAAAGAGCGAAGGGCGAAAAAGCGACAGAATGAGGGCTGGAAACAAGGGAACCAAACACAGGAACGAGGCTCAGGAGCACACAAGCAGGAAACAAAAACAGGCAAGGAACAAGCAAGAAACAAAACAAGAACAGGACCAACAAGCAGCAAGCGCGAAGCAACAAGGAACATCAAAAAGCCCAGGGGGTAAAGAAAAACCAGCAAACCAGTAGGGGTGCAGGCGCCTCCTGCAGGTCATAAAACCCCAACCTGGTAACAGGATAGCCAAAAAAGGGTCTGGATACAGGCGCCTCCTGTAGGTCGTTTCAAAACGGAAATCCAGATAGCTGGCGCCTCCAGCAGGTCGTAAAAAGGCAAGAACAGTCCAGAAAAAATTTTTTTTCGGAGCAGGCTGATAATTCCCCTACCAAACCAGTAAGGACCTAGAGGTACTTTTGTTAGTACTGCAACTGCTGGGCCACCTCTGGCAGGTCCAAGGGGACAGGCACATCTGCCGAGTCCATGGCCTTGCAATCTGTTTCAGTCGGCCTCAAAGGCCATGCATACTGTCACGGTCGGCCTCAAAGGCCTGCGTTGTTTAGTGTGCCCTTGGGCCTCAGCCCGACCCCAGGCAAACCCAGGAGCGACCCGAGGGTTGACGGCGTATTCCAGCGTGGCTGACGGCTGACCCTCTGCCAGGCCTGCAAGCTCCCAAAGCCAACATCCGAGGATGTTGGAAGTTGATTGGTCCTCTGACCATTCCGAGCCCTTTCAGACCTGCTGTGAACAGCATGGAGCAGCAGGCCTGGCCTGAGGTAGAGGGCAGTCGAGGACCTTGACACGAAGACAGGACAATGGTAGATATATACGGTAACAGGGTTCAGGTACTGGAACTAGACAGGAGCTGCAGTAAGACTCAGGTACAGGAACTGCAGCAGGACTTGGGAATGAAGACATCAGGAACTGTAGCAAGACTCGGGTACGAAGACATCACATAAGACACTTGGGCAGAAGGACAGTTGCACAGTCTCTCAGGGTGCCCTATTCAGCCCACCCGTGGGACTGAGTCGCGGACCACCCTGTCCCACTACACACCCTACACAGCCCGAAGGCTGGTCACGGACCACGAGGAGAGTGGGACATGCACTGCGAAGATCCAGGCGAAGAGGAACTCCGATGACAGGAACAGTGACATCCGAAGCTACGACGGCTGGTGGGAACAGACGCTCCAAGCGCAGGGACAGATCCCACCTGTTGGCCATCCTAGGCCCAACAGGTCAGAAGGCCGGGAGCACATACGAGGATGCAGGGAATAACATCCGCGAAGGCAGGAACATCAGGACATAGAGGATCATGGCAGGACATCAGGATACCTGGACGGGACATCTGGACAGGATACCTGGACAGGAACCTGGACAGGAACCTCAGGCACGAAGACAAGACGAGACAACAAGAACTGAACAGGAACTCCATGGAGGACAGGAAGGCCTGATGGAGCTCTGGCAGGCAGGAGCCTCCAGAAGGGTGACACTCCGATGCAAGGCGACGAACAGACTGACGAAGCAGCCCTTTATAGGGCAGAGGCAGGAAGTCCACTTAGAGGTGGAGTCAGCCACACTTTCTGTGGCTGGCCCCTTAAATCAGGCAGAATGGCGCGGGCCGGTGCCTAAGAAGCAGCAGGAGACCAGTGCAGGACCGCGGACAGTGGCCTGCACCGACGTCAGACGCTGAGAAGCAGGAAATGGGCAGGCAGGCTTCGGGGCAGCCTCCCAGCTGTCCCACGAGGACCCCCATGATGGCGTCGCAGCTCCCTGCCACGAGGGCTGACCCGGGACGGTTCCATGCCGCAAAGGTGGTCATGGCGTCCGGTGGCGACTCCCAGCCCGTGGGGGCGGAGAGAATCCAGGGCGGCCTCCGGGCCGTGTGAGCAAGGACAGGCCGCAGCTCCAGCTGCGTGGGTGGCCCGATGACGGCGTCCTGCCGCGTCGGGTGAAGAAGGGCAGAGTCGTGGTAAGTCTGCTCGCGGGAGGGGGCCCACGGGCAGCAGGTCACAACAAAATGTTTAAATAAATAAATATCCTTACACCAATAATAATCTAAATTAACTAAGAAGTCAACGATATTAAGATGCAGATTTAAAGGATGCTGTAGAACGAGAGGTCATGGGATGAGGGTTAATGAGGTATACTCAGAAGTAATCTTAAAAAATATCTGTTAACAGAGAAGGTAGTAGATGCATAGAATGGTCTCTCAATGGAGGTGGTGGAGACAACATGGGATAAATACAGGGGATCTCTGAGAGAATGATGGGAACTGTGAAGCTAAATTAATTGGGTGGATGGGTACGCTAGATAGGCCATATGGACTTTTTCTGTCACCATATTTCTGTTTCTATTAACCAAAATGTTGTGTGGCACACCAACCTTTGCAGGGCAGGAGGTGTGGCCATGGAGAGGACTATATTTGGTCAAAAAAATTGCTGGGGAAGCACCGAAAGCCCCATCAGTCTCTCTTCCAAATTGTAAAACAAAGGAGACTGGGGGCAGAGACTCATATGAACCCATCACAATGAACCAGGTCTTTCTATAAATAACTGCAGGAGAAGGGAAAAGTTTGTGTGATGTGGGAAGCTATGGTAGTTTGATTACTTACCTTGACTGTCACCTGTGGCTGCCAGAGCTCCTCCACTGCTGCTGCTCCTAGCACTCAGTGCACACTCTCCCTATTTCACTCAGCCTGGGGATAAGAAAGGAGGAGGCTCAGGATAGGGAAGCCAAGAAGGCACTGTGTGCACTGTATGTATCTCTCAAAGCTAGGTCTATTGTTCCATGCCTTGCCTACTGCCCATTAATTACCACACCGCAAAGCTCATGTTGTAACTAGGCAGAAGAGGCATGTTTAAATTTGCTAATGCTTCTTGTTGCTGTGAGGTGCTGAAAGCAGAGCCCTGATGCTGGTCCTGATCCGAGCATTAGGCAGTGGTGACTTTTCTTTTGCATTTCTGATCATGTGTGAAGGCACACCCAGGGTCAGTTCTAGCTTTTTGCTGCCCTGTGCAATTACTGTATTTCCCCCTTCTTATTCTGCCTTTTACTTTTAACGCTTAATTTGTATTCTTTATCCAATTAGGGCCAGAGCAAGGATATTAGGCACCCTAAGTGAACTTTATAACTTTGTGCCCATCCCTCCCTCATCACAGCCCTCTCCACACAAAATTTAAAATTATGCATTCATTATAAAAGATTTTACATGAAAAAAGACATCAAAGTTCAATTTTTTGAAGTAAAAATATCACAACAGCATTTAATTTATACTTTCATGCACTGCTGTGATGCCAATCAGAAAACCATGCAAAAAAGCCAAAAAGACACTTGGAACACATATGGTATTAGGCCTGTTATAACACATGTTGAGTGTCGGCTTGCTCCTCAGAAAGCCATGAGTAAACCAAATTAAAATTACAATATAATAAACCTCTCATACTAACTGCCAGCACTCAAACAGTTACAACCTTACCTATGAAAAGGGAGCATCAGGCCCTAAAACATCAATATGCCTCATATTAGGAGAACAGAAGAAGCCAAACTGCTATAGATCACTACATAGAAACAACACGTTAGCAGAATACACCTCAGTCATGCATGCAGAACACAGGCAGAACCTTGCCAAAAACAGAATAAAGCAATCATAAAGCATAAATGAAAAAATGCAGACAAAAACTGAACTGGAAACCACAACAAGTCAGATTCTGTATATAGTGCAGCACTGGAAAAACAGAAACATCATCAATCTTCAGAAAACATCAATAAAAAATAAATCAAGAAATATAAAGCATCTATCATAATAGTAAAACCATACTAATAAAAAGAATAAATAGTTCAAAACAGATGATAAACAAAATAATATCCAATAATCCAAAACAACTTGTATAAAGGAAAGAAGTGTGAAGCTTGCTGGGCAGACTGGATGGGCCGATTGGTCTTCTTCTGCCGTCATTTCTATGTTTCTATGTTAATTTGGTTTTACATTTCCCAATAAAATATTTCAAAACAGAATACATATTAAATAACACCGGATTAATTAATCCAATAAAGATAAAAAAAATTGCTCACTCTCCATACTTGGGAACTTTTGACTTCTAGTCATTCTGAGATTAGGAGAGGAAGGAAGGTACACAAACTTTCTTCTCTCTCTCATATATATACACAAATATTCATCCTCACACTCATACTCACACACTCTCATACAGACATACACACACACACATAAATACTTCCTCTTTCAAACTCTCACAGACACACATACAATCACTCAAACTCACATATGCTCACACACACACAAATGCTCCTTCTCTCTCAGGCACACATGCTTGCACACACACTGACACACACTGGCTCCCTCTCTCTCAAGCACAGACTCACTTACACACATACAATCTGGTTATCCTGCTGCTTATGCTTCTGTATGCAGCCCAGAATCCCTCTGGCTTTAACTATCACTTTGTTACTGTTGGAACCACAACTTGGACTGTGGACCCTTGGCCTGAGTTGGTGTTGACGCTACCTGAGAGGGGAACCCCCCGTAGGTCACTAATGTCAGGAGGCGAGGCCGGAGGAAGACAGGGGCCAGCTGGAGTTTCACCACTACCAGCCCACGTTCTCCGCAGGTTGAGCCCTTGGGTACTGGGGCCAGTCTTAGGTGGGCCCCTGTGGAGATGCTCAGGAGTATGGTCAGTGTATCCGAGGGTCAGAGGCAGGCGGCTAGCAGGCAGGGTGAAGCCCAGAGCAAGGTTTGATGGCAGGTGGCTAGCAGGCAAGGTGAAGTCCTGGCCATGGTTCGGTGGCAGGCGGCTAGCAGGCAAGGTGAAGTCCAGACTAAGGTCCATTGGCAGGCGGCTAGCAGATGAAGTGAGATCCAGTCCGAGATCCAAAGGCAGGTGGTGAGCAAGCAGGGTGAAGTCCAGTCTGAGGGTCAGAAGCCAGAGAGATCCATCCGAGGGGAGAAGGCATGAGGAGCAAGTAAATGGAACAGGAATCAGGAACTTGAACAGGAGTCAGGAACTGGAACCGAAGTACTGAGGAAGCAACGCAGGATCCCGAGAGGAAGCAACACAGGAGACTCGTTGCCAAGCCATTTGGGTTCAGCCTAGAAGAGCCTTAAATAGGCCCGGGTTGAAGATGTCATCCTCCAGGGCGGGCATAGGTTTCCTGCCGTTGGCCCTTTAAATCGCGGCTGGGAATGCACACGCGCTCGTAGGGGAACCCCAGGCAGGGCCGGAAGCTGGCAGCGTTCCATGTGCCGGCAAGGCCGGGAAGGCCCTGGCATCTGAGAGTGCAAGTGGAGCCAAACAGTGGAGACAGGCCGCTGAAGCCAAGGGACCAGGGGCTGGCGGCACGACAGGGAGGCGTTGAAGAGCAGGGGGAACTGGCCTATGGGTTCCACAGACGGTGAGTGCAACAGTTACACTGCTTTGCCATCTGTAGATCACCCCGAGGTCTCTCTCCCAATCCATTCACATCACAATCAGCTCCTTAGATTTTTGCACCCCTAAATTCATGACTCTCTACATCTTGGCATTGAATTCCAACTGCCAAACCTTTGACCACTTCTCAAGTTTTAATAGATTGCTTTTCATTCTCTCTGTTCCTTCAAAGATGTCTACTTTGTTGCATATTTAGTGTCATCTACAAAAAGGCATACTTTTTCCAATCCTTCTGCAATATCACTCACAAAGATATTGAAAATAATCGGTCCCAGAAATGATCCCTGAGGCACTCCACTTATCACTCTTCCCTCCTCAGAATAAGTTCCATTTATGACTACTCGATATCATCTGTCTATCAACCAATTTCTGATCCATTCCACCATTTTGGGACCTATTGCTAAGTTTTTCAATTTATTCATGAGCCTCCTATGTGAGATTGTATCAAAATCTTTGCTGAAATCCAGATAAATCACATCAAGTGTTCTTTCTTGTTGTTTCATATAATGCAACCCACTGCATTGCAGATAGTTCCCTATCTTTTCCTTCAGAAGAGTTTCTATTAGTTTTCCCATCAGCCTATAGTTTCCAGGTTACTCCCTGGGACCTTCTCCAATTTTGCGGCACCACTCTTGTTTCCAAGGATCTGTTGAATAGGTCTTTCAGCAGACCCGCCAGCACCTCTCTGAGCTGAGATGTATCTCACCCAACCCCCATGGTCTTGTCTGTTTCCACTTTCATTAGTACCTCCCATACATTCGCTTCTGTAAACAGAGTGAAATCTACCCCACTCCCATCCATGCTTTTACCAACCAGCATTGATCCTTCCTCAAGGTCTTCTTTGCTGAGCACAGAAATGATGTTTGTTTTTTTTTATGTTTCTGCTTCTTCTTTATCTTTCTGCATACCATGATCCTTATCTCATTTCATTCTTGCAGTACCAACTCTGGCCTTCCTCCTTTCTCTGATATATCTGAAAAATCTTTTTTCGCTTCACGTTACTTCTTTGATAATTCTTTCTTCCACTGGACATTTTACCATTTTGGTTTCTTTTTTTTTTGTCTCTTTCAGCTTCACTAGATATTCTTCCCTATGAGCCTTTTATTGTGTTCCTTTGAACTTTTTGAATGCTGTCCTTTTTGCTTTTATTTTTTCAGCCACTTCTTTAGAGAATAATATTGGCTCCCTTTTCCTCTTGCTTTTATTAACTTTTCTTACATAAAGATTTGCTACATTATAACTCCTTTTCATTGAGCCCACTGTTCTTCTGCTTTTCTCATCTCCTCCAAGCCTTCTAGCTCATCTTCAAGGTACTTCCCCATTTTAACAAAGTCTGTATTTCTGAAATCCATATCTTTGATCTTCATGTGATTTCTTTCCATATTCACTATATCAAACTTTACTGATGCTCAGATGAGTACCTACTCAGACATTAGAGACACTATCTCCATTTGTGAGCACCAGGTCCAGTAACATTCCTCCCCTCATTTATGTATTTTTAAAATGTGTATTCTACAATATCCCATAGTTTTAAGTGGTTTAAAATGAAATGTACACAGTATAAAACAATGGAATAAACATAATCGTCAAGTAAAATCATAGTACTCTTCCTCATGGCAATTTGCCAAAGGCTTCCTTAAACAAAAAATGCTTTCAGTTGCTTTCTAAAAGTTTTTGCACATGTCTCCTTATATGGTTATATAATATTTGACCTGCAATTGCCATGACTCTTTCTTGGGTATCAACAAGCCTGAAGGTTTTATAGCTCAATACTTCCAAAAAAGCTTGCCTAGAGGAACATAAGCTTTGTGAGGAATGGTAGATTTTTAACAAGTAGCTGATACAAACTGGCACTTCTGAACTCAGAGCTCTGTGAATCATCCATTAAAATTTTAAACTGGACCCTCCATTCAATTAGTAACCAATGTAGAGAAAACAGAATTGGAGTAATATGATCATACTTCACGGTGCCGGTAAGAATTCTGGCAGCCATTTGATGAGCTTTAAAAGTGGATTTTGATAACCCTAAATATATTGAATTGTAGTAATAAAGACTAAATAAAACCAGTGATTGCATGAATGTATGAAAATCATTCATTGTTGCGGTCTGCACCGCTTCCCCTCTCTTCCCCGTGACCAGCGCCTACCTCCGCGTCTGGGGACGCCGCACTCCGCGGTCTCCAGGACCCAAGGACGCGCTCAGTTCCATGTGGCATCCGCCATTTGCCTGTCTCTCTCACCGCGGCCTCGCGCGCGCGCGGGTACGGCCACTTTGAGCGCCCAGAACCCGGAAGTCAAGCCCCGCCTGTGCTGATGACGTCACGCTCCGAGACAGATATAACCGGCGTCCGGACGTTCCCTCATCGCCTTGCAACGAGGTTCACTACAGTCTTGTAGTTCTGAGTTGCGCTTCGTCTTGCTGAGTTCCTGCCGCTGACCTTGGAGTTCCTGACTACACTCTGCCTGCTGCCTGCCTCGACCCCGGTTCGTCCCTGACTACGCTTTGCCTGCTGCCTGCCTCGACCCCGGTTCGTCCCTGACCACGCTCTGTTGCCGCCTGCCTTTGATCCCGGCTCATCTCTGTTCCTGCTTCAGCCTTCAGCCTTGCCTTCACCTGCTGGCTGCGGACCCCGCTCCAGGTTTCTACTTGCTCCTACTCTCGTCTGCTCATTTAGAGACTCTATTATCTTTGGACTTCCTGGTTCTCTGTTGCTGGACTCTCTCTCTAGTACCCAAGTCCCAAGGTGCCAGAACCCTACGGGCCCTCCTGGGGGGTTCTGGGTACCCGGGTGAAGATCTTGTGCTAGACTCAATTATCATTGGACTTCCTGGTTCTCTGTTACTGGACTCTCTCTCTGGTACCTAAGTCCCAAGGAGCCAGGACCCGACGGGCTCCTCCTGGGGGGTTCCTGGACCCCGGGCAATCACCTGGTGTACACTTTGAGCCTTGGCTCCGCCTCCTGGCCTACCCCGCCTCTCGTGGTAGGTCGGCCTAAGGGTCCACTATTCCATAGCAGTACCCAACTGCAACAGTTTGCAAGGCCATGGACTCGGCGGAGTATCCTGTGCCTCTGGTCCTTCCGGAGATAGCGCAGCAAATGCACCATCAAATGCAGCAACAGATACAGGACATTGATCAGTTAGTAGGATCAATGCAGGACCTGGCCGAGCATTTGGATGTTGCTTCTCAACCTTCCCCACCAGTGGTGGATGTGGAGTCTGAAGAGGTGGTCCATCAACTCCAGTACCAGCAACATTGTCTTGACACTCTCGCCACCACTGTGGGACAGCTAGTCTCCCGTCTAGGGGTCTTGGCTCGGGAGTCAACTTCAGCACCCGCCTCCTCTACTACTTCAGTTACGCAGCTACCCACATCTCCCAGGTATGACGGGAACAGCAAATCCTGCCGAGGGTTTTTAAACCAGTGTCAAGTATGGTTTACCCTTCTGCCGGCCCAATTCCCTTCAGACGCCGTGAGAGTGGCATTCATATTTTCATTGCTGGATGGTAAGGCCCTTAACTGGGCTTCACCCCTGTGGGAACGCCGGGACTCTATGCTACGGAACCTGGAGGAATTTCTCCTCAACTTTCGGCTTGCCTTCGACGACCCGGCACGCCTCAGGGCCGCAGCCTCACAACTCCTGACCCTCCGGCAAGGAACACCCCCAGTGGTGGATTATGTTATCGAGTTCCGCACGCTAGCCATGGAAGTCGGTTGGCAGGACGACTGTCTGAAGGACATCTTTCTTGAAGGACTATCCGGCCGAATCAAGGATGAGCTGGCAGGTCGAGACCTACCAGGGTACTTGAACGGTCTCATTGACATAGCTGGTAGGGTGGATCGTCGTCTCCAGCAGCGAGATCAGGAGATCCGCCCGTCCCGCAGACCACCTCCTCCGCCATCTACCACTTCTAGGTCCCGGGGTCTCGGGGCATCTCCTACTCCTGTGTCTAGTGGGGAACCCATGCAGGTCGGCAGATCTCCACTGACTCCTGAGGAAAAGAAGAAACGGCATACGCTTGGCCTCTGCCTCTATTGTGGAGGCAAGGGGCATTTTCTCTTGACCTGCCCGGAGCGTCCGGAAAAACGCTCCTGCCTAGGCTATACCGAGGAGCTACACCTAGGCGCTTCTGGATCAGCTCCTCAGTGCACATTGCCTGTAACCCTGAAGTATCCTGGAGGGGAACTCCAGGTCCGTGCGTTCATAGACTCAGGTGCAGAAGGGAACTTTATAGCGGCCAATCTGGTGGCCCAGCTCGCCCTCCCCACAGTGCAAAGGGTCCCTCCGCCGCGGATCTCATCCATCCGAGGCACTCTGCTCCCCGGGGCCATTACCTGCTCCACAGCTCCCGTTACTCTACAAACCGGATTATTCCATTCGGAGCAGATCTCGTTGCTTGTCCTGGAGCGAGCGGTGCACCCCTTGGTTCTGGGACTGCCGTGGCTCCGTCTGCTTTCGCCCCTACTACAATGGGACGAATTTCAGTTTGTTCAGTGGGGGCCAGCTTGCTTCGAACACTGCTTGCAACTTCCGCATCCGCCTAGACCCCTGAACGTCTGCTCCTCCCAGCTGTTGCCTGAGCCATACCAGTCCTTCGAGGATGTTTTCTCCAAGGAGATGGCAGAGCTTCTTCCACAGCACCGGCCGTTTGACTGCCCTATTGACTTACTGCCCGGTACCACCCCGCCTCTTGGCCGAGTGTACCCTCTGTCTGTACCAGAGACCAAGGCCATGTCGCAGTATGTGACGGAGAACTTGGCCAAAGGGTTCATCCGGCCCTCTCGCTCACCTGCTGGCGCCGGCTTCTTCTTCGTGGCTAAGAAGGACAGTTCTCTCTGGCCATGTATTGATTACCGGGGCTTGAACGCCATTACTAAGCCGGATCGTTACCCACTCCCGTTGATCCCGGAGCTGCTGGACCGCCTTCAGGGTGCCCATGTGTTTACCAAGCTGGACCTCAGGGGGGCCTACAACCTGGTATGTATCCGTCCTGGGGATGAATGGAAGACGGCGTTCAACACCAGGGACGGGCATTACGAGTATCTTGTAATGCCCTTCGGACTCTGCAATGCCCCAGCCGTCTTCCAACACCTCATGAATGAGGTTCTATGAGATTTCCTGAACACTCATGTTATAGTATACCTAGATGATGTACTCATCTTCTCAAAGGATTTGGATTCCCATCGTCATCATGTAAAGCAAGTCCTTCAGGTCCTCCGGGAGAACCGCCTTTATGCCAAGATGGAAAAGTGCACCTTTGAGGCGGAGTCCCTGCCTTTTCTAGGTTATATTATCTCCTCAACCAGCTTCCGCATGGATCCTGAGAAGGTAGCGGCCATCACCCAGTGGCCTCAGCCCAAGGAGCTCAAGGCCCTCCAGCGATTTTTGGGCTTCGCAAATTTCTACCGACACTTCATCCCAGGCTACTCTCGCCGGGTGGCTCCACTCACAGCTCTGACCCGCAAGGGCGCCGACACCAGGAACTGGCCTGACGCCGCTATTACAGCTTTCGCCGATTTAAAGGAAGCCTTCCTTTCCGACATTTGCCTCAGACACCCGGACCCCTCCAAGCCCTTTATAGTGGAGGTCGACACCTCCAGTATCGCCGTGGGAGCCGTGCTGAGTCAGCATTCGGATTCTGGACATCTTCTTCCCTGCTCCTACTTCTCGAGGAAGTTTTCCCCAGCTGAGAACAACTACTCCATTGGGGACAAGGAGTTATTGGCTATTAAGCTCGCCTTGGAAGAATGGAGGCAGTGGCTCGAGGGGGCGTTACATACCACCACGGTATATACCGATCATAAGAACCTTGAGTTTCTGTCACAGACCCAACGTTTGAACCCCCGCCAGGCCCGCTGGGCCTTGTTCTTTAGCCAATTCAACTTCATCCTACAGTACCGACCGGCAGCAAAAAACATCCGAGCGGATGCCCTCTCCCGGACATCATGTAATGAAGGGGATCAAGAACAGCCTCAATTCATCCTGGACCCGAGTAAGGTCCTCGCCCAGGATAGGACCGTAGTTCCTCACAGGGATCGCCTCACGGCACTACAATGGGCTCACGACACTCTCATCGGAGGGCATGCCGGGCGTGAGAGAACAATGGAGCTCCTCAACCGATTTTATTGGTGGCCCAACCTCCGGCGGGATGTCACCACTTATGTGAGGTCCTGTCCTACCTGTGCCCGTCAGAAACCCAGCCCAGGTTCCCCATGTGGTCTCCTTCAGCCCTTACCAATACCCACCGAACCCTGGACACATCTGGCCACAGATTTTGTGGTAGACTTGCCTCCATCTAGCGGCCATACAGTAATCTGAGTCACTGTAGACCGCTTTTCAAAGATGGTGCATTTGATCCCTCTACCTAAGCTCCCGTCAGCTCCCAAACTGGCCCTTCTCTTCACTCAGCACATTTTTAGGCTACACGGCCTTCCCCAAGATGTCGTCTCCGACCGAGGTCCCCAGTTTGTGGCACGTTACTGGAGAGCCCTTTGTAAGTGTTTCAAGGTGAAACTTAACTTCTCCATGGCCTTTCACCCGCAGAGCAACGGGCAAACCGAGCGGATGAATCGGACCCTGAAGTCCTACCTCCGGTCCTTCGTGAATGAGAGACAGGATAATTGGTCGGAACTATTGCCCTGGGCCGAGTTCGCTTACAATAATCAGGCTCACGCGGCTACTGGCAGGTCTCCATTTCAAGTGGTGTACGGGAAGCCCTTAAGACCACCACTTCCTCGCGACACTTCCAGCCCTTCACCTGCTGCCCAAGTCACAGCACAGCAGCTGCGGGCACTGTGGCATGGAACCCAGCGCAAACTGCGCCGTGCAGCCGCCTCCGCCAAGCAAGTGGCCAATCGCCACCGACGGCCAGCTCCAGCCTACCAGCCAGGAGATCGGGTGTGGCTCAACACCAGGAATATCCATCTCCGCCTTCCATCACAAAAATTTGCACCCCGGTTCTGCGGTCCCTTCCGGATAGCCGAGAGAGTGGGCCTGGTATCCTATCGACTGAGACTGCCGTCCACCCTACGGATCCATGACGTCTTTCATGTATCCCTGCTCAAACCCGTGGTCCTTTCACGCTTCCACCTCGCACCTCCGGATCCTACCTCTGCACCCATAGATGATGATCCTACGTATCAGGTACGAGAGCTTGTGGACATCCGTTTCCACAACCGCAGGTAGGAGTACCTCCTAGCCTGGAAGGGTTGCGGTGACGAGGATAATACATGGGAGCCCAGCCGTAACATCCTCGACAAGGATCTTCTGCAACAATTCCATCGGGACCATCCCGAGAAGCCCGGGCCTCTCAAGAGGGGCTGTAAAGGGGGGGGGTACTGTTGCGGTCTGCACCGCTTCCCCTCTCTTCCCCGTGACCAGCGCTTACCTCCGCGTCTGGGGACGCCGCACTCCGTGGTCTCCAGGACCCAAGGACGCGCTCAGTTCCATGTGGCATCCGCCATTTGCCTGTCTCTCTCACTGCGGCCTCGCGCGCGAGTACGGCCACTTTGAGCGCCCAGAACCCGGAAGTCAAGCCCCGCCTGTGCTGATGACGTCATGCTCCGAGACAGATATAACCGGCGTCCGGACGTTCCCTCATCGCCTTGCAACGAGGTTCACTACAGTCTTGTAGTTCTGAGTTGCGCTTCGTCTTGCTGAGTTCCTGCCGCTGACCTTGACTACGCTCTGCCTACTGCCTGCCTCGACCCCGGTTCGTCCCTGACTATGCTTTGCCTGCTGCCTGCCTCGACCCCGGTTCGTCCCTGACTACGCTTTGCCTGCTGCTTGCCTCGACCCCGGTTCGTCCCTGACCATGCTCTGTTGCCGCCTGCCTTTGATCCCGGCTCGTCTCTGTTCCTGCTTCATCCTTCAGCCTTGCCTTCACCTGCTGGCTGCGGACCCCGCTCCAGGTTTCTATTTGCTCCTACTCTCGTCTGCTCATTTAGAGACTCTATTATCTTTGGACTTCCTGGTTCTCTGTTGCTGGACTCTCTCTCTAGTACCCAAGTCCCAAGGTGCCAGAAACCTACGGGCCCCTCCTGGGGGGTTCTGGGTACCCGGGTGAAGATCTTGTGCTAGACTCAATTACCATTGGACTTCCTGGTTCTCTGTTACTGGACTCTCTCTCTGGTACCTAAGTTCCAAGGAGCCAGGACCCTACGGGCTCCTCCTGGAGGGTTCCTGGTCCCCGGGTAATCACCTGGTGTACACTTTGAGCCTTGGCTCCACCTCCCGGCCTACCCCGCCTCTCGTGGTAGGTCAGCCTAAGGGTCCACTATTCCATAGCAGTACCCAACTGCAACAATTCATATCAAGATAGGGTTTCAATTTTCTCAAAACTCGTAATTTCCAAAAAGATTTTTGAACAATGGCCTTGAAGTGGAGTATGAAAGAGAACTGAGTCCATAGTGACACCCAAATTTCTTGTCATAGGTTGTTTAAGCAGAGCTCCTTGAAAGGCATCCACTACCTCCCTACTCCTTAGAGATTCCACAGCAGGGACACTCCAATCCACATCCAGCAGATTAAAATCTCCAATGAGCAAAACTTTTCCCTTCTTTGTATGTCTTTGGCCAAATCTCTGTCCAGTTCTTCTATCTGATTTGGAGGCCTGTAGACCGCACTAGTGTAAATGGAAGTACCATCATATTTTTTAAGATAGCTCAGTGTGCTTCTTCCTTTCCCCACATCCCCTGCATTTCAGTTACTAAGATATTGCTTTTGACATAAAGAGCTACTGCTCTTCCTTTTTTGCCCTCTCTATATTTCCTCAATAGGGATGGTCATATCCCATTCCTGAGAATATGTGTCCATAATAGCTACAATATCCAAGTCTGCCTCCACCATCAGGATCTGCAAATCTGGAACTTTGTTGCTCAGACTGCTAATGGTTGTGCACATAGCTCTCCATTCTGTTTCGATACTTGATGGCATTATGTGGTTTCAGCATGTCTTAAGTGTCTCTTTTGTTCAGATACCACTTCAGTTTCCATTTTTGGAGCACTTTCAATTTCCAGTGCAGAAAAGGCATTTTATATTGGCATCATTTGAGAAGATGAAGGAAACATTTATGATATAATAATCCATTTGGTCTTATATAGCCATGTCTCAGATATAACTAATAGATCACCTATTGTTCTTAAACAAAATAATGTACATGCAGTGCCTTCATCCCCACTGATCTCCCATTCAATAAACAACAATTGAAACCTTTTACTTCACCAGACTAACCCTTGAAAACCCAATTTCCCTGCCGTTCCACCACCACTAAATTCTATAAATTACATTGCTGTGTCCCCTACATACAATGGCCCATACCTAACTGGCCATAATGCCCCATTCCTGTAATTAGCATAACCCTATTAGCCCCCAAGCATCCCCCTCAAATCACATAATAGCTAACTTCCAAGGCTCAGATATCCTAAAAGCTAACAGCAATACACACCCTACTTATTCAAATCAGCATACTCAATGCGCACAAAGGAGCACACAAAGAAGTTCCTTTGTTTTGCTCCTTTGTGAGCATGAAGAACAAGCTTGTGATGCCTATGGCATTCCCTTGGACCTTAAGACCCTATGCCCCTTGATGATGTCAGCATGGGAACAGGGGCAGTAGTCAAATCTGGCTGGGAGGGCAGCAATCCAACTGGGGTTCTAGGTTCAGGCATGCTGGACAAGAAATGGGCTCTCTGGTTTGGTTTGGGCTTCATTGGGCAGAGACAGCAGCAGGTAGATGATGTCTCTGGCATACCAATGGGTTTGATATCCTACATCCCTCAATAACATCAGCATAGGGGTGGAGTCAACAGTCAAACCTGGCCAGGAAGGCAGCAGTCCAAGCAATCTATATGGTATCCATTCAGCAAAGTAGTGCCATTAACTTTACCTTGTCAGGCTGCACCGAAGGCTCTGCTTCTATTATATGGCTTGTTGGAATATAATAATTTCTGTAAGTGCAAATGAAGAAAAGTGGATCTATATACAGACAACAACCAACAAGGACTGAATTACATAGTCTGGGTAAACAAATAAGCATGGGTGTAGCTTGCTTATTGCGGCGGTTACTACCCCTAACTAATTAAGCTAGATATTTCACTTAGATGCAGTTACAACACTGCTCTCTACATTAATGGTGGGGGTGGAAGGGAAATAGAACCAAAAGGTTATCAAGAGCCAAGAGTAACAGATAAGTATGAGCAAAAAAAAAAGTGTGAAACTTGCTAGGCAGACTGGATGGGCCGTTTGGTTTTCTTCTGCCGTCATTTCTATGTTTCTATGTTTCTATATTAATAAAGCTGAAGCCTTCCTGCTCTATAACCTTGCTATCCTTTAGGTTTGAATATGGATGGGGGAGGGGTTGGATGGGAACACCTAACAGAGGAGGAGATGGGGGAAGCAACCAGGTTACATGTGTCCCCTGTCACGTATTTTATAACTACCTGCTATCTCTCCATGATATTTCTTCATAAATGTTAACTTTTACAAGTTGGTAAAACAAATGAAACATCACATTTTCTCTGCAGAGCATTTTTAATCCAAGATCATAGCATGCTGAAGATAGGCAGCCAAAAATCACCAATTTCACAAATTAATGTTTATGGGGTGAAAAAAAAGGAATGAGTGTTCTGATACCAGTCTCTCATTAGTTGAAAATGACTAATTGATTATGTTTATTTGCAGGTAAAAGAAAATCTAAAACAGAATATTTGAATTTAGTAATGAAGTCAACAAATGAATCATCTGGAGCTGATGGGACAGCACAAGAAAATTTGATGGAAGTCATACAGACTAACATTACTAATATCTAGAAGGATCTATTACAATGTACAAAATTTAGAAACCAGATGTGGATGGATATAGTAAGATGAGCTATTTGCTCTTAAGAAAGCTGAAATGAATTGTTTGCAAAATTATGTTAAGTTTTTCATAACTAAAATGAATATTCTACATTAATTATATCTAAATTAATAGTGGTTGATCATATGGCCTAATCCACTTTTAATTTTCAACAAACCTCATGGATGAACATTCCCTTTAAAAAATACATTAGAGCACCTTTTATACAAAGAGCCATTATCTGAAAACTCCCACCATCCAAAAAAAAAAAATTGTAGTCCTAGGATCATGTTCCAGTATCCAGAAATCTATCTTCCAGAATTTGCACTGCACAGATATCATAACCATATGCATCAGCTATGGCACCTTTAGAGCTCCAAATATCAAATCTGCCTCCTTACTTCTTCAATCTTTCCTCTTCTTTCAACTGCCAAGGTTATTAGAGATGTACGAACAGATGTAGGAGGTAGATATTGGAGGTGCTCAAGCACCCAGAGTACCCATGTAGCTGACAACTCTGATCATAATCCAGTGCTCCCTTCTAAGCCCCCATGACCCTTCTAAATTTGGCGACCCCACATTTCTATTCCTATATTGTTCAGTGTCCTATTGTGAATTGGGAACTGGTTAAAAGATAGAAAACAGAGAGTAAGACTAAATGGCAAATTTTCTCAATGAAGAAAGGTGAATAGTGGAGTGCTCTGGGGATCTCTTCTGGGACCACTGCTTTTTAACACAAGACATTGCCATACTTGGTCAGACTGAGGGTCTATCAAGCCCAGCATCCTGTTTCCAACAGTGGCCAATCCATATTACATGTACCTGGCAAGTACCCAAACATTAAATAGATCCCATGCTACTAATTACAGTAATAACAGTGGATATTCCCTAAGTCAACTTGATTAATAGCCATTTATGGACTTCTCCAGGATATTATCCAAACCTTTTTTAAACCCAGCTACACTATCTGCCCTAACCACATCCTCTGGCAACAGAGCTTAATTGTGCATTGACTGAAAAATGATTTTCTCTGATTTGTTTTAAATGTGCTATTTCCTAACTTAATGGAGTGCTCACTAATCCTTCTATTATCTGAAACAGTAAATAACTGATTCACATTTAGCCGTTCTAGCCCTCTCATGATTCTATAGACCTCAATTATATCCCACCTCATCCGTCTCTTTTCCAAGCTGATCAGTCATAACCTCTTTAGCCTTTCCTCATAAGGGAGCCATTCCATCCTCTTTATCATTTTGGTCACCCTTCTCTGTACCTTCTCCGGTGCAACTATATCTTTTCTGAGATGAAACGACCAGAATTGCACACAGTATTCAAGGTGCAGTCCACCATGGAGCTATATAGAGGCATTATTACATTCTCCAATTTATTCACCATTCCCTTCCTAATAATTCCTAACATTCTGTTTGCTATTTTGGCTGCTGCAGCACACTGATCCGATGATTTCAATGTATTATCCGCTATGATGCCTAAATCTTCTTTCTGAGTGATAATCTGGATATTTTTCCCAGAATTCTGGTTAGCATAAGAGCTGCCTTGGTTTCTGTATCAAGGAGCAACTTTCAAATAACAGAGTGACCTGACCAAGAAAATGTGATATGAAATCAAAACATCCTCTTTTATGTGGTTTTATTGCAAAAAGCTAAGCTCTAACAGAAAAAGCTAAAAATACAGTTGCACTGCCCACATTATACACAGGCAGCTCATTATATATTTTTCATTTTTTATTACACACATGCATAGTCAATCAATACAATATTTTTGATTACCTGTTTCCTTGCATCATATTCTCATGACATATTCATTTTATGGAACCAATCATGCACAGGATTTATGCCAAAGATATCCTGATTAGTAATTAATATGATATAAGCTATAATACATCCCTTTTACTCCATCTTAAATCTTATCCACCATTTTAGATCCAAGGGCAAGATGTCCTTTAGTCCTCCATCTTAAATGGAACATCATGTGATGTTTTTCACTGTTTCAACTGGAAAACATGTTTATCTCCTAAGAAAAGGGGAACAACTGCAATTTCAATTATGATCTAATATTCCAGGTACAATCTTAAAATAATTCTTGATTTAAGACAATTATGACTGATTTCAGACATTCATTTCTTAATCAGATAATCAAGCTTTAGTCACATGCAAAAATGAAATGTTTAGCTCTGCTTTTTCTGTTTCACAGCACTATACTCAGCAGAATTGGCCTAGTAATACCAAAATACCCTAATCAGAGGGTTTTTTAAATTCTACTTTCACAGTAACTACTAATATGGAACCTAATATCATATAACTACAGCAGGGGTTATTTTTCCCTATATGCAACAACTTGCACTTATCCACATTAAATTTCATCTGCCATTTGGGCACCCAATTTTCTAGTCTTGCAATTTATCACACTCCACATGTGATTTAACTATTCTGACTAATTTTGATCACCTCACTCATCATATTCCTTTCCAGATCATTTTTAAATATATTGAAAAGTACCATTCAAAGTATAGATCCCTGAGGCACTCCACTGTTTACCCTTTTCCACTGAGAAAATTGACCATTTAATCCTACTCTCTGTTTCCTGTCTTTTAACCAGTTTTCAGTCCATGAAAGGACATCACCTCCTATCCTACGACTTTTTAGTTGTCTTATAAGTCTCTCATGAGAGACTTTGTCAAATGCTTTCTGAAAATCCAAATATACTATATCTACTGGTTCACCTTAATCCACATGTTTATTAACTCCTTCAAAAAACATATTTATAAACAAACTGGAAATGGTAATAACAAGTGAGGGATAAGCAGCATGGAATATATCTACCTTTTGGAATCCTGCCAGGTACTTGTGACCTGGATTGGCTACCGTTAGAAACAGGAAACTGGGCTTGACCTAGTATGGCAGTCTTCTGTTTTATGTTCTTAATTATTTGAACTCCACAGTGATCCTTAGATTTCTTTGGATAAGGCCACAGGAGAGGATTAAAAAAAAGAGAGAGGTGCCACAAAGAGCAGAATTCCCACTATCTGGAATCTTGGTCCCAACCACTTTGGAAAAAATGTATGCAACTGTACTTTAAACATATGGTCATTCCAAACATTTTCACTGTGATAATATGTCAATAATGTGCCATTGTAAAGAATATTTTTAAGAATTCAGCACAAAATTTTACAGTCGTAAGGATTTGAATGACTGGATTACATACAGAACATTGCTGGGCATACAATTGTATTTTATTTGTAATATTAGGGAACAACTATTTTCCAATTTAAATACAAAAAAAATACAAAAAAAAAATGACTAGCTAATGCAATTAATATTTTGATGCCAACTTATCGTAATATTTCTTCTGTTAAAAATATATTTATTTTTATTATCCTGCAAATTTGTAAAACGTATTTCAATTTTTGATTTTAAATGTTTTGTATATTTTTTTAGTAAGAGAAAAGACCTCAGGACTGGCAAAGTATCCGATTGACACAGAAGCTCATCAGCCAGTAGCTTCAATCACCGGTCTTTTTATCTCTTTTTTAAATTAAATTTAAAAATGATGAACTCAGTGCGTGTTCCTTCTGAATATATTAGTGAATCACTTATTGTACTGCAAAACGTGTCTGTTGTTATAGCAATGACATACCAAACGAGTTAATGTTGCCCAAATGGAGCTGGTTTAAATCTGTTCACAAGGTATATTGTGAATTGTTTTTGCTATTGTTGCAACAGAATATCCAGCAATTTGGTATTGTCAACTAAATGTTGAATTGTGGCAACTTGAATTTGACAAGATAGCCTAATAGATAAATTCTTCAGAACGGAGCAAACTTCATGCGTTCTCAGAATGGGAAAATTCACACGTTCAATAAATCTGAAACATCTCCCGACATCTTGATGGAAATAGGCACTTATCTGATAACTTGTTTTGTGTTTTCCCTTTTCAAATAATAAGTCTGTGCCGACATAACATTGCTGAATCTCTATCAGCCGCCGCCAACATTAACGTTTCGCATGACGCTGCATCAGGGCCCAATCATCAAGACAGGAGGTTGAAAGAGTATCAATCTGCCCTGATGCAGCATCATGTGAAACGTTAATGTTGGCGGCGGCTGACAATCAGATACTTTGCCAGTCCTGAGGTCTTTTCTCTTACTAAAAAAATATACAAAATATTTAAAATAAAAAATTGAAATACGTTTTACAAATTTGCAGGGTAATAAAAACAAATATATTTTTTAACAGAAGAAATATTATGATAAGTTGGCAACAAAATATTTAATTCCATCAGCTAGTCATTTTTTTTTCTATTTTTTGACATAGCCAAAAATCACAAGAAGTGCAATTTTTCCTGTATATTTAGCCAGTAATTATCAAAGCCTTTTATGCACATAAGAGACAGGCTCAAGCATGTAAATGGTTTGCTATGCATTTACCCAGGCTTTGTGTGCATAAAAGTAGGTGCCTGATTTCATGGATACTTCTGTGTGCACCTAAAGCAGACATTTGGTAGGGCAACATTGGGGCAGAGTTTGGATTTACACACATAGGGGTAGATTTTATAAATCTGCGCCCGCACGTACTTTTGTTCACGCACCAGGTGCAAACAAGAGTACGCGGGATTTTAATAGATATGCGCGTATCCATTAAAATCCGGGTCGGCGCATGCAAGGCTGCCCAAAATCTGAAATCGGAGCGGCCTCGGAGGGAACTTTCCTTACACCTCCCCCCACCTTCCCCTCCCCTCCCTTCCCCTACCTAACCCACCCCCCCATCCCTATCTAAACCCCCCCTACCTCTTGTTGTACAAATTACGCCTGCCCGAAGCAGGCGTAACTTGCGGGCGCCGGGCCAGCCGCCGGCACGCGATTACCAGGCCTGGGAGCTGTTTCAGAGGCCTTGGCCATGCCCCCAAAACGCCCCCGGGCCGGAACCACGCCCGCGGCCCTGCCCCCAAATGACGTGCCGCCGCAACACGCCCCCCGTCAAGCCCCCCCCCCCCCCCAGGAAATCCCAAGGACTTACGCATGTCCCGGAGTTTGCGCGCGCCGCCGAGCCTACTCGACATAGGCTCGGCGCACGCAGGGGTACTTCGGCCAGGTTTTCGGGGGATACGCGCGTATCTTATGCGCGTACCCCTTTGAAAATCTGGCCCATATTTTTTATTTTGAAAAGTATGCATGTAAATTAACATGCAGAAGTTATGTCCTGAAAACAGCAAGTGGAACTTTGTGTGAGTGTGTTTGTGCTTGTTATTTGACAATTTTCAATGCAAAGTTATGCATATAAGTTTGCTTTGAAAACTGATAGAAGTTCTGTATGTAGCTGCCACCTGTTACAAAATTACCCTCTTAGCAGGGTCGGTGCTAGCTTTTTTGCTGCCCTGTGCAAACAATTACTGTGCTGTCCCTCCCCCCCCCCCCCCAGTTCATTCATCTCCCTACAGTAATCTAAACTTTAAAATCTGACATTCCTTCCTACCTAGGTCTACCCCCTCTCCTCTGGAACCCATGGCCAGCACAAGGGTATTAGATGTCATTGGCGAACTTTAAAGGCCCACCCATACATGCTTGCACAATTAAAAATTAAGCATTTGTAATAACAGATTTTACATTTTAAAAAAACATTCTGAGTATAGTCTTCAGAGGTAAAAATATCACTAAGAACAACCTGTATACTATTATATTTACTTGCTCTGCTATGGTACCAACTAAGAAACTGCAAAAATACCCATACAGTATTAGGTGTTTTGTATGTGAGCATGTCCCTCAGAAAGCCTTGAGTAAACACTTCCATACCAAATCAGCAGTAACTGCCAGCACTCAAACAATAACAATCTTACCTATGAAAAAGTAACAATGCAAATATAAACCAGCTCCTAAAATACCAATACACCTCTTATTAGGAAAACAGAACAAGCCAGGCTGCTATGCATCCCTATACAGAAGTTACATGCTAGCAGAATACCTCACCTTGGTCACACATGCAGAACACAGAGTCCAACACTAAATAAAAAGTCCATTACAGAATAAAGAGAGACCATACGGTATAAATACAAATTTGCAAACAAAAACTGAACTGGAAACTGCAACAAAGCACACTCTGTATATAGTGCAACAACAGAAACATCACCATTCATCATAAAACAATAAAATCAAGAAATATAAAATATCAATCATAATAGTAAAACCTTATTAATAATGAAAATAAATATTTCAAGACAGCTGAAGAATATACATCCAATAATTAAAAACTCATATAAATTATGTTTTAAATTTCCCAAACACCAGTAAAATATTTCAATACAGCAGACATCAAATAACACCCAATTATTAAAAGTGATAAGGATAAAAATAAAATATCCCACTCTTCATACCTGGGAACTTTTGCTTTCTAGTCACTCTGAGATTGTTGTGGATTACTGGGGGAGGGTACACAAACTTTCTCCTCTCTCTCTTTCATATATGCATTCACACATTTTTTCTCATGCTCACACACTCATGCTTCCTCTCTCAGATGCACACATTTCTTCTCTCCAATGTGCGCGCACGCACGCACACACACACATACACACACATATGCAAATGCTCACCCTCACATATACATTCACACACACAGACAGATGCTCTTTCTCACTCACACACTCCTATACATTCATACTGCCTCTCTCACATTTTCCTTCTGCCTCACATACACACACATATGCATTACCTTTCTCATGCATGCACACACACATACATGCTCTCTCACACTCAAGGGCTTGTTTTACCTTCTTTTCTTCCACGTGCTCCCTCAACAGCCTTGGACCCACCTCTTCACTTTGGCCTCCATTGGGTCAGGATAACATGATAGCCTCCACTCCACTGGCTGCTGGTGAGATGGGGTCCTAGCTTGATGACACCCTGTTTTAGAGTCCATCAAGATAGGGTGAGAGAACATAGTAGAAATTTCATCTTTGTGAGACTTTCCTCACTCCAAATGACATCAAATCTTCACCAAGGTGTACTGTGCTGTTCGTATGTCTCACTCTACATGTGAAACTGGCTCCTAAACTCTAAACCACCACTATCACCTTACCTCGACCTATCAGGTGGCCCTCCTATAGAGATATAAATAGGTACACACAGTGAGGCCCTCTCTCTCCCTCTCCCAGAAATGGAGTTCCAAAATTTATTGTGAATTGCATTATGTCCATTTCAGACATATCATACAGCTTAACGCCAGAGAAAAGGTGTAGTTATTTCTGACGTTAAAGCTGTGAGATATAGCCCCTCCCTTGATCCCACCCCCCTCAAAAATTTGCATTCACACCATGCATTACTATACTTTTTGCATGTATTTTGGTGTTAAACGCATGCGTTAATGCCATAACGCATTTTGATAAATGACCCTATATGTTAGGGACTAGGGATTGTTTGTTTCTCTGAAGGTACTAAAATCCACTTGAGTAAATGTAGCTACTGGTATAAGTCATTAATACCTCCAGGTAGTGGCCGTTTTAAAGCTTAAAAGGATCAGGTGTGATAGCCTGAGAAAAGGGAAAACTGTTAATTTATTCCCGCCATAGAAACACTGCTGGGGGAAACTGCAGTGTCAAAGTTTGTGCATTGAACCTTTGTAGAGCACTAAAGACTTGCCACAGATTGTCAGCTGTACTTTTTTCACCAACATAGGTTGAAGAGAGGATAAGTTAGAAACCTTGCTCTTATCTACTTGATAACTGGGAAGTAGAAAATGGTACAGGGAAACCACAGAGAACTAGAAACATTGCTAGCAACTAAGCAATAGCTAGTGAGTGCTTTCTCAGGCTGATGCAATATTATGCTCGTAAAAAACATGTATCCAAAGTGGATGCACGCTTTTTGAACACGAGCACATCTACCTCTCCTGGGTGCTGGATGCAATACGCAAATGAGCTGCCGCGCTAAAAGGGACACTTCTGGCACCCAGGACAAGTGACTGTGCAATCACAACAACCTGGCCAGAGCTCCCTCCCTACTCCCCAGCAGGGCTGTTCCCGATTGGTCTTTTTCACTGACATGTGACAGTGAATGGACCAATTGGCAGTAAGTGAAGCAATGAATATTAAGTGCTCTGTGTGTACAGGTTACCAAACCAGATGCTCAATTTATCATACAGCAGCTAATTTACTGGCACAATATGCACGGCCCTGAGTGTGTATATTGTGAGAGAGAGAGAGAGACAGAGAGAGACAGAGACAGAGAGAGAGTGCGAGCCTTGCTATAGTGTCTCTTCCCTAGACAGGTATTTGTATCCCTATGAGAGGCTCACCTAGTAACTCGAGGTGGGGATTAGGTATTAGTGTAGGGGGTTGGGGGCCACTTTCACATTCAACATGAGACGTACAAACAGAACAGTGGTCTCTTGTGAAGATTTGATGGCCTTCGGAGTGGGGAAACTCAGTCCAAGATGATATTTGGGCAATGTTCTCTCCATCAAATCTTCACAAGAGACCACTGTTCTGTTTGTACGTCTCACGTTGAATGTGAAAGTGGCCCCCAACCCCCTACACTAATACCTAATCCCCACCTCGAGTTACTAGGTGAGCCTCTCATAGGGATACAAATACCTGTCTAGGGAAGAAACACTATAGCAAGGCTCGCTCTCTCTCTCTCTCTCTCTCTCTCTCTCTCTCTCTCTCTCTCTCTCTCTCTCTCTCTCAAACAGGCTGTCTGGAAATATCATGCACTGTGATGATTCTTTGGGTGTTTTATCGTGCACCGGGGAAACTTCGTGCTTATGGCGAAAACATCGCGGCACGCGAAGTTTTCCCGCTGCACGAAAAAAGCCTCATTTGCATGGGAAACGCCCCTTAATGCGTTACCAATGCGATATTGGTAAATGAGGCCCTTAGTAATCGAAACTAAGTAGGAAGAACCACAGAAAAGCTTTTTTTTTGTTTTTAAGTTGAGCCCTTGATGCATGGGAAGACTTTACGCCTGCTCTAGGCAGGCATAAAATTTGATGGGTTAAAAAGTGCGCCGTGAGTGCACTGGGATTTTTTGCATCATCTACATGGAATTTACATGTGTGAGCACTATTAGCTACATGTGAGTTTGGACGCATGTTTTGGGCATGCTGATCCCCTTATTGCATCAGGGGTTATGGATGCACGTCCAAGCGCTCATTAACCTGTGCACTAGGCTCAGTGCATGATATTGCATCTGCCTGTTTGTTTGTAATGTTTAATAGCAGGACGATACCATATCAGCACGTAAAAAACGTGCGTCTAGACTGGGCGCACATTTTTTTGAACACCACATGTCCACCTGTCCTGGGCACTCAATGCAATAAGAAAATGAGCTGCCATGCTAAAAGGGTCATGCAATGGGTAATTTGTGTGACCTTAGCGCTCTACATCAGGCACCCAGGAGAAGTGGCTGTGCATCTAGAACAGCCTGGCCAGAGCTCCCTCCCCACCATAGATAGGGCTGTTCCTGATTGGTCCTTTTCACTAACATGTGACAGTGTGAGGAACCAGAGAAAACAGGAATTTTTTTTCATTAAGCCCATAAACAGGACATAATTCTGCTTTCTGTGCTTCCTGCTATTTAGAATTGCTAGGATACTAATAGGAGGAATCACATAAAGCAGGATTTTTTGTTTTTTTTCATCAGCCCATGAGCGTGCATGCTTTAATGCCTGCTCCCAGGTAGACATTAAATTTGCAGCGTTAAAATGGGTGCTGTGGCCGCACGGCAATTTTTTTGTATCATGGGATAATAGCTAATAGCCTCATCAACATGAATTTACATGTGATGAGCACTATTAGCTACGCAATGATTTGGACGCACGTTTTGGACACGCTAATCCCCTTATTGCATGAGGGGTTTTGGACGAGCGTCCAAAACCCACGTCCAAACACTTGTAAAGCCATGCACTCGTTTGAGTGCACTATATTGCATCGGCCTGTGAACCTGTATATTGTTTGGAAAAATCCAGAGACTAAATGAAAAGTTGAAAATGTTCTAAGGTTAATAAATGCTTAATTGTGGAAACCTTAATGAGTGGTAATTTGTAACTGATGAGAATAGTGTCAGTTATATCAAGTGCTGTAAAGGATCAAGGAAGAAAATTTAAAAAAATGGTTTCAAAACTGGTGTTTCTTTTTTTTTTTTGGAGAGAAAGCTGGGACCAGAGTATTAGGAGTGGTAATTGAAAGCGGAAACCTATAGGAAACAGGTTAGCCAGAGAAAGGGGCTTGCACTGCAAGACTAGAAATGGGTTTTAGCCACAAGTGTAATTATAGTGAGTCTGCACCATTAGAAAGGGCACTGATAAGGAAGTATTGCAGCCTTATGGGTAAAAGAAAGGGGTCAAAATACACTGTTGCTAGAAATTGTTAAGGAAAAGGGGGATGGTAAACCCTGTTACTTAGAGTTCTGGCAGGAGTGCCCTATAGGCCAGACGCCGCCCTAGTACCTCTGGTTGTCACAATGCACATACTTTATAAAATACCTGCCTCCGCATATAAATCAAGGTTTTTATGCACATATGTTATTTTTCTTGCACATAAAAAATACATGCATATATTTATAAAACAGGTAGAGAAAGTAAGCACTTTTCAATGCATTGCAAATATTTGTGCATACTGAAACATACATAGAAACCTAGAAACATGACAGCAGAAAAAGACCGTAGGGCCTATCTAGTCTGCCCATCTGCCCAGAGCAGAACTACACTGTTTATAAAATACTAGGATAAATCTCCGTGCTTCCACGAATCTATTTATAGTAATTTACAGTATTGCACAAATCCAATACCATGAAAAGGTATGGAAGTTAGGCTCATATTTTTATGTGTATAATAATTCTACAGGCTGTAGGGTGACTGCTGAAGTTTGTAGTGCACCAGAAAATTTGCTGCTGCTATATGCCCTAGAACAGTGGTTCTCAACCTTTTTTTGTCCGGGACACACCTGATAGATGGTTCTCACATGCGTGACACACTGAACATGTGACCGTCACGGGGCTAAATGTAAACATGCACTCTGCATCTACAGGAATCCCCTCAACCCCCAGCAATGAGTGCAGAGCAGATCTAGGGCATTACCCTGTACAACTCGCCATACAAAAAAGATATTCTGGTTCTGATGACATCTCAGTAAAAGCAAAACAAACTTCCTTTACTACCAGGCACAATCGCCTTCCTTATGAAAAGACAGTAATTTACCACTAATGCATATCCTATTGAGAAAACACAACAAATAAGATTGATAGTAAAATACCTAACCTCGGTCACACACCCAGAACTGACCTTCACCAAGTGCAGAAAAACCACAAACTATAAATATGGAGACAGAAATTGGAATGGAAAACCAAAAAAGCCACTCCGCATGCAGTGCGAACTTGGAGAAATGGAAAGAGAAATATTGCATCCAACAGACTCTCAGGATTTGCAATAATGCACACAAACTAACCCGCACAAAGTTACACTTGTATTATGGAACACACTCAAACAGTAACAACCCTATCTAAGAAATAAAACTATTAAACCAGGCCCTAAACACTAAGGGGTAGATCTTAAAAACATACGCGCACGCGTACTTTTGTTCGCGCACCAGGCGCGAACAAAAGTACGCTGGATTTTATAAGATACATGTGTAGCTGCGCGTATCTTATAAAATCCGGGGTCGGCGCGCGCAAGGGGGTGCACATTTGTGCAACCTGCGCGCGCAGAGCCCAGCGCGCGCTGCCTGTTCCGATTTCGGAGCGGCCTCGGAGGGAACTTTCCTTCGCCCTCTCCCCACCTTTCCCCACCTTTCCCTCCCTTCCCCTCCCTTCCCCTACCTAACCCCCCCCCGGACCTATCTAAACCCCCCTTACCCGGGGGCTGGTCCAGAGGCCTTGACCATGCCACCGGGCCGGCACCACGCCCCCGGGCCGCCCCCGAAACGCCGCACCACGCCCCTGAAACGCCGCATCATTTTGCAACGTCCCCGACACGCCCCTTTTATGAAGCCCCGGGACTTACGCGCGTCCCGGGGCTCTGCGCGCGCCGGCAGCCTATGCAAAATAGGCGCGCCGGCGCGCGAGGGCCCTGCACGCGTAAATCCGGCTGGATTTACGCGCGCAGGGCATTTAGAATCCGCCCCTAATGCATTTCCTCTTGGGAAAACAGAATAAGCCAAGCTGCTATAGAGCCCCACACAGAAATAATTGTAAAGCTATACTAAAAATGTTACAAAACAGCTGCTGAACAGAATAATATCCAACAATTAAAAGCTCATAAAAATTATTAAAAGATGTCCAATATCAATAAAATATTTCAAAATAGCAGACATCGCTTAATATCCAATAATTAAAATGGCAGTCAATCAAGAAAAATAAATTTAAAATGCCATCTTTACTTACCCTCTCCAGCAACTCTCCTACTCCTTTCCCTTCCAGGGCAATAGCACTCACCAGAAGCAGCAAGGGCTGCTGAAGCTCTGTCCTCACAGTCCTCTTCCTTAGCGCCCACAACCAGTCACTCATACACATACCCCCCCCCCCTTCCCCCCCAATTAGACCCCACAACCAGTCTCGGTCTCTCTCACACCAGTCATCTTCCTGATCAGTCTCTCTCTCACAGACGCACACTAGTCATCTTCCTGACTAGTTTCTCTCTCTCACATAGAAACACATCACCACCCTGACCAGTTTCTCTCTCAATCACACTCATGCTCTTATATACAAGCTCTCAATTACACACAAATGTTCTCACACCCATTCACACCAGCTCTCACCCAGGCACCCATTCACACCCACAAGCTCTCACCCAGGCTTCCATTCACACCCACACACACAAGCTCTCACCCAAGCACCCATTCACACCAGCTCTCACCCAGGCACCCACACACACAAGCTCTCACCCATTCACACCCACAGACACAAGCTCTCACCCATGCATCCATTCACACCCACAAACACAAGCTCTCACCCAGGCACCCATTCACACCCTCAGACAGAAGCTCTCACCCAGGCACTCATTCACACACAGACACACAAACTCTCACTGAGCACTCATTCACACCCACACATACAAACTCTCACCAAAAACGTATTCTTCCTTCACTGCAGGGATGGGCTCCAATGCATTCACACATTTTTTCTCATGCTCACACACTCATGCTTCCTCTCTCAGATCCACACATTTCTTCTCTCCAATGTGCACGTGCGCGCGCGCACACACACACACACACACACACATATGCAAATGCTCACCCTCACATATACATTCACACACACAGACAGATGCTCTTTCTCACTCACACACGCCTATACATTCATACTACCTCTCTCACATTTTCCTTCTGTCTCACATACACACACATATGCATTACCTTTCTCATGCACACACACATACATGCTCTCTCATACTCAAGGGCTTGTTTTACCTTCTTTTCTTCCACATGCTCCCTCAACAGCCTTGGACCCACCTTTACTCCGGCCTTGATTCATCGGGGTTCGACACTGCCATTCCTCCCACCCCACCCCCGGGCTATGGGATGCCTGCTTCACCGGCCAATCAAAGGCTTCCTCCCTTCTTCCTACTCCCACTGGCAGGTAAAAGGGAGGAGGCTTCTGATTGGCCTGTGCGGGGGCAGGCAGAATGAAAAAGGCTTCCCATTGAGCAGTGGGGGTAGAAAGAAACGAGGCTTCCAATTGGCCTGCGGGGGCTGGAAAAAGGGAGAAGGAAAGTACAATGGGGCAGTGGGACACCGGGAGACGCGACACACCAGTTAAGAAGCGCTGCCCTAGAACATAGACACCCTCCTACATTATCCTGTGAGCATTACTTTCTTTGATACAAAAAGTCTATCAAATTTATGCTTACAGCAACCCAATCCTTACAGCAGGGGTGGGCAAGTCCGGTCCTCGAGGGCTGCAAACCAATCGGGTTTTCAGGATACTCCTAATGAATATGCATGAAATAGATTTGCATACAACTGAGGCAGTGTGTATGCAGGTCTCTCTCATGCATATTCATTAAGGATATCCTGAAAACCCGACTGGTTTGCAGCCCTCGAGGACCGGAATTGCCCACCCCTGCCTTAGAGGGAACATTAGCTAATCCCTTAAAATAATCACCTAACCTACTAACTGCAGTTACAATAAAATATGTGAATGAAAACATATTTTCTGCAAGAAAACCACTTTCTGTATGCAAGTGAAATTAATAAAGAGCAAATTTCTGTTTAAAATAGAAATGAGGAAGAGATAACCATAATGCTGTAAAAGCCAGTGATAGGTACCATCATTTTCACAGCAAGAATTCAAGTTACACAAGAACTGGACCTTTAAAATACAGACACATCCTCACCAAATACAGAATAGTAATCATCATTCCTCTCAAAACATCAAGCAATAAAATTTGAGATATAAAACATCATTCATAATAGTAAAACCATGCTAATAAAAGAATAAATGAAAATAGCCAATGAAAATCCAATAATTAATAAAAAAAAGCATAAATTTGTTCTAATATTTCCCAAACACCAATGAAATATTTCAAAACCTCTGATGAATAAAACATCCAATAATTAAATAATGTTCTAATAAAAAATATATTTCTAAAATTAATAGAAATATCAAATTACACTCAATAATTAAAATTAATAAGGATTAAAAAATCTCCATACTTGGGATCTTTTAATTTCCCATCACCCTGAGATTATCGTGCATTGAGAGGTAGGGCCGCATAAAATATCTTCTCTCTCTTCCTCACTCACACAACACAACACATACTAACACATTCATTCTTTCAGACACTCTCTCTCTCATATACATGCCAATGCTTTCACAAACATTCCTTCTCTCTCACACACACACACATTATATATGAGTGTACATGAAAATGCCTGTGAGAGCCTGTGTGTGACACACAGGCTCTCAAAAGAACACATTCACACACACATGCACACAGGCTCTCACAGTGTTGCGTCTGTCGGTCACAGAAGGCTGCGACCGCTGTCTTACCCCTTTTCTTCCCTTTTCCTCCTCCTTGGGCAAGATGGCTGCCTCTGGTGCTGCGTGCCGAAACCCTCGGCGTCTCCAACTCAGCATGGGTGACCCAGTCCACCATGCGCCTCCTAGGGCACACACGCGCATGTTGCCTATGCTCAAATACACGTCATGGCGGGAACCTCGGGGGCGTCCACATTGCATGACGTTGATACCTCCGGGTATTTAAAGCCTCCACTATGCTACCATCATTGAGTTAGCAAGGATTTTGACCACTCTAAGCTGCACGCTTAGATGCCTCGCTACCCTCCGGGGATCTCGCTCCTTACAAAGCTCTAGGCACACACTCCTCGGGGGTCTCTCGCTTCCAACCACCCTTCGGGGTTTCTACTAACGAGACAACCACTCCTCGGGGGTCTCTCTCTCTCTCTCTCTCTATTTATTTCAGGATCTTCTGGACTATCAGGTACTCGCTCCTCGAGGGCCTACCAGTCTGTGTATCCTGCACCACGGACTTCGGTCCCACCATTTCCATTGCCAGGAAGACGCCCGCACTACGCTCCTACGATCTGGTGCTCCAACTCCACTCACCAGGCTCGGCCTTTCCCGCACTGCGGGTTGCTATCTATCTTGAACATCTGGGTGAGACTTCTATATCTGAGACTATCTGAACGTATTCGCACCTTGCGGACTTCAGTGCCTTTTCTTCCTGCTTCATACCATCTATCTACAGCAGTACAATAAAGCTTTCCACCTACTAGTGTCTGCTGAGTTTAGCCTATCGCAGTGGTTCCCCACGGGGCCCCTCCCCGTGAGAGGAGTCATCTCCACTGCGACTAAGGGTCCACATGATGCCACAAACATAACACACAGACACACAATATACACACATATCCTCTAAATACAGACACACACACACACGTACACAGCCTCTCACATAGATATTCATACATGCAGGCTCTCACACATACAAATTCTCATATAGACATATACACATACCCACAGACACTCACACATACCCACAGGCTCTCACACAGACAACCACACACACACACACACACACACACACACATGGCCTCCTCTTCATTTCAGGCCATGGTGGAATAGGCTCTACCATGGCCCCACTGGAACTCCTCTTCACCTTGGGCCATGGCAGGATGGGCTCCACCATGGCCCCGCCGGCCTCCTCTTCACTTTGGGCTGAGATGGGATGGGCACTGCCATGATCCTGCTGGCCCATGGCGGGATGGGCTCCATCATGGCCCAGCCAGGCTTCCTGCATTGGGAGAGGGCGAGTTGTGAGTGCCTACAGGAAACGTGCACAAGCACACGTGCAGCTTAGAGCTTCACGCAAGCACAGAACGTTTCCTGCGCATGCATTCAGCTGAGAGGGAACATTAGTGGTGGGCAGCAGCACTTATTGTTCTAGAGGGAGAGCTAAGAAGATGCAATAGCTTCCCAAGTTGGTGGTGCACAGCACACCCCATTGTAAATGGACGCTATGCCCATGATTCTAACAATTCACACGTAATACCCCATAATTTTTATGATATCTTATGAAAATTCTTGTGAGCCTACTTGAAACTGTCACAGCCATCACATTCCTAAAAGGGGCCTATGGCCACAGTGAAGATCCAAGTCACAAGATGACCTCCGATGGAGTTAAGTAGGCCATCAAAGGTAGTAGCTGATGGATAGAACCTGAGGCGAAGTCAAGCAGTCTAAGATCAGGGCAGGCAGCATTCAGGCACAGGTGAGAGTCAATCTGAGGTCAGGGTAAGCAGCAAGCAATATAAGGTCAGGAACAAGGTCAGGTCCCAAGGCATAGTCTGAGTAGGAACAGTGAAGAGACTCAGGATCAGGAAGCAAGACCTGTTGTTAAGTCAGGCATATAAAACCTAGTAGTGCACCCCAGATGGATTGGGATGTAGAGCAGAAGCCAGATGCCAGGAGCCATGCTGGAGGACCAACAGGCTGAAGGTTTCAGCATTAGGACCTGTATCATAAGGCAGGAGTGCATGGTTGATGGTATGTTACCGGAATACTCTTCAGTGTTTGACTTTGCACTAGTTTATCCAGCCCCCCCCCCCCCCCCCCCACTCAAAAACTATAAACAAAAAGCAAGTTTGATTTCAATTGAGCAAGTTAATTCACAGGTGCAAAAATGTACAGACAATTTCAGTAATGTATGCGCATATAGGGGCGGATTTTAAAACAATACGCGCGCCGGTACTTTTGTTCGCGCCACCGTCGCAAACAAAAGTGCACCAGATTTCATAAGATATGCGCGTAGACGCGCGTATCTTATAAAATCCGGGGTCGGTGCGCGCAAGGGGGTGCACATTTGTGCAACCTGCGCGCGCCGAGCCCAGCGAGGCCTGCCTGTTCCCTCCGAGGCCGCTCCGATTTCGGAGCGGCCTCGGAGGGAACTTTTCTTCGCCCTCCCCCCACCTTCCCCTCCCTTTCCCTACCTAACCCACCCCCCCGGCCCTATCTAAACCCCCCCCCTTACCTTTGTCGGCAAAGTTACGCCTGTTGCCGGCAGCCCCACTCCGTCCTCCGGTCCCAGGGGCGTGGTCCGGAGGCCTCGACCATGCCCCCGGGCCAGCGCCATGCCCCCGGGCCCGCCCCCGAAATGCCACGGCATGCCCCCGAAACACTGCATCGTTTCGGGAACGCCCCGGACACGCCCCCTCCCTCCCCGTTTTGAAAGCCCCGGGGCTTACGCGCGTCCCGGGGCTTTACGCGTGCCGGCGGCCTATGCAAAATAGGCACGCGGGCGCGTGCAGGGGTTTTAAAATCCGCCCCATACTGCTTACACACTAACAACTTGTGCATGTACTTCCAAACTCCATACTGGAATGCCCCTAAACCTCCCCTTTTTTTTCCTGTTAACGTTTACACATGACACTGCAAGTGTACGTGTACTCGACGTTTATAAAATAGCATATACGCATGTACATGATTCTTACATGCATATATACAAAAAGAACCCACATGTAAGTCTCTGAGAATAAACTCCTTAGAGAATAATTTTTAAACAGTCTGCATAGGCTAAATTCAAAGAGGATTTAAGTACATAAATTCATGTGTGCACAAAACCAAATGCTGGTAGTTGGTTATTAAAATTATTGGTGCTAAATGTAAATAAATAATGCACGTACAAAGTATTCATGTATCCCTTTAAAATTCAAAATACAGATACATGGGTATATCATTTGTGCTCACTTATCCAGCTAAATTCCAGCTTATCTGGCTATGTAGCATCTTTACCTCTACTTAGACAGACATATGAGAACTTATCCGGATAAACAGCGCTTTTTTGAAAAACTTATCCAGTTAACTTATATAGCCAGAGAAGTCCGAAAAGTGCTACTTAGATGGACAAATAGTATTTTTCAGACGTTTCCAGGTAAGCGTCTCTACTTAGCTGCACAAATCGGAATTTATCCAGATAAATGTTGCTACTTTTCCAGGTAAGCCCAAATTTGCATGCATCGCATTTTTTTTAGATGCAAGTACATGTGCGCACAGGCTATAAAATACAGTAGCAAATTTGTTCGCTCTCATATACGCACATGTGAGCAGTTCTGAAAGTTATCCACTAAATGTTCTTTTACAAATGTGTACTCTGTTTAATGATTTTGCTGAAAATGTTAACTTAAGCTAAAACTATGAATAGGAGATTATCAGTTTCTGTTTAGTCCTTTCTTTAAACTGGTAATGTAGAGGACAGGGTCAGTGGTTCAGTGGTAGTGCTGTGCACTTCCATGTGCAGAACCTGGGTTTGATTCTCCTGTGCTTCCCAGGCCAGGCAGGGGAAGGGATGCTGCAGAGGCAGCACCCACAGCCCTTAGTGGAAGGGAAACCCCAATCATCATTCAATGGTGACAACCAGACTAAGGAGGTAATTTTCAAAGGAGTTACACACATAAATGAAACATACTATCATAGCAATTTTCAAAAGCCATTTACTCAAATAAAATGCACTTATGTGAGTAAATCCTATGGACAATTCAATGGCCTATATTGTAACAATTTTCTAAAGCCCACTTAGTTGAGTAAAGTACATTTGGATTTTACTCTAGTAAAATGCATGGATTTGAGTAAAACCCAGTTTTACGCATGTAAATGCTTTATAAATCAGGCCCTAAGAGTCAAGGGAGTGACTTTTCAAAGCGGTTTCATGTACACATGCTATTTTATAAATGTCAAGATTACATGTGTATTTTTGGTTTCTCATGCACATTTTACTGGGGAAAAGATGTTTCATTCAAATGAAATATGAAAACTGTCAGCACAGAGATTGCTAAGTTTTGGAAAGCTATTGGGTTACCATAAGCAGGAGAAAAGGGTAATATGGCAAGTAAGAGATCCATAATGACGTCACTATCTGCCTGATTCACTGAGGCTTTTCTTCCATTCTGTGTCTATGGGAAAATACCTTGATGAATCAGGCTCATATGTTTGAAGAGAGCTCTGAGGGGAATGTGAGTAGTGTACTCTACTAAAGTGGAAAGATGTGGCGTGACTGATGATTTTCTATAAAGCATATGGGGGGGAGCCAATATTCGGCCACTAGCCATCTTGCAAAATTAGCCAGATAAACTGATCTGGCTAACTTTGGTGGGATATTCAGTAGCACAGCTGCTCCATTGAATATACCCAATTATCTTAAAGATAGCCAGATAAATGTGTCTGGCTAACATTTTGCACAGCACAACCAGACTTAGCCAGATACGTTTTCTGGCTAACTTAACTCTGCCCTGGAATGCTCCCAGAATGATCCTAAGATATCTGGCTAAATTTCAGTGAGATAGTTCTCTCTCTAAAACTTAGCTGGATAAGTACCCAAAATATTACAAAGCTGACATTTAGCCAGATAACTTGTGAGTTATTTGGCTAAGTACCTTTGAATATGGACACCCCACCCCGAAGTACAGATGTGGAGGAAGAAAGTTCTGTTTTCGCTGTCGCTTCGTTTCAACAGCCTTGCTATGAAAACCTGTGAACCATGAATAAATCAATGACTTAAGATTTGTTTTGCATATTCTGACTGCCAGGGAACAATAAAAGTTGTGTTTGAAGATACATTTGGAGCAAGACCCTTTTTCAACTAAGGAAGAGGAAGGTGCACTCAACTCTTTAGAGTGGAGGCAGGGAGGCAAAGGGCCTGTAGACAGAAAGGAAAGAAGTTTTGAAGAAGGTTGACCTATTTAAAAGAACAAAATACAAGTCATGCCTCTGAGCCTAGTCTTCTACACCATCTACTCAACTGTTTTTTTCCTTGGAACCCACAGAAAGACTGGTTCCCGGCTCACAAACAGGCATCAGACCTTCTGTCGTTTTATGTGCCCCGCAGGTGGATTAAATAATACTTTTACACCTGATGACCTTCCATGCCAGCAGTTGTTCATGTCTTCTAACTTGCTAAGCCATTGCTATCTTTGTGCTATAAAAAGCCTTTCCAAATGTGTCTTGCCATTGTTTTCTTTCCTCATTATATCCTATGGAACCAAGTCAAAAGGTATTTAAATGAAGCACTGTAGTGACTGAAGTGTGAGAACATTTTTGGCTTCTTGTCCTTAGTTCTTGCTGGCATCATTGAAGATTCTCAGTGTGTTTCTTCCAACCTTTTCTTTATAGGAACAGCATCTCCATTCTTTGCATATATGAAAAGAAATGAGGCTTAAGCATGTTTTACTAAAGTTAATAATACGGTCTATGGCTCAGAGCCAGGTCAGTGCCAAATGTCTCAGTATACATTCATCAAGAACCTATTAGTTGCTATGCAGGCTTCCGAGGACAGATTGTTCAACAGGCTATGGTTTAAAATATTCATCCTTACATATTCAATTTGCTATTTGCTATGGACCCCCATGTGATCAATTAAATATCAGCAACTTAAATAACACCAGACTCATTTTCACAAAAAAATTGAATCACAATGAAACGTAACTGAAACAGGCTTATGACAATAATTTTATACGAAATCAGATCTGTTCTAAGAATTTAAAGCCTCATATTCCATAAGCTGGAGAGTGGGGAGCTGGGTAAAGTTACTCTAACTACTTTAGCCAAATATTCAGCAGGACAAGTCTTCCGCTGCGTATACTTGGCTAAATGCTATCTGGATAAAGTCACCTGGGTAGTTTTTGCCACTGTCTGGCTTACTGGAATGCCTTTTGTGATTCACTTGTTACATCCACATTTCCCTATGTTTCCTGGTAATAATATAGCAATGATGGCAGAAAAATACCAAATGGTCCATCCGTTATGGTAGTAACTGCTGCTCCATGCAGGATAGCCCCATTTTTCTGTTAAGGGTAGAAATTGCTGCTCAATGCAGTTTACCCCCAAGCCTTGTGTTAAGGGTAGTAATACTAACAATCAAAATTAAGCAACAGTCAAAATCAAAACAAAATTACTGCTAGCAATCCTTTTACAGGCTGAGCAGCCTTCTTGATAATTCAGACAATGCTGCTTGAGCATGCTTTGCTTTTAGATGTGGCCATAGAAGCAAACATGCACTTTTTCTCTATTGTCTGTATATCACTACCCCAGACCTCAAAAGACAGGGCCCAGCATTGGCTGTCATAGAAACACAGAAACATAGAAATGATGACAGAAAAAGACCAAACGGCCCATCCAGTCTGCCCAGCAAGCTCCCACACTTATTTCCCCATACTTAGCTGTTTCACCGACCACCAAGTTCAGGGCAATTGTTGGTAACTGTTTGATTCGAATTTCCTGCCACGCCCTGCCGTTGATGCAGAGAATAATGTTGGAGTTGCATCAATGGTAAATCATAAGGCTTAATGTTTAAGGGTAGTAAGCAGCACCGCATCAAGCAAGTTACCCTGATGCTTGTTTACCTAGATTGCAGAGATCAATGCCTTGTTGGATGTTGTCTGAATGTAAATCCTCTTTTCCACATTTCCCCCTGCTGTTGAAGCAGAGAGCATTCAAAGTGAAGTATCGGGCTGTCTGTCGTCTGTCATCTGAATCCAAATCCCCTTTCCCCCCACTGCCCACTGTCGAAGTGAAGAGTGATGCTGCAGTTGCATCAAAATCATGAAAGTTAATTTGTTAAGGGTAGTAATCCTCATGCCTTCTGTTAGGAGTAGTAGCTGCCACTCTATACAGGTTACTTCCATGCATTCTTTTCTTCACATCTACCTCTAATCTTTAGGGATCCACAGTGCTTGGTGCTCTGACACTCTCAGCACTTATGCATCCATTTATTCACTACAAGCCTTCATTATTGGCCCTTCATTGACAGCTGGTCAATCTCCATTCAGAACTCTGTACTGACTGGGGATTGGTTCTTCACTGACAACTGACAGTGTAAAGCAAATTCCTGTTCAGAAGTGACTTCTGAACAGGGATTGGAACCTTCAGCTGTCAGTGAAGGGCCAATGGTGAAGGCTTGAAGAGAATAAATGAATGCATATGTGCCGGGAGCTGTCATAGTGCCAGGCACTTATATATTGGGACCGCAAATGGAGGTATAAGACTGTACTCCTCCTGCTCTGTATTCAGAGCTTTTTGGGATACTGTGTGGAAGGTGGAGGGTTGAGAGAGGTGGATTTGAGGAGTGGAAGGAGTTCCTCTTGGGCCACTATTTTATTTGGACTGGAATGGGGAGGCGAGTGTGAAGGGGCTGTTTATGGACTATGAGTTAAATCTGAAGGCTCATATTACAAAGAAAGTAAATGAAGGCTTTAGCAAGCTAAGGATGTTAAAACGCTTGAAACCTCTACCCTCTTGTAATAATTTTAGATATGTGCTCCAGGTTATGTTGCTCACAGGAATTGATTACTGTAATTCTACCTTGTTAGGCCTTCCCAAAACAACTATTCAGCCTTTGTAGGTACTACAGAATGCTGCAGCTTGAATCTTAACAAATACTAGAAGAAGAGATCACATTACCCCAGTCTTGCAAAGCCTTCAATGGTTACCGGTAAAATCTAGAATAAAACATAAAACATTATGTATCATACACAAAATTTTATACGGTGATAAGACAGACTGGCTAAATTCGACCATTAGACTTCATATACCTTCTCACAATACCCACGGTTAGATCCGCACACATGAGCGAGGTCAGAGACTGTGCGATCTCAATCGCAGGACCAAAACTTTGGAACAGTCTACCTCAAAGTTTGAGACTTCAACCCAATCTGAGAAAATGTAAAAAGGATTTAAAGACATGGTGTTTTCAGCAAGCGTTTGGGATTAATTTGCAAGACACAGGTTGAGATTCAGGCTATGAATTAAGGATCTTATATGTCTTTTGCTCTTACTGTTTTGTTTACTGCATCTTTTAAGTAATGAATTTAGATATCTTTTAGTTGCATTTTTATTTTTATTTTTTATTGAATGGTTTTATGTATTTTTATTCTAATCTAACTTTTTATTTATATTATTAACATGTAATCCGTGGAGATAGAAACTTGTTTATCTATATAACGGTATAGAAAAGTTGCACAAATAAATAAATTAATAAAATAACAATCCGCTATTATTTTATATGGGCTGGGATTGGGGGGTGGGATACTCAGCCACTGATATTTTATTTGGACTGGGATCAGGAGGGGAGACAGGAGAGAACTGCTCAGCCTGCTATTATTCATTTAGATTGGGATTGGGAGGTGGCTGCTCAGACCACTACTATTTTTTTATTGATTGGAGGCAGGGGACAGGAGAGTGGATGCTTCTCATTCGATTGTTTTGTTTAAAGGTTTTTTCTCTTATCTGACTAACTTTAGGACTGCTGTAGAGCAGTCCTAAAATGATCCAGGTAAGTTAGCTAGATAATGCTGAATATTGACTTTATCTAGCAAAGGCAGGCTAATTAACTATATCCCAGAATGCCTCTGATTTAGCCGTCTTTTATCTGGCTAAACACCTATCCCTGGATGCATTAAGCTGCGATGGTTTTTTACGAGAGGTCCCACTATCGCAGGTGAGGGAGTCGCTGCAATAATGGGGACCCTCCCCTCCAAAAATTTGTAGCGGCCCCAACCTCAAGGGACTGCCATTGCCTTAAAGGGCCACTGGCCCCAAAAAAGAATCCTGGCAAAGAGGGGAGGTTAAACAGGGGACAGGGCTGATCCCCAGCTCAACATGGGGCCCCCCACTCAAAGCAGCCGTGACTCCCCCCAAAGTTTAAAAATGAAAAAAATGAAGTTGTGTGGTAATGGCCCCAGCCCCCACCCACTCCAAATCCATCTAATAAAAATCATGAGCCACTGCTGCCCCCCACTTCGTTCCCTTCAGTCCATCACATAACCTTCTTGAGCGGCTCCCGCTCCACCATCCACCCCCTCTCCCTAAACATTAAACTCTAAACAAAATTATGCTCATCTATCAATATTAAAAATCCTTTATCTTTTTCCTTGACTATTCCTACATGCACGACACACATCAAAGTTATATAACTGAAAAAAGGCTTACTGCCCTCCCAATGAGGCAGCATTTCAGGCAACCAGTCTTTCATCAGAGGATGTTAATCTTCTTAAACTGCTTGCATATTCTGTGCCACTTGTTGTCCTTTCTCCAAATAGCCACTCGTAATCTTCTTTCCAAGAACCTTGCTAAAATGCCTTTGACCAACATGTTTCCCTTATATTCTACCCTTGTGACTGCCAATCCGCCAATGAAATACAGGATGATTTAAACCAACAATCTTAGTTCTCTGTAAAACCGATGCGATATGTACATCTATCCATCGTGTAACTGGCACTGTAGGTATAGAGAGCATTGGTGTTGCTTCCATGACATTTAGGGAGATGTCATGAAATATTAGCACGTACTTACTTCACATTCAGGACAGGTGGCCACAATATTGGACAAATAACACTACTTTGAGATCATACCTTCCATTACAGCCTGGTTAAAAGTGACTGTGCTACCTGGTGCAGTTTTTAGTATGTGCAAAGCACCTTCAAAGGTAGCATTCCGCTTTCTCAATGGATGCACCCGTACTACAGCAAGCTGTGAAATGTATCACAATTGATGTGCAAAAGGTTAGGGTCTTGGCTGTCGTGATGTTATATAAGTGGCGTTGCCTTCTTGGGAAACCTACGGGAGGATGCACTTGCAGGTGAGTGAAGGCAGGACAGTAAATCTGCTACTCTTCAGCTTTCACTTGTAAATTCCAATGATCTCTGACTTGTCACTGTGACAGTATATTTTATAACCACTCTTACTGCAGCCACATCTATCCTCATCAAACATTCACATCATACAGGCATGTCACACATAGGCTCACTGTCATCTGCAGATGGCAGGTTGCTGGAAGGCCATAGTGGGTTATGCATCACAAATAGCCATGTGGTGCAGCAATACGCACATATGTTTGTTCCTTCAACATATGCGCAATTTTCACCGTTAATCTATACCTACTACTTGTAATAGTGCAGGCGTGATCTCAGAGGCCCTATAAAGCACATTGCCTCAGCACTCCTGTCCAAAACACTTTGCATATAGTACCGTAATCAACATCACGGCAGACATTTCCATGCTTTCATGGTTGCATGGCGTTGCTGATGCACATGCGTATGAGCACGTCTGTGTAGGGCGGAAAAGCTGCTATGCTGTAGGCTCATCAGTAAGTACTGTTACACACTTCTACTGTAATTAGTGAGGTACTGTGCTATGGTCCTACACAGTTCATGCAGTTCTCTGTGTATTGCATTCTCTGTTGACCTAGTGTGATCAGCTGAAGTGGTTATGAGCGTACAGGCTGCCTCCATAGTAACCGCCACTCCGTGCTCATTGTATAGGCCTACTGTTCCCACATGTCATGTGCTTGCCATGATTGATGATGCCCTTTAGGTGTTGCTATCTTGACAAGCAGGAATTTTGTGCCACCTAAGCCATTCAGGGGCCCATGTCAGAATCGTGCACCAAGTAGGGGTGATATTTGCCTGTTAGAGACATGTTCCCTGTGGACAGCTATGGATAATGTTTGTGGAGGAAGGAGTCACATAGACTTATGACCTGTTACAGCAAGCTGGCACACATCTGTTTTTGGTTTACCAGAAAACATTGCTGGAACACAGGCCTTGCACATGTGTACGTGCAGGAACTGCAGCATGTAGTCCCTACTGCTAACATAAGTGAGTGTGACATTCAGTGACGTGCTGTGTGTGGCTTGCTCACTCAATGTATGAGGGTGTTATTGCTTTCAGAGGTTGCTCCCTTGGGCCTGCATTCCTATATACCTTAGCAGGCAGTGTGTGCACCTAAATTGAGCTGTCATCTTTTGCGCAGCTATGATGGAGTGGTTGCCCTATGGAGAGGGTGTGCCTCTGACAGGGCAGCATATGGACAATGGTAGAAATGGTTTTAAACCTTTAAATGCTTATTTTCAACAAGAACACTCACTGTTTATATGTACTGTTCATTGAGGGGCAGAGGTGTGCAGGTGCCATGGTGACACATCAAGTTTGCTGGAGAACTTGAATGTTATCCTGAGCATTTGGCTGCATTTCTCACCATGGACTCCCCCCCCCTCACACCGAGGTTTTACCAGCAACTAATTGGAGTAGGCCAAATAATGCTGTTTTTATAGGCTATACTGGCTACCCACAACTAGGCTTGGCACAGATCCTTTGAAAGTCGTGGAGGGAGGTTGCGCTGCTTAAGAAACTGCCCAGTGAATGTGGGAATGCTGTGAGGCATGGAACAGGCACTGTAAAGGAGTATGAAATGGTATGCCTATGGGTAGGATTCAAATGAGAGCTTACCATCATGCAGCTTTACATGTTGTATGTACAGATAAACCAGGTGCATGGGTTTGTATTGGGGGGGGGGGGGGGTGGTAACTGGTGCTTGCCTTGCCACATCACACAGGCATTGCGAACATCCTATGACAGAGTCCCATTTTTGTGGCCCTGTTGTCTCTTAGCACCTCTTTGTATTTCATATCACACACAGTTGACATAGAGGTTGGCACACCAGCCCCCCTTTTTTATCACTCCCTCTGTGCTGTGTACACGCAGGAACGGTATGCTGTCTATTACCCATATGAAAAACAATACCTTTTCAGTGCAAAGCTGGATGTGGTGCATCTATAACTGCCTACAAAAGGGAGGGGCCTCCATTTCCTAATCACAGTAGGAGCTTCACTTGTAGTGTATCCAAAAGTTCTGTTGCACTACACTGTGTACTTGGTGACTCTTGCAACACAGTGTCAACTGATGTGTGACATGTAGGAAGGATGAGTGAGTGAGTACTGTGTGCTACACAATCTGCACAGGACAAAGAGGGGTACTGCTGTTGCTGTGGACCAGGCAGACTTCCACAGACTGCCTGCCATGTCTGTAGTGGCCTGCCCTTGGGACCTTGATGCTACCTGTAAGGTCAACCTTACCTTACATGTATTATACAGACCCCCAAGGCAGGCCAGTATAGGGGGTGGAGGCAGTGTGGAAAGCAGACTGGTCCCCAGCACCAACAGCACTTTTCTAGGGCTTCTGGGGGTTGGCCATAGACATTATACAGCAGATGTTACTCCCTCACTCATCATCCATACTTGTGAGGCAGCAGCTCACAAGACTAAGTAAATACACTACGTATTTTGTTTACAATGTAAGCTACAAATGTATGGTAGTCACATACCCTTGCACACCTGACAGAAGTATGTGGACAGAAAATTATCTGTTGGGTCATGAAGACTCCAAGTTCCCTCTTTACACTACTCCAGATGTACATGCACACTATATAATGTATTGACCATGAAGGTACAGAGCAGGTCACATACCGGCACATGTAAGCAGGAGTTAGCAAACAGTATGGTATGTGAAGAAGGCACCAAGAGGCAATAGTGAAGGTCCACAGTAAAGAGCTTCTTCTTTACCTCTGGCTGTCTTGCTTACCAGCATACACCCAGCTTTCATTGTAATGTCATAGCCCATATGGTCTTGGATGCTTGCTAAGTGCAGAATAGGAATGAGGAATGGCATTGGAGCATGCAAGGTCACGTGGAGAGCAAACCTTTTACCTTCGGTACCATAAACACAAAAAGCACACAATGAAAGGACACCACCAGAACATTGATCTTTCAAACAGTGAGCACTTTATTAGCAAACACATATAATACACTGTTTGAAATACAGGCAATGTCTTAGGTAATCACATTCTGCAAGGACAAGATAGAAAATTGCACAAAACAATGGACATTTCATGAAGAACACATTCAGTGTACACCTGTATATTAATAGAATAGAGCAGTAGCCTAGAGGTTAGAGCTATGAACCAGGAGACCAGGGTTCAAGTCCCACTGTCGCTCCTTGTGACCTTGGGCAAGTCACTTATCCTCTATTGCCTCATCTACAAACTCTGGGGATAGGGAAATACCTACAGTACCTGAAATGGAATCCACTTTGAAGTGCTGCAAAAAGTAGAATATAAATTAAAAAAACTATAAAAAATAAATAGATTGAAATAGCATCATAACATATACAGGCACAATCATGAGTAGTGCTGTACATTAACTGTTATATAAAGCACTACTATGTCTGTAAACGCAAAGGCAGTGCATGTTAAAGGGTGCACTCAAAAAGGACAACCTAAGGGAAAGGGACACAGCAGCACAGTTCAGCATGAAGGCAGCAGGAATAAGAACATCAGAAATTGCCATGCTGGGTCAGACCAAGGGTCCATCAAGCCCAGCATCCTGTTTCCAACAGAGGCCAAAACCAGGCCACAAGAACCTGGCAAGAACTCAAACACCAAGAAGATCCCATGCTACTGATGCAATTAATAGCAGTGGCTATTCCCTAAGTAAACTTGATTAATAGCCATTAATGGACTTCTCCTCCAAGAACTTATCCAAACCTTTTTTGAACCCAACTACACTAACTGCACTAACCATATCCTCTGGCAACACATTCCAGAGCTTTACTTGTGTGAAAAAGAATTTTCTCCGATTAGTCTTAAATGTGTTACTTGCTAACTTCATGGAATGCCCCCTAGTCCTTCTATTATTCGAAAGTGTAAATAACCGAGTCACATCTACTCGTTCAAGACCTCTCATGATCTTAAAGACCTCTATCATATCCCCCCTCAGCCATCTCTTCTCCAAGCTGAACAGCCCTAACCTCTTCAGCCTTTCCTCATAGGGGAGCTGTTCCATCCCCTTTATCATTTTGGTTGCCCTTCTCTGTACCTTCTCCATCGCAACTATATCTTTTTTGAGATGCAGCGACCAGAATTGTACACAGTATTCAAGGTGCGGTCTCACCATGGAGCGATACAGAGGCATTATGACATTTTCCATTCTATTAACCATTCCCTTCCTAATAATTCCTAACATTCTATTTGCTTTTTTGACTGCTGCAGCACACTGAGCCGACGATTTTAAAATATTATCCACTAGGGTGCCTAGATCTTTTTCCTGGGTGGTAGCTCCTAATATGGAACCTAACATCATGTAACTACAGCAAGGGTTATTTTTCCCTATATGCAACACCTTGCATATGTCCTCATTAAATTTCATCTGCCATTTGGATGCCCAATCTTCCAGTCTTGCAAGGTCCTCCTGTAATGTGTCACAATCCGCTTGTGATTTAACTACTTTGAATAATTTTGTATCATCCACAAATTTGATAACCTCACTCGTCATATTCCTTTCCAGATCATTTATATATATATTGAAAAGCACCGGTCCAAGTACAGATCCCTGAGGCACTCCACTGTTTACCTTTTCCCACTGAGAAAATTGACCATTTAATCCTACTCTCTGTTTCCTGTCTTTTAACCAGTTTGTAATCCAAGAAAGGACATCGCCTCCTATCCCATGACTTTTTAGTTTTCGAGGAAGCCTCTCATGAGGGACTTTGTCAAACGCCTTCTGAAAATCCAAATACACTACATCTACTGGACTGCAGAGTGAAGCTTCACCACAGCAGAAGCAGCACAAGACCCAGCAGCATGGAGGCAAGAGGCTCAGGAGCATGGAGCCAGCACTTGCAAGAGATGAGAAGAGAGGACACCCCGCAGCTTGGAGCAGGAGACGGGACAGCCTGACAAGAGACAGCAGCTGGAAAGTGATTATAGGCTAAAATAGACCATAATAGGCCCAGAGGATCAAGAATGGCTTCTTAGTAAGTGTGCTACTTGAAAATGCTTCACAAATCACCATCCATTGTGCTTGGTGGCACAGCAATTCTGTAGTGAGGACACGTTGAGCTGGTTTCTTCCATCTAGACGTCACAGCAACTCTGTGAAGAGCCCATCCCAATCTTCTTGTATAAATTCTCTTCTTGGCCCTGATTGGCCATTTTGTTCTTTTCAAAGCCCCATGCCACGCCGTGGCTTCTTACTTGGGGGAGGGGGGTATGTTTTGGGGGCCTACTACTGCTGTGTCTTCCAGCTCCAGGACTGCTGTGGGGTGTAGATGCGAGGGATGCACCTGAGAACTCTGATGGCTGCTCCGGCATATGCTGAAGGATTTGGGTAGGCACATTGGTGAGGTTGCTGATAGCTGTAACAATAGTGTTGGCATTTTGAGTGTTGGCTGCAGACTACAGATTGTCTCAGGATCCGTATCTCTCCCCGCAAGTGCCTGACTTCACCTACAGACATGCCTGCCACAGGTGGTGGTGCTGGTTCCAGGCCTGGTAGAGGTGTAGATGCTGCTGGCGGTGGCCCTGATTGTGTTGGTGCTGGTGTTGGTACAGGTGCTGAAGATGCAGGTGGTGTTTGAGAGTGCAAACTGGGCATAGTTGGGCTTGTGCCAACCACATGGTCTGGTGATGTTGAGGCATCAGAGTTGCGTGGGGTGCTGGTTCCTGCTAACTGCTTGTCTGAAGGTTGTCAGTCCAGATTCCCTGCATCTATTAATGTCTCCAGATTGAGGTGCACGTGAATTGGGGTTCTTGAGCCTAGGGGCTGAATCAAGAACATGGCCTGTGACTGGTCTGCCTCCTGCTACTCCTCTTCCCACTGTGCCTCTGCATCCATCTGTAAAGGCCTCTGGAGCATTGGTATTGGTTGGCTGCTCCCAGGAGCATCCTGGTTGGTCCCTGGGGCTTCCCAAGGTCCTGGGCATTCCTGGATGGGATTGGCAGCTTCCTGCTTGAGAGCTGTGGAAACAGAGAAAAAACAAACAAAAAAAAGAAAAGAAAAGAAATAAGTACATATGCCAGCAAATATGGTTTATTTATTTGGCATCAGAGGTGCACTTTGGTTCTTTGCAAAGTGATCATCTTATGCCAAATTATGGGGCCTATTTACAAAAGGGTTTTTCCCATTCTGTGTGTAGGTGAAAAACGTCTACTAAATGACCCCCTATGTATATACCTGTTGCTATCTGCTCATTTATGGGTGAGGTAAACTTACCGGCGGTGGCTTGTGTGGTGTCTAGCTGCTCATCCATGCCCTCAAACACATCCGGTCCCAGCCTTTCTATCGGTCGCTGCCTCTCCTCCAGTTTGCCATTGATACTTCGATCTTACTGCAAGCTTGGCCTTGGTCTGGGCTTTCACGTCCCGGTAACGATGGGTGACCTGCTTCCCGCTTCTTTGCACTTTGCTGTGGCGGCTGATGGCCTGGGCAACGTTTCGCCATATTTGGCCCTTGGCTGCCTTTGAGGTCTTTGCTGTGCAGTTTCCAAATAGCATGGTGTAATCCTGCAGGACACCAGTGATGAGAAGCTCATTCTCTGCCGTACTGAACTTTATGGCAGTCAGTCTCTGCCATGGTGATGCCTGGCTACCTGAAGGGGGTGTCACTTCCTTTCCCAGAGAGGTGTCCTCTCTGCCCTCACTCTCCATCCCGCTGTCCTCATCCCGCCCTTCCTCCCTCCGGCCTACCAACTCCTTTCCCCTCTGCCCTGCCTGTCTATCCCTATGCTGTCCTACTCCTCCCACCATTTTTCTGGTCTAACCCCTTCCCCCAACCCCATCCTTCTATCATTTTCCTCCTGCCCCTTTCTACTTCTTCCCTGCCCCTATGCCTACTCATATTCCTCCTTCCCCTGTCACTCCTGCTCTCCTCCTCCCTCTGCTATCCTCAGGCCTCTCCTCTCCTCTCTTCCCAGGCCTATCACACTACATGCTCTCAGCACACACACACACATACACACCTCAGCACAAACACACTTCTCACAACTCACACACACACTCTCATCCTCTGCTTCTGATCACACACTCCTCCACTCCTCCTCACCAACTCCACATAAAAAGACAAACAGGACTTACAAGCTTTACTCCAACAAATATCACAAAAGACAGAGGTTAAGGGAACCAGATGACTACATAAAACAGTACAACTCAACCAGCAATCGCAAAAAGAACTCCTACAAAACTTCTCTAACAACACTTACCTCCTCTCCTCTCACTCCAGTGCCCGACACACCCTCAAAGAAGGAAGTGCAGAAAGTCAGAATTTATACAGGGGAAAAACTAACGTGCTGTGCGATGATGCAACGCACGCTGTAATGATGCACCACTGCTTGCGATAATGCACCGCTGTGGGCAACATTTATCTGTATGATGCAGCAGGCCGTCAATTTGAGTACACATGCCCCTTTTGTTTATCGTGTATTTTATTCGCTCAGTAAACATAGCATGTTGATGAACCTATGCCTTAATGCTTTAAGGGGAAACTGGCATGATGGGGACCCTATCCCCCACTACGAGATTCAGCATCAGTAAAGTGGAATACAATCTCCAAAACTGACTCTTAAACCCCTTCCCCCGATTCAATAGGGAAGCTATATCAGAGCTACTACAGATCTCCTCCAGAAATTTCCTTTAGAACTTCAGTCTATACTCAGGTCCGGGGACTGATTTGCATGTGGAACCACTATAGACTTTCTTCAGCGCTTCTTCTGGCTTCATGTCACTGACCATGAAGCTTTAGCCCTGCCTTCAGGTGTTCATGCCACTGTTCATCCATTTTCCCCTCTTGCAGTGCCATTAGGTGTTCATGGCTCTGTTTGCGCTGCTTTGCCCGTTACTGAGCCTTGGGTTGTTCATGCCATTGTTGCTGGTGCCTTTGCCTGTCTTTTGGGACCTTGGACTGTTCATGCCACTGTTTTTGTTGTTTTTCCCCTCTTACTGTATCTTGGGGTGCTCATGCCATTGTCTTTGTTGATTTGTTTATTTATTTATTTATTTATTGTTTTTGTTATACCGAGTTTCATGATAGGCATCACATCAACCCGGTTTACAAATAACAAGGAATGTAAAGCATAACGTAACGTAAAAAACAATATTTTCAATAAGAACCTTGAACTTTAAATACAGTGAATCAGAAAAAGGGAGAGGGAAAGTTACAAAAAACAAGGAAAATAAACTTGGGATGGAAGGGGAGAAATTGAACAGCACAATATTTACATTTCAGCCTATTGATACATTAGAATATTAAGTGAAAAAATAAGACTATGAAACGGTACATAGGTAATCAAATGAATAAATATGACACAGTTGTGAATGGTAATAGTATGATAAATATTCAGCAGGAATTAGTGAGAGAGGGTTTGAGGTTGGTTGATTCGTGTTTACATTCCATTATTGCATACGAGTTAGTGCTAGTGAGAGGAGGTTTTATTCAAGGCTTGGAAATGCTTTTTTGAAAAGCCAAGTTTTTAGTCTTTTCCTAAATGTTAAAGAGCATGGCTCTTGTCTCAAATCAGGTGGGATCGAGTTCCAGAGAGCTGGACCTGCTGATGAGAAGGCTCTGAGACTCAAGGATTTATGTTGGTAGGTTTTGGCCTTTGGAATTTGGAGTGACTCTTTGTAGTGTTCCCTGATAGGCCTGGCGGAGGTGAATTTTTTAAGTGGTATTTGTAGGTCGAGTTGCGTGTGTTGGTTGATAGTTTTGTAAATGATGTTAATGGTTTTGTACATGATTCTATAGTGGATCGGAAGCCAATGGAGGTTTTTGAGAATAGGTGAAATGTGGTCAATTTTCCTGGAATTTGTAAGGACTCTGGCTGCAGAGTTCTGAACCATTTGTAAAGGTTTGGTGTAAGAAGCTGGGAGGCCTAATAGTAATGAGTTGCAATAATCTAGTTTGGAAAAGATTATTGCTTGCAAGATTGTTCTGAAGTCCTGAGTGTGAAACAGCGGTTTTATTCTTTTCAGGATATGTAATTTGTAGAAGCAATCTTTGGTGGTTTGGTTAATGAATGTTTTGAGGTTGAGACGATTGTCTAGGATGGCTCCTAAGTCTCTTACGTGGGTTGTTTGAAGGAGTGTGGGTGGTTTAGGAAGTGTGTTATTGTTTTCCGGTGATATGAGCAGGAATTCTGTTTTCGAAGCATTGAGTACAAGGTTTAGACTGTTGAGGAGAAGTTTAATTTCTAATAGGCAACTGTCCCAGTATTCCATTGTTTTTGAGATTGATTCTTTTATAGGGATTACGATCTGTATGTCGTCTGCAAAAAGGAAATGTTTCAGGCTTAATTTTGTAAGTAGTTGGCAGAGTGGTAGCAGGTAGACATTGAAAAGGGTGGGTGAAAGTGATGATCCTTGCGGCACTCCTCTATTAGAAGGGTGGTATTGGGATTCTTTATTATGAATTTTGACTCTGTTTCCTCTGTTTTCTAGAAATGTTTTGAACCAGTTTAGTGTGGCACCTGTTAAACCAATGTTTGCCAGCTGTTTTAGAAGAAGGGCGTGGTTGACGGTGTCAAAGGCCGCCGAGAAGTCAAGGAGGATTAGTAAATATGCTTGGCCTTTATCGATACCAGAGAGTAGGTAGTCCATGAGTGAAATTAGTAGCGTTTCGGTGCTTGCGGCTTTGCGAAAACCATATTGGTTTTGTCTCTCTAACCATGCCTTGGAGTACTCATGCCACTACTATTGGGGCCCTTTGCTCCTCTCTTGCAGCCTTGGGACATTTATGACACTTTTTATACTGATTTCCCCCTCTTGCAGTGTCTTAGGGGTGGTTGTTTTTAATCTCTGCTCCTGCTTCCTTGGTCTTCACTGAATGCCTTGGAATATTTATGCTTCAGCTGTGGTGTCCTTGGCCCCGAGTGTCTTGGCATGTTGATACTATTGCCTCTACTACTCAACATCTTTCTCAGTGCTTGCAAGGGAGACTGTGAGGATAGGAACCCCCATCCTCCACTACAAGCATCAGCATCAATAAAGGGGAAGTCCTATTCCCCCACTGACACCACAGGGAAACTTCATGTCCTTCAGTCTCTTCTGGTTTCACTTTACCTGGGGATGGTTCATCATCTTTCAGCTCAATTAGACTTTTGCCCTATACCCAGGTCCAACAATTAATTTGCAAGTCAGGATCACTACAGATCTGCTCTAAAGGTTCCTTTGGTTTTGCCTTGCCCAGGGATAGAAAATTCACCATCTTTTGGCTACTAGGTGGTTCAATTAATCTTTTACTCTGATACCCAGGTTAGATCAGGGTCAGTATGGACCTCCATGATTGCTCTGGATGACCACCCACTGTTATTAGTTCCCTTTGTCCTTCTTTTGGTACCTCTGGATCTTCATGTCACTATTGTTGGTGCCCTTTGCCCCTCTCTTGGTGACAAAATTTTCATGTCACTGTTTGTGCTGCTTTACCCCTCTTGCAGTACATTACGGTGTTCATGCCACTGTTTTTGGTGCCATGTCTTTCTTTTGTTGCCTTGGAGACTTCACGCCACTGCTGTTGATTCCATTTGCCCATTTTTTGGTTCCTTGGGCTTTTCATGCCACTATTTTTGCTGCTTTGCACTTTTTTTTACAGTGTCTTGAAGTTTTCATTGTTTGCCCTCTCATAATATCATGGGGTTTTAATGCCACTTTTGTGCCACTGGGCCCCACTCTTTTGGGGTGCTGATTCTTCTGCTACTGATGCCTGCCTGCAAGTTTGATAAACCTGGATAGAAAACTCCAAAGGTGGAGTCCAAAACAGGATGCCTTGCTTCCCTCATTGACTTCAACAGAAATGACAAACAACATAAAGGAAAACACAACATAAGTTGGGAAATGATATGAAGAAAACACTACAAAATGGTGAACAAAACAAAATAACAACATGAAATAAATGTTTTTTTTCCATGTACACCTCTAATATTTGGGTCTGAAGCAGTTTGGGCCTGGAACTTTGGACATTTGCAAATTATTAAATACTTTTAAGAATTTTGTACCTGAAAACACATTTTGGGGTACATTTTCAAAGGCTTTATTTGGATCTACAGTGGCTAAATCCGCAAAAATAGATTTCCAGCCTTCTGAAAGTATGTGTGTACTTCCACAACCTTAGAAGCTTTGTCAGCATTAAACAATCATTATGGAGTAGGGAGAGTGTGTGTATGTGTGGGGGTGGGGGGAGTGTTTTAGAGATGTTTTTCTAAATTATAGGTTTGAGTCTCAAAAATGTATGCACAGAATTGGCATGTTAACACCCATACATTAAAGAACGTGTGTACTGGTTATCTGTGTAACCACCCAATATTTAATAGAGATGTGAATCGTGTGATCGATCGTCTTAACGATCGATTTCGGCTGGGAGGGGGAGGGAATCGGATCGTCGCAGTTTGGGTTTTTAAAATATCGTGTAAATCGAAAACCGGCACACTAAAACATCCCTAAAACCCACCCCGACCCTTTAAAATAAATCCCCCACCCTCCCGAACCCCCCCAAAATGCCTTAAATTACCTGGGGTCCAGAGGAAGGGTCCCGGTGTGATCTTTTACTCTCGGACCTCCGGTGCGTTGTAGAAATGGCGCCGGCGCTACCTTTGCCCTGTCATATGACAGGGCAAAGGTAGCGCCGGCGCCTTTTTGTTTTTTTTGTCCCCCGACGGCAGGAGCGTAGGAGATCGCTCCCGGACCCCCGCTGGACCCCCAGGGACTTTTGGCCAGCTTGGGGGGGCCTCCTGACCCCCACAAGACTTGCCAAAAGTCCAGCGGGGGTCCGGAACGACCTCCTGCAGTCAAATCGTGTTGCCGTACGGCCGGCAGGACAGGTTTTGGAAGCCTTGGTTCAAAGAGAAGAAATATATTCAGCCAGACAGCCGGCTTTTAATGGTCATATGAAAAAAGCATGAGCCAGCATGGGGTTGTCAAAGAAAACAACACAAAGTGCCAAAAAACCAAGTAGAAGTAGGGTTTTTGTGGCCAAAGCCAGAAGACAAGAGAAAATGATGTTCAATAAATCTGCAGCCACACTGGTGAAGACACACCCAACAGTCAAAAAGGAATCAAGTGGGGCTGTAGTAACATGGAAACTACCATGCATGATTAGTGAACATTCTGTAACAGCTTGACTGTCTGGTGACTAATGTGAACTGCTTATTTTCAGAGAAATTACTACAATTATGTTATTAACTGGGATAATTACAGGGAACATAGTCTGGATAGTTCTAACCTCTTACTATACTAATGGGCTTAACAACTCCTCTGAGTATATTTAATTCTGATATAGTAAAAAGTGCTTCTGCTTTACAGTTTGATCATTTTACCTGTGCACCCAATAACCGGTAACAATGCAGCATTCACAATCAATGTAGTGTGGACTGCTACAAACTCAGTGTATTAAATTAGAATCAAGGACATTCACCGTCTTCTTGCTGAGACACTGTTATTGCTTTTGCTTTGTGCTTAGGACCATGCTCCCTGCTGAAAGATGAATCTTCTCCTCAATCTGAATTCTATGGCAGACTGCAAGCGGTTTCCTCCAAGATCTGCCTATACTTTGCACCAACCTCTTTCTCTTGATCTTCATACGTCTCCCTGGCCTTGCTTCTGCAGAGCATATCCACAACTTAATGCCACTACCATCATGATTCGCTGTAGGGATAGTGTTAGCAGCATGATGTGCCATGTTTGCTTTCAGTATATATTATATATGGCTTAGCACTGAGACCAAAACATTCCACATTGGTCTCAAAATCTTCTTCCATAAACATGCAATATACCCCAAGTGTTTCTTTGTAAATGCTATGTATCATATCATACAGCTTTTCTTTAGCAGTGACTTATATAGGCCATGTTTTGGCATAATCTTGAAATTGTTGAACTGTCAATATTTTCTTGTATCTCACCCCCAGACATTTGAAGTTCTTTAAATTAATCCTAGATCTCACAGAGACATTCGGCAGCAGTTTGTTTAACCCACAGCTACTGGACTTTGGAATGACAGTTTGATCACAGCAGTGTCTTAATGGTGCCAAACTGTTTCCACTTTACAATGATAAACCTGATAGCATCCAAGGGATATTCAAACACATTGAAATTTACTTATAGCCTTCCCTCACGCTGTATCTTTGAATAATGTTATCCCAGACATTTTTGGCAGTTTTTTTTAAATTTTCTGGCACCTTTTGAACTTTGCTTCAAATTCACTTCATACTACAGAAACTGCTTGATTCTTCATCCAGTATTTGAATCAGCTCAACTAATGTAACTGGACACAGGTATATTCTATTTAACCTATTATGGGCCTGGTTAAGGCAAGTTTTGGAACTGAATCCAGTTTGGATTTTCTATGACAGACGAGAAGAAACCTTATGCAATGAAGACTTTTGAGTTTTTTTTTTAATTCTTAATTACTTTTGGAATATTTCTATAATTATTTCATGCTAAAGCATAGGGTATGTTGTGTAGACTGGAGAAACAAATTCCTACTTTAATACATTCTGATTTGTATTTTTTAGAAATCAAAATGTGAAAAATATAGAAGTGTGTGAAGACTTTACAAGGAACTGTAGCTGCCCTCATTAGAAACTGTAGATTCCAGGAAATTGATCTGTTCAAAAATATATTTCCAAAAATAGAAACTAATTTCCCTCTATGTAATGCAAAAAAAAAAAAAAAAATGAAAAAAAGAAGAAATTATCTAGTGACCATCAGAACTACACAGAAGGACTGCATTAATATCTTTAATGACTTGTGACACAACTTGCATGTAAGGTTTAACTATTATTTAGCTATTTACATTGATCTGTTACCACTTGGTCCTGTTCTCTCCTTTACCTCAAGTTCTAAGTTCCTACAAAGTTAGCCTTGTTATTTTATACCCACTTGTTTGATGTAATTTTCCAATATTGGTTCTGTGTAAACCGAAGTGGTAGTACATGAACTCCGGTATATAAAAGCCTTTAAATAAATAAATAAATAATGTTTGGGCTTGATGTCATACGAATGCATTGTAATATTTTTTTGAAGATTTATAATTACTTTATAAAATAATTTATTAAACAATGACTTTATAATTGTATAATTTTACATGCATTCTAAAAAAAAAAATCTTCAAAAAAGATTATGGTAGTATCATTCATGACATCAAGTCCCAACATAAATCTTTTTATTGACCAATAGTTAGTGTGGAACTGCAGACTAGATAGCATGCATCCTATCATGTTCCTATGTTTCTCTGTTTTTCCTTTATGTCCTTAATACGTTTTTCTCTGTTTTACCTTACCATTGGAGATTCAATACATACAAATTTATCTTATTCACATTCATTGGGAATATCCTGAAAATCTGATTGGCTGTGGGATTATCATGACAGGTTTGGGAAAACCTATGATACATCAAAGTGAACTGGATATTTTACAGTAATGCCGGATTTGAAAAGTGCCACTATGCTATTTGTTGTGACCTGTATTATTGTATCTGGATTGTGGTTATAAATACATTGTTTACAAAAAAGTGGTTTCTTGTTTAAGCTTCTTTATGCATTATGCTTTAGATAAATCTTTTCTCACTTTTACTACATATTCAGATGAAAACTTTTAAAGAAGTGTGCAGGCGCACATGTGCACGCGTTGGCCGGTTCACGCCAATGGATGCAGCTATTTTATAACATACGCGCATGACACAATATAGGCTGAGTGCATGCACATGTGCACACAATTTTAAGTGGTTGCACGCTTATGTGCACAAATGCCACTTCTACCACATAAGTGGGGGGGATTTTAAAAGCCATGCGTGTCGATGCAATTGGCCATTTGTTAGGAAAGTGGACCCTTGAGCCGAGGCTAGGTTGTTGCTACTCCCAGGGGTTGGCCCCCTGGAGGTGCTCGTGGGCGAGGCAGTACTGAGGAGGAAGGCCCAACAGGAACTTATCTATACCAGCCCTCGTTCCTTGCAGGTTGAGCCCTTGGGTACCGGGGCCGGCAGGACTTAGGCGCGGGCTTTCCCGGTGATGCCTGTAGGCGATGAGAGGTGGCCTCAGAAAGGTCCAGGTGATCAGGCAGAGTAAGGAAACAGGCAAGGAGTCAGGGCAGGTGGAGTTCAAGCAGAGTCGAGTACCAGGCAAGGAGTCAGAACCAAGAAGGCAATCCAGGGGATGAGGAGCAAGGCAGGGACCGGAGGCAGGAACAGGAACGCAGGAACTAAGGAGCAGGAGCGAAGCAAGGCGAGGGCAGAAACACAGGAACAAGGAACGCAGACAACTCGCACTCTACAGGAGAGCAGGACCCGTTGCTGGGGCAAATTGAGAGCGGAGCGGCAGGGTTTAAATACTCAGCCAGCCTGATGTCATCAGCCCAGGCTGTGGGGAACTTTCCCGCCACTGGCCCTTTAAATCCTGTGACTCGGCGCGCATGCGCACCTAGGGGGACGCCATAAGAGCAGGCTGCGAGCGGAGTCTGTGGCCGGGAGCGGCTGCCGAGCCGGGCCACCAGCTGGTGCAGGTGAGGGGGCCCTGTTGCAGGCCGGCGCGGCCAGGATTCCTAACACCATTTTCACAGTTTGTTCCCAGTTTGCCCAGGTAAGTGATAGGACTTCCTAACCACCCTAGTTAAATAGTTTCCTTTCTTCCTTGTTAGCCTGACCCTTAAAACACCATGGATCTTTGTATTTCTTTTTTGTTGTATGACTTACATGCCATCCATAACAGAAGTAAAATTACGTGGCAGGGGACCCTGGCGTCTGCTTGTGCAAGTAAGTTTTTATGCGTTGGTTTCAAGGTGAAATCTGGGAATGCCCATGCCCTGCCCCTTATTTTGGAAAATATTTTTGTGCGCACAGCAGGAGATACGCACGTATCCAGCTGCCTTTTAAAATACACTCGGTATGTGCCAGCCCAACATATTTACAGACGCTGGACTTCTAAAATTCCCCTTTTAGGGTTTTACTCCTATAAGAAGTCTAATCTACCTTATAAATGGCCTGTGACCGACGGCCCGCAAATGCGCAGTAGAGACCAGCTCTACTGCGCATGTGCGGGCGAGCACGTCGCTCTGAGGCAGCTTCAGAAAGAAAAAAAAATGGCGGCGTCCAGTGGCAGCAGCGGCGGTACCGGCAGCGGGCGGCGACGGCGGTAGTGAGCGACGGTGGTAGCGGCGACGGCGGTAGCGAGCGGCGGCGGTGGCGACGGCGGTAGCGGGCGGCGACGGCGGTAGCGGGCGGTAGCGAGGGAGGGAGAAGAGAGAGAGAGGGAGGGACGGACTGAGTGGGGAGGGAGGGACGGAGAGAGAGAGTGGGAGGGAGTGACTGAGTGAGAGGGAGGGATTGAGTGAGGGGGAGGGACTGAGTGAGAGGGAGGGAGTGGGACTGAGTGAGAGGGAGAGGGGGGACTGAGGGAGGGAGTGGGACTGTGAGAGAGAGGGAGGGAGTGGGACTGAGGGAGAGTGAGTGGGACTGAGTGAGTGAGAGGGAGGGGGGAGGGAGTGACTGAGTGGGAGGGAGGGATTGAGTGAGGGGGAGGGACTGAGGGAGGGAGTGGGACTGAGGGAGAGGACAGAGGGAGTGGGGACTGAGTGAGTGAGAGGGAGGGAGAGAGGGGGGAGGGAGTGAGTGAGACTGAGTGGGAGGGAGGGACTAAGTGATAGGAGAGGGAGGGTGGGGAGGAGTGGGTGAGGGAGGGGGTGGTGAAGAGTGAGGGGAGAGAGAAAGAGGGGGAGGTGAGAGACAGAGGGATGTAGCCCGTTTTAACGGCTTGTGTACTATAAGGTAGGGATGTTCCTATTTCACTTCCTTTCATTTTTAAAATTAATTGAAAGAAAAATAATTTTGTTTGTTTCATTTTTTTTTAAACATTTTGCCCCCTCCCACTGCAAAGAAAAGAAATAGACTCTTAGACTTTCTCCATCATCTTACTCCATTGGTGACTTTGAAAAAGGAGCAAGAGTAATACCCAATTACTCCTGCACTGCCAGCCACAAATCCCAAAATAGCCCCAGGTGATCTGAAGTCAGCCAGCACCATTTGGAAACACAGAACTGGAGAGGCAAAAGTGACAAAGCACTATTGCACCTTTTTCAAAACCATAGATGGGATACGAGGCTGGGCGAGGTAGATCTGGGGAGGAGAAAGGGGAAGGGGGAAGATGGGAAAAAGGCCCAGTGGACATTTTTTTTTAAGGTTTTTTTTTTTTGTTAGTTTTAAAGGCATTGCCAACAGCATACACTAAAACATTTTAGTGTATGCTCTTGTAAAATAGCATGCAGTAATAAAAAAAAAAAAAAAAATAGAAACAAGCTTGAAAAAGGAAAGTTCCAAAATGACCTTCCCACCAACCAATGAAAGAAAATGAAACAAAAAAGAAAAGTCTGCACGCCTTTACTGTAAGGTGCAATTTCCTGGCATTACTATTGTTTTTTTCACTTTCAGTGCATTGTAAGTTGACTTCTTTAACAAATTTTCTCAAACAAAGACCAGATCAAATACAATGCCCTATATCTGGGTTTGACGAGAACAAAGCTGTGGGGTCTGCAACTGGTCCAGAAGAGCGCTGCCCACCTGATATTCGGTCAACATCTTCAGCAGGACATTTCACCAGCTCTTCAAGAATAACATTGGTTACTAATTAAAAGCAGGATTTATTTTAAAATTCTGTCAGTACTGTTTGTGACATCGCAAGGCCTTGCACCAAAATACATAATAGAACTAATGGCTATAGGCCGGATTTTAAAACTGGCCCGGCCACGCGCATAAACCCGGGACGCGTGTAAGTGCCGGGGCCTCAAATGAAGGTGTTTTCTGGGGTGGAGCGGGGCAGCCCGGGACAGCATCCTTCCTCCCTGTCCTGGTGCGCGCAAGTTACTTCAAGTCGGGCCCTGAAGTAACTTACAAAATAACAGGTACCAAAATTTAAAAATGGGTTTTAGAGAGTGGGGAGGAGAGGGGAAGTGAGGTTAGTGTAGGGGGTAGGAAAGTTCCCTCCCAGTCCGCCTCTAAATTGGAGCGGACTGGGAGGCCCCGATCCATTGCCGTGTGAATGTAGACAAAACTGACACCCCCCTTGCATGCGCCGCTGCCAATTTTATAACATGTGCGCATTGGCGCTCGCATGTTATAAAATTGTGCATCCATGTGTATGCGCCGGGTACTGCGCGTCCATTTTTTTAAAAATCTACCCCTATGTATAGACCCTATTTGGAATCTAGATAACAAAAGGGTTTTGCAGATGAATGACAATTCTTTTTCCTGAAATATTATGTTTTCCATAATTCTCCTGGAAACAGAAAATTATTATTGAAAAACAATATAATTTCCACATTTGCTCCAGCAATAAATAGCTGTTACATGTAAATGTGAATAGATATCCACATCATATCTTCTACTGATGTAAAATGTAACTGTCTTGAAAAAAAATGTTTAGGTAGATACACATAAAGGAAGACAATATTGGGATTTAAACCTTTTATTTGACGGAAAAACCCACATAAAAATAATTTGGCTAGGGGTTTAAAAGATAAGCTGGTAATGAAAAAATTAAAAGGAAAAATCTGAGCCACAAAAATTAAATCTCCTAATATGCTGTAGTTTAAATAAATTGACAAAGTCTCTTTCCTTATATTTCCAGAAATCAGAAATTTTTTTCTTACTGTATAAAGATTAATTAGAAAATGTTTTAAAGTTTAATGATGGCAACTGATGGACACTATTAAAAAATACTTAGTCACTCTCAGAAGATTCAGAAGTGCTAGATGATGATGAGGAGGAATAATGCTTTTCCTGCTTTTTACTCTGCCTTTTTTTATGCTGCTTTCCTTTTTTGGACTTAGTCTTTTTTTTCCTTTTCTTCTCTTTCTGCTGACATTTTTTCTTTCTAGGTTTGTGATCTTCCTCTTCAGTGTCACTTGAATGAGACCTAACAGCAAGAAATAATCATAAACACTTATGTCTTCTATTTTCTATTGTAATATATGTTTTTCTTAAACAGTACGGGATATTAAAATCATAGAGGCCAGTTTATTTATTTAAAATATATATTACCCACCTGTTCATGGTTCAGGGAAGGGCACATAATTAATATACCAAAAAGAATGTATAATCAAACAAGAAAATACAACTCTATAATACAGCATCTAACAAAAGAATAAAAACAAAGCAATAGCATCAAAGACATGTACATCAAAAATGTTTATCTAGTTTGTGGCCACAAAAGAGGTTGTTGTGACAATTAGGTCGGAAGACTGGCAAATTAAAAAATGAGAATTAAAGGTTGAACAAAATCTACATGGGAGGTCGACTAGTGGCAAACTAATGCTAATATTATGAGGTGCCTCTAAGCTGTGGACTGCATTATCTGCCTTATTACAATGTGCATAAACCTCATTAACCCTATTTCAACTTGTAAAGTTACTTGGATGATGTCAGTCTCCTTCAGAAAAAGGTGAGCGTACATGGGCTGTGACATCAGTGGAAAGTAAGGGAAAGCAAATTTGCTTACCTGTAACAGGTGTCTTCTGTAGACAGCAGGACAAATCAGCCACGCAACTGGGTGACATCATCTGATGCAGCCAAAATGGAAATGTTCTCTCAGAGCTCAGAAGACCCGAGAAGATTTTTCTGAGTATGTGTGGATCTTCCCATGCAGCTGCCACCATGCAAGTCTTCTCAGTCTTGTAATAAGCTAACCTACAACTCTAAGGGAAGGTGACAGCAACTTTGCTTTCTCTCTGGACAAGCAGAACATTAATCAGGTGTACAGTAGTGAGCCCCAAGCTGCATGAACATTTATGTTGTGGTCTTACATCAGTGGTGGAAAAGCATGCAACCCATATATTGAAGAGGTTGGAGGGAGAGCTGAATGAATTAAATAAACTTTAGAGAACTGGTTGGCCAAAACTGCTGTCTTGAAATGAAAAAGGTTTCTAAGCAATAATGAACAGTGAAGGTATGAACAGAAAAACCAGATGCTGCAAACATCTTCTGCAGAAGCAAAGCAAAGATAGGCTAGGGAGCCTGCAGTAGCTCCGATGAATAATTTTCAATTTACTTTGAAACTGTTGTCCTAAGTATGGCAATAAGAGATGCAATCAGAAATCCAATGGAAAGAATTCTTTTTGTAAATGAAAGCTCTTGTTTGCCTGTTTTGAAGGAGATAACAACTGTGAGGAATTCCTATAGGACTTTACTCTTTCCAAACAGCACAGTAATGTTCTCTTGCAGTCCAGTGTACGAAGAGCCTGTTGCTTGTCTGTGGTCCTGGGAAAAAATGTTGGCAACACTATGGACTGATTTAAGTGAAACAGATACCACTTTTGTTAAGAATTTTGTAGAGATTTTCAAAACTGCTCTCTTGTTTAAAAATTGGGCGCCCAGAGAACATGAAACGAGTGCTTGCAACTCTATTTATTCTTCAGTCAGAAGTTACAGCTATCAAAAACTAAACCTTCCAGGAAAGGAATTTTAGTTCTTGTTTTGCTAAAGGCTCAAAAGGAGATTTCAGATCTGAGCAAGAACTGTTTATATCCTAAGGAGTAGGAGCATCCCCAATCAGAGTTCTAGCTGAATTAGGCAAGAGGGGTGTGCATTCATTTGAAAAGAATAGGTAAAATGCAACAAATGAGACCATTTTGTTTCATTTGTGGCCCCTGAAAATGAATAAAAGGTGTCCATGAATATAAACAAAAACTCTCCTTTCATTCATTTATGTTTCCCATTCTATGGTCTATGAAAAGTTCTGCAGTGAGACTGGTACAGACTGGTGCCTGTGAGGTAGTAGTCTGAATGAAGCCAAGGCAGGAGAAGTAGGCAAGTAGACAGGACAGTGGATCAATCAAGGTGAAGCATTATTTTTTTTAATTAACCTATAGCTGGCACCTGGATCAAGTAACACTGAAGTCCTCCGATTGGAAAGTCTAAGCAAAGAAAATCCATTCTCTCCGTCTCTGTTGAATTTCATAAGGAAAGGTCATCTTTCTGGAAGCTCTTAGAATGAAAGAGGAGGTTTGAAAAAAAAGGAGAGAGAAGAATTTTGGCAATGGGAAAGAGTTTGTTGTCATCTTTACTGCTATGATCACATTGCTCTCACACTGTGGGAGAAAGATAGAGGCATTGCTTTCTGTTTGTTCACTGGGGCAGAGCTGTGGAGACAAAAGCAGTGAACAGCAGAATTTTTGTCTCTGCACAATGCACTGCTTATCTGCAGAGAGAGACAGATTGCAAAGAACATTAGCCCAGCCTTGCCAGCTTCTCTTACAGTTTTTTTGTATGTGAAAAAGAAGTCAGTCACAGAGTACACACATACATTGGGTATATGTGTGCACTCCCACTTTGGGGCCGTTCCTGAAAGGGGATTGGTCCTTTCACTGACATGTGACAGTGAAGGAGCCAATTGCCGATTGTCAGTGAAAAGGACCAATGGGCAATAAGTGAAGGAATGAATAAATTAATATTAAGTGCCCGATTTATGCACTCCTTCTGGTACCTTAGTCAGGTTCGGAGAATGGACACTGAATATCGAGGAACTAGTAGCCAAAAAGAATTTGGGAGTTCTAGTCAGCAGCATCTTAGCCTCCAATGAGGAGATATATGATAGTGTTGGTGTTGACAGCAACACCCAGGAAAATTGCAGGCAGTGCAGTTAACAGAACGTGAGGGATGCTCCTGGCCTTTTTCCTCATGGTTCCTTCTCAACCTCAACCCTAATGCCAGCATCAGCCCCAAGAATACATAGAAGAGATTGCGTGAAACATCCCTGGTCTGGAATCGTTTTAAAGTGAGGAAGAACTCACATTTTGGTACTGAGCCATCTGAAAAACACTGGTAGGCAGCATCATCTATAGAAATACCACCTGTTAGCACTAGCATCAGGGGAAGAAAAAGTCCTAGCTTAGGGGCCCTGTCTGCCACTCAAAACAGTAGCAAAAGGGTTGAAAAGGGGTAAACGTTTTACTAAGCTGACCCCATGGCCCCTTTCATCTGTTTCAGTCAGTTGGCAGGTGAGCAGCTTCCAGCCACCTGTTTTCAGTGGCAGGCCACCATAGAGCAGATGGGGTAATGTTTTATATCACTGTCCTGGGCCAAGAGGTAGGCAACATCCAAAGTAGTGACAAGATACAGAATGGAAATGATTGCACCGAATGACCAACCCCTGCAGATAGTGGAGAACCTAGGCTTTAAGTATCTGCTTCACCTCTTACCCCTCTATTTCAGAGTGCCCTCCAGCACTACATTCGGTAGGCGGTTTATCCATGCCCTGTATAATCACTGCCATAGTTGCATACAGGCATAGCTAGCCAAGGCAGAGAGGAGTAGAGTGCATTTCACCAACATCTGGACCAGCGTGAACACTCCGTGAGGCAGGGACAGGCAGCAGTTCTAGCAGGGACCAAGTTTCTGGGTGCAGGTGTGTTGTGATGGATACCACCCATACCTCAGGCAATATCCAAACAGCAATAAGAAAGATGCTGGAGAGTAGGCAGCTAGATTAGAGTGACAAATGTGTTCTTGCAGGCTTTTTTATGACAGAGAGTGGTACAAATCTGATAAGGAGTGTAGAAGATAGGGGTTATCAGGGTATTTCTTGCATTACACACGCTGCACCTGGAAGAGAAGGATGACCTGGGCTGGGGCCCAAGAACATGGGATTCCAGTCCTGAAGGACATGATAGAGGTACAGGAAAATAGCGGGACATTTTCATCATATCAAGAAGGAAGTATTTGAGATTGCTCATAAGCAACTGATTCAAGATGTTGGTACCCAATGGAATTTCACCTATCTGATGCTGTGGAGTTTAGTGGAGCTGCAGATACCTCTTCATGACCTGTCTCTGGAAACGGAGATAGGTGTGGATTTCTCCCCAGGGCATAATTGGGAAGTAATGAGGCAGCTAATATAAATCCTGAAGCCCTTCAAGGATGCCACTGAGGATCTAAGTTCTAGAAGCACCACCTAACGTGGGGTCATCACTGTAGTAAAGATTCTGGAGGAGAAGTCTGAGAGTTTTTATGAGCAAGAGGGAATGAAAACAGAGATGTTGCTCCTTGTGGACTCCTTGCAGCAGCAGGTGCATGAGGGACTGAAACTTCTGAGAGAAAACAATACTTACATGCTTGCCAATGGTTTGTGATCATGAGTGAAAGGGAGTTGTGTCCTCCGATCCTAACATCTCACATATGAAGGAGATACTACCAGGTAGGTTACATGAACAGAAGCACCAGAGGTGCAGAGGGGATGTAGCCCAAGAGAGAGTGGCCATCCAGAGGATAGTGTTAGCAGCTACTACTTCCTACATCATCTCAATATGCCACAGTCACGCTGCCCACAAAATAACTGTTTCTCCTGATGCAGGCCACAGCTAGACCAGTGGGAAGCAGAGAACCTCGCCTCACTCCAGCAAATGAGACCCCAGAGGAAATTTCTGTGACAGGCTATCTGACAAAGCCCATCAAGAACATGGCCACGTATCCACTGAAATATTCGGCACACAAGTCTATGGTCTGGCCAGACCTGGCCATGATGGCTTAGCATTATCTTTCCTACCAACCAATCATTGTACCTAGCGAATATGTCTTCTGGATAGCTCTCATTGTTCAAGGTTTGCACCAGAGCTGTTGGAAAAGTTGGTCTTCTTGAAAATCAGTCTGCCTTTGTGCGGTTTCTCAGAATTTCCATGCAAGTAGCAAGATGACTGACACCACCTTGGGGATCTTGCTGCCACTCAGCTTTGCTGCCCTGGCTCCTGATACTACATCTTGGTGGTACTGCTGTTACTCTGCCTGCTGCCATGTCACTGATGCTACACCTTGGGGTTTTTGAAGCCTCTGTGTTGTTTGTTGCTTGGATCCGAGTCAAGTTCTCCCATCCTGTATTTCTTGATTATATTGATTACTTTTTATTTTGTCTTCAAGAAAAATATAATCGCTTCCCCCAAAAACTCTTGGAAAGGGAACCCATAGCCCAGATGGCAGGAGGACAGTCCCTAACTTCATAATGGTTAAGAACATAAGAACATGCATACTGGGTCAGACCTAGGGTCCATCAAGCCCAGCATCCTGTTTCCAACAGTGGCCAATCCAGGCCATAAGAACCTGGCAAGTACACAAAAACTAAGTCTATTCCATGTTACTGTTGTTAGTAATAGCAATGGCTATTTTCTAAGTCAACTTAATTAATAGCAAGTAATGGACTTCTCCTCCAAGAACTTATCCAATCCTTTTTTAAACATAACTACACTAACCCCATCCTCTGGCAACAAATTCCAGAGTTTAATTGTGCGTTGAATGAAAAAGAACTTTCTCCGATTAGTTTTAAATGTGCCACATGCTAACTTCATGGAGTGCCCCCTAGTCTTTCTATTATCCAAAAGAGTAAATAACCGATTCACATTTACCCGTTCTAGACCTCTCAATATTTTAAACACCTCTATCATATCCCCCCTCAGCCATCTCTTCTCCTAGCTGAAAAGTCCTAACCTCTTTAGTCTTTCCTCATAGGGGAGCTGTTCCATTTCCCTTATCATTTTGGTCGCCGTTCTCTACACCACCTCCATCACAACTATATCTTTTTTGAGATGTGGCGACCAGAATTGTACACAGTATTCAAGGTGTGGTCTCACCATGGAGCGATACAGAGGCATTATGACATTTTCCGTTTTATTCACCATTCCCTTTCTAATAATTCCCAACATTCTGTTTGGTGTCTTAGTAGTGCCTCAAACTTTGAACTGGATGCATGCAGTCCAAAATCTGATGTGCTGCTAGATGCCAGATCAGCAATGAGTACTGAGTTAGTATTAGGTAAGGGACTGACCTCCTGCCAGTTTAGCAGTTTATTACAGGAGCTATTTTTCACACACAGGAAGGGTAATTTTCAATATTTTGCATAAGTCAGCACATATGATTTAAGTAGGCGTGTCTAAAGTTACAGCATATACATCTGCCTCGAAAATATGCACATATACTTGAAATGTGAAAAACTGCATATTTTCTCTACCCATTCTATAAAGGTATGTGCGTGTGGGTGTAATAATTATAACATGCATATGTAATAACCCTGAATGACATGCAGAGTCATGTATTTTATAAAGAATGCACTTATGAAAATACTTGTATATGCACTTGCAATCACCAGTTCACTGACAATTCCACTAGTTTAACCAGATCGCCAGCACTTTACCCTGACCCTCCACCACCACAACCCAGACCTCTCACCCAAAAACTGCAGATAATGATTTAGGTTTTTATTGTTATTTACATTTTTCGTTTTTAGTTCATTTTGAATGTATTATTGTACCCTGCCCTGAACATAGGAAGGGCAGGTAACAAATACTTTACAATAAATATGCAATTTCATTTCTTTGACTTAATTAGCAGGTGTAAAAGCATCCAGTCATGTTCAGTAATTAATGCACATATACTGATTACAAAATAGGAACTTGTTTATGAACTTCTAAACCCGGTCCCAGAAATCTTCTAAATCGCTCGGTCTTTTATATTTGTGTGCAACACTGCTAGTATGCACATACGTCAGGCTCTTATAAAATACTACTTATGTGCGTAACTTCTGATTTGACAATTCATAAACATTTTGAAAAGTTACACCTAAAAAAGCATGTTAAATTTAGTTCTTGCCCCACGGGTCTTAGTACTAATAAGGTCATTAATGTGCTATGAACCACTTTAGCATAAGCAGGCATATGGGGACAGCAATTTTCAAAGAAATCTAGCTGTAAAATGGAATAATGTGCCTTGATTATTCTATCTGACAATTGACTCCCTGAGTCCAGCTAAAAGTACAAATGGGCTTCCATAGCATGCATACTTTCAGCAGGATTGCAAAGCAGCATTATTGGAAGATTGTTTAGGTTGGGGAAGAAAAATATTGAACATACATTTTCAAAAGTATGTGCGCTATCTACTCGCTTTTGGCTGCCCACACAAAAGAACAGGTGCAAAGTAAGTGGACATTTTAGCATACCTACTTGCCATGAACTGGTGTTGTTTCCCTTTGAAAATTTAGGTCAAGTATGCATATTTAAGCCACCCGTGTAGTTTGTAGCAATGCAGTCTGTTTGAGAATTGTCCCTTAAATGCTTGCACATGCTCTAAATGGCATGCAATTTGCTTTGCATTAGGGATTTTGTTCACGGTACATCAATTTTAACAAGCTTTTAGTATGAGGTCCCTAGTCTTTTGATGGACCTTTAAAATCAGGAGTTTTTAAGCATCCTCTCTTCTTAAAAGTAATACAAGCTAAAATATGTCCTATGATAGTGATCTTACTTGCCTTCTATAGCACAGTGGCCTTGAGACAAAATGAAAAAAAAATTACAATGTATGCCCCAACTGCATTCTGAGACACAGGCATAAGATTGTATTCCTTTGACATTTTGCACACACTGATGTTTATTGCTCCTTAGAAAATATCCTATAAATTTAGAAGCCACATGTTTTCGCTTTCAAAATAAAGAATGCTAATATTCATAGCTTGTCTTGCTGTATGCTCAAGTCTTAGATATATTTTCATTGAAGCAGGAATCCCAAGTCAGTGTTTCTTAAATGTGGCCAACAATTGCTTTTATTTTCTGCCCACTGCAGATGAAAGAGTTACTTCATGTTTACTAAGTATCTTAGAAACAAATCATTAACATAGCCACCAACTAGATGGGTGGCTAGAAGCTGAGGCCACCAAAAGATGTGTTGCTAGAACCCATGCACTTTGGGATCGATTTTAAAAGCAGCACTCATGTTATAAAATCCAATGGCCACCAGCACTGTCCTGGCCCCCCCCCCCCCTTTGGAGAGGCCTGGCACTTCGGCGCGTACTGGGGTTTACACGCATGGCCGGGCCCATTGTAAAATGCCTGCAGTTCGCACAAGGTCCAGTCACGCGCGTAAACCCCGAAATTTACGTGTGTAGCCAATTTAAAATTGATTTGTTTGGAGGCAATTTTCAAAGGAGTTCCCGACGATGTTCTGGTTTTCTTAACGAACCCTCAGAGCTCCCTAGAAAGGGTGTTTTAGCAATTTTTAAGTTTTTATGCACTTATATTGCACTTACGCATGTAAAACCTAGTGACAATTCAGTGGCATATATTGTAGCAATTTTCAAAAGCCCACTTACATGCATAAAGTGCATTTGCACATGTAAAACCCAGTTTTCAGCATGTAAACTCTTTTGAAAATTAACGCCCTGTGAGGTTAGCAGGATTTTTAAAAGCTGCTTGTCATTCATTAGTGTATCATGAAGAAAGGACCACATATTTATTTTAATACAGCATCACATGATGACTACCAAATCATAATGCTTGATTTTTCTCAATATTTTTTGAAGATTTTGATATGCGGCTGAAAATTGTTGACAAATTACTACTACTTGATATTTCTACTTTTGTTATAAAAACTACTTATTTTGGAACATTTCTATAGCGCTACTAGGCAGATGCAGCATTATAAAGGTACTAAAAAGTTCTGGTAAAAGAAAAATGCTATACAGACAAAAATATTTAGAGGAGATGCGGAGATGGATTTTAAAAAAGAAAACAAAAGCTAGCAAAGCAAGGAGCTGAGCATATTTAAATGGGATATTATTCCAATAGTAAAGAGAAGGCAAAAAGAAAGGCAACAAAATAAAAGGAAGAACGATGAGAACACAGATAACAAAAAACAAATGGGTACATTGGAATCCAAAAGAATAGCACTAAAGAAAATGTATATTTTGAGGTGGTAGATCCAAAGAATGGATATATTACTATTCTATAGTAATAGATAATAAATACAGATTATAAATACAATTTTCTTTTCAAAACTAGCAGAAGCTAATGGAGAGGTCATCTTAAAATTAACAAAAAAGAAATACCTTTTCCTTTGTTTCTTCAACTTTTTTTCTTTACTTTTTCTCTTTTGCTTCTTCTTTACCTCTTCAATGTTTGTACCTGCTACAAGTTAGAATTTAAGATGACAAATATCCTATAAAGTTCTACTACAAATATACACTCATCTAACTTCAATGAAAAGAATCAGATCAGTACTTGTGTGCATTAAATTTAAATATTGACATTTAAAAAAAATATATTATTTACAGGCTTTCAGATGCAAAAACATACACAACCATTTTGATAATAGACAATGAAGTATATATACTAAAATGATAAGAACATAAGAAATTGCCATGCTGGGTCAGACCAAGGGTCCATCAAGCCCAGCATCCTGTTTCCAACAGAGGCCAAACCAGGCCACAAGAACCTGGCAATTACCCAAACACTAAGAAGATCCCATGCTACTGATGCAATTAATAGTAGTGGCTATTCCCTAAGTAAACTTGATTAATAGCAGTTAATGGACTTCTCCTCCAAGAACTTATCCAATCCTTTTTTGAACCCAGCTCTACTATCTGCACTAACCACATCCTCTAGCAACAAATTCCAGAGCTTAATTGTATAAAGCAAGTTTCCTTACCCATAAACAGGATTCTCCATAGAGAGCAAGATGAATCCTTACACATGGGTGGTCATCTAACAGTGCTGACATGGACTGAGATCTTATAGGTCAGTAAAAGTGTCTGCATATGTGCGCTGCCTTATAGAAAAATGACAGCAGAAAAACACCATATGGCCTATCTAGTCTGCCCATATGTGCAGTTTATATAGCCCTTACAACGTCCAACACTCCCTCAGAAAACCCCTGTATTTATCCCATGCTTTCTTGAATTCAAATACCGTTTGTGTCTCCACCATCTCCACTGGAAGGCTGTTCCATTAATTTACTACCCTCTTTGTAAAGAAATATTTCCTAAGATTAATCCTGAGTCTACCTCCTTTCACTCTCTACTCATGACCCCTTATTTTAGAGCCTTGTTTCCATTTCTGTGCATGGATTCTTTCAGATATTTAAATGTCTCTAGCATATCTCTCCATATTTGACAAAGTGGACAAATGGTCAGTTCTAAGGCATTTGTTGAACTGTATCAGTGAACAAAGAACTGAGAGGAAAGCTCTGCTGTTGTGGAAACGTGAGTAGCGGTTCCATTTCTGGTGTTTTCATGTGCCCCTGGGCCCCGATACAGCCGCAGAGGAGCTCCGGCAAGCACCGAGGCAGGTGAGAGGTGACCTGGCAAGGGCTGAAGATGGAAAGATGATGACCTCGACCATAGCCACACCTGTACGCAGCAAAGAGAGACCCAAACAATGCAATGTTGGTCTCATGAGTGGTCCTCTGACTACTCCAAGCCCTTTCGGACTTGCTGCACGGAGCAGCAACTGTGACAGGGTGGACAGTGGCCAGAGGATGAGGACATTAAAGATGAAGACTTGAAGTGAGACAAGACCCAGGATACGTGAAGTGGAATATCACTCTGGATACATGAAGTAAGACGAGACTTCGACATGAAGAAATGCAATCTGGATACGTGGAGTGAAAAGGAACTCTGGTCATGTATATGAAGAAACTCTGGAAGGCCAGGTCTTGAAGAAGACTTGGTTGGTACTGGACATCACGCGCCCTACACAACCGAGCCGGACTGGTTTCGGACCACGCAGGCGGCGCGCCCTACACAGCCGGGGTAGGCTGGTCGCGGCCCATGCTAGCGGTTCCCCACACAAGTTGGCAGAGCTGAGTAGGTACTGCACATCACGCGCCTATATACTCAGCCAATGAAGACAGGTCACGGACCACGCTGGTGGTTCCCCACACACAGAAGATGGGAGATGTAGACTCCGATGAAGTCTGTTCCAAAATGCACCCTGCACAGCTGATAAAGGCCAGGCAGGGCCACGCCGGATCGGATAAATAGAGTTCATTCATGAAGTGGAGGCAGGGTGCAGACTCCAAGGAACCAGGCAAAGTTGAAGATTCGAGGGGTTGCCCCTACAACACAGGTTAAATTAAGAAGCTGGAACCTTATGGAGACTTGTGCTGCCAGGACAAAGATCAACCGGCTAAGGAAGACATCAAGACGAGACATGTGGTGACCTTGACAATGAAGACAAAGACGTAGCGTGAGGACATCACGAAGACATAGGATCCTGCATAAAACGAAGTGCCTTGAGAAGCAGATGACAAGAAGTCCTAAAGAGGACTGGCTCCTTGCGAAGCCAAGAAAAGAATGAAGACTGCAGCATTTTATACTGCAGGATGAGGCGGATACAATGATGACATCAGTAAGCACCACTCCCTTGCTGTCCCTTTAAATGCTGAAGAGACAGCTGGCCTCGCCCTCTAGGAGGAAGCAGTACAGGACCCTGGACAGTGGGTCAGGGACAGTACTGCCACTGAAAGATGGACTGCTGGCGGCTCCATGCCGCAGGAGAGACAGAGGATGCAGGCCCTCTTTCCCTGGAGAGCCCAAGGTAAGGTGGTGGCCTCCGGGCCACTCGAGGACGCCAGTCGATGGCTTCCCAGACGCAAGGGAGTTAGCAATGCGGCTCCTGCCGCGAGGTGATGATAGGGACGGCCTTTGGGCCGAGCCGGGTGCGACAGCGTGGCTCCAGCCGTGTGAAGGGAATGCTGGCGGCCTCTGGGCCGCTTAGGGAGTGGCAACGCGGCTCCTGCCGCAAGTTTGGAGAGCAGGGACAGCCTCCGAGCTGCAGGGCTGCAGTAGCGTGGCTCCTGCCGCGTGAGAAGTGCGTCGATGGCTCTGGGCCGTGAAGGAAATGCTCAAAGGGGAAAAAGGTGGAGAAGCTGCCCAAACAGGGCAGAATCGCAACACTAAAAGCCATAATTATGCATTTACCTGACTATGCATGACCTGCTGAATTATGCATAGATGAGCCCTTCAAAAATAGCAGGGGGCTAGTACTAAAGGTCAGCCGATCGAGACCCATCTGAAGAGAAGGAAGCAACCCATCCAAGTGCTGTGGCTTTCCACCCCTGCTTTGTGAAGACAAGGTCTAAGAGACTTGAGTTGAACAGTCTGTCATTTTGGTAGCCGTGATTGCCCTCTTTGTATCTGTGCTGGAGACCGTTGAAGGGAGAGATTTCCCCTGACAGCCCGAGAATGTAAGCTACCTGTCACCTGGTAAGGAACCTGGGCTCCATTTCCTACACCAGGGGTTAGTAAGGTAGAGCTTATTAGTATTCAAAAGTAAATCTCGGCTAAAGAGAGGTGAGACCAACAGAAACTAATGGTAATTTGATAAGCACTGGATGTTAAATATGCTTCTGTAACTATTATTTTTCTTATTGCCTGTGTCCCCAATTGCCTGTGTATTTCCTGATGCAAAGTGTTAAGCTTAGCCCTGTGTAAGTTTGGAATAAAAGAGATTTGGTTTGTTTGGCAATTTGGCTAATTTTCTAACAACATACAGGAGGGTTGCTGTAAATAGTAGGTACATACATAAAGGGAGGTGGGTTTAGAAATCACAGCCCTACAGTGCTAGGACTTCTCTAAATTCCCTCAATACCCTTGGATGTATCCCATCTGGCCCCATCGCCTTATCTATTTTAAATTTAGTTAGCTTTTCCCGAACACACTATTCTGAAAATTCAGTGAGTTTTACCTCATTTCTAATTGTATTTGTTTAATGTTGTCCTGCTCCAAGTATTGCGCTTCCCGGCCGCATCCTCTCTGCGGCCAGGCCTGCTCACCTTTCTCTCCCGTCCACTAGCTCCAGGCTCCTCTCCTCCGCAGCCAGTTCACGGCGTCCCTGGCTTCCCCGTGCTCAGTCTCCCGTCCAGGCCTCACGGCGGGGCTCGGCGTCCTCCATGGCATGGGCCCCGCCCCTAGGGATCCGCCCCGGCCTCTTAAAGGGCCGGGGAGGATCCCAGCTTCGCGGCGCACCCTGATTGACAGCAGTACTTTAGGAAGTGGTCAGACACCACTTCCTTGCCTTGGCAATCGGGTTGTACACTCCGGTGTCTCTAGTTTGCCTGTTCCAGCGTCTCTTATTCCAGCGTCCTTTGTTCCTTCATCTCTCCATCCCTGGTAGTACCCTTTGGACTGATCTGCTTGCTCCTGACTACTCCTGATTGCTGCCCGGACCTGACCTCTGCCTGTTCACTGACTACTCTTGATCGCTGCCTGGAACTTGACCTCTGCCTGACCTGACTACTCCCAGATTGACTACAAGTACTGACCCCTGCTTCGGCTGACTATTCTGGACTGATACTCTGGCCTTGATCCTCGCTATCCACTCAGACACTTTCTTCTCGCCTCCTGCAACCTCTGGACATTCCTGCTTGGACATCGACCGCACACCCTTGCTCATGGTGGGCACTCCCCTGCGCTTCCTTTCTAGGAGACCCTGCGAGGCCCACTTAAGTAAGACCAGGTGGCCCAGGTAACCAAGGGCTCAACCTGAGGGAACCCCGGGTTGCTATTGGTGAAGCTCCAGCTAGCCTCTGTCTCCTTCTGTGCTCCGCCTCCAGGTGGCAGGCGCTCTCCGGGTCCGACCGGAGGGCTGAACCAATCCTGCACAAGGCCAAGGGTCCACTTCCAGCACAACACCAAGCTCTTCCATAGTGAACACTAAATATAAATATTTGTTAAGCAATTTTGCTTTTTCATTATCAGTCTCTAAATATTCCTCCCTTTCAACTCTGAGTCTCACATTGCCATTTTTGAACTTCCTTCTAACATATCTGAAAAAAAAGTCTTGTCCCCCCCACCTCCTGTTTTATCATTTTTCCTATTGATTCTTCCACTTGAATTTTTGCATTCCTGACTACTTTCCTAGCTTATCTTAGCTTTTCCAGGTATTCTTGCCTGTCTTCCACTTTCTGTGATTTCTTGCAGTTTATGAATGCTAAGCTTTTCGGCTTTACCTTTTCAGCTACTTCTTTAGAAAACCATAGTGGCCTCTTTTTTCTCTTTCCTTTATTTACTTTCCCCTCAGTCTCTTCCAGGGACCCACCTAAGCCTTGCCGGCCGCCACAACCGAGGGGCTCAACCTGCAGGGAAGGCTACTGGTATAGGTGAAGTTCCAGTCAGCCCCGCCTGCAGGCTTCTCCACCAGCTGCTGGTGTGGGCCTAGTGATTTCACTGACTAGGTGGCACCAACCATGCCACTGCCACAAGGGCCCACTTCCTTGACAGCATCACAATGTGTTTTCATTCCCGCCTTTTTTTCCTAGCAATAGCATGAGCCTTGTGTGTTAGTTAATGGGTAGCATGCAGGATATGGATAGCTGGGTCCCGCTTGTGTGGCACACAGAACTTCTTCATATTCCCCATCCTGAGCCTTCTCCTTTGAGTCCTTCCAGCCTCTGTTCTAGCCCAAGCCTGAATGAGATGGGGATGAAAACATGCACATAACACTGGATGCAACTTACTCTCAAGTGTTGGGAGTAGCAGCAGTGATAGAGCTCTGGCAGCCACATGATGCAGCCAAGGTAACTAACTTAGCTGGCTGCCCACAGCACACTGACTTCTCCCTTCTTCTGCACTTATATAAAGAGAGACTTGGTCCATTATGATGGGTTCCATATGTGTCTCTGTTTAAAATTTGGAAGACTGATAGGGCTTCCAGTGCTTCTCTAGCTTTTTTTTTTGTCCATATGTGTCCTCTCCATGTCTGCACAGCTTGTTCTACTGAGGTCGACATGCCACACCATGTTTTTGTTAATGTAGGGAATGCCTTGGGAAACACTGATCTAGAGTTTACACTATGTCAATGTGTCTGTTGCAACTTACTCTTTTTATCAGTTATGGTCTGCAGTCTTGCCAGTTCATCATTCTCTTCTTCACTATCCTCACTGCTTGTACTGCTGACATCTAAAACAATGTCTCTCTTGGGGTCTACCCGTAGAAAGTTTCGGCATTCAAAGGTTAGGTGGCCAGCTGAAGAACAACAAAAACATTTGAATGATTAATGACAAATAAAAGATTACACTTTAATACAATAAAGATTACTGGAAAATGAAAAGGGTTTCCTCCTGGAGAAGTCTCTCCAAACTCCTGCTTCTATGCACAACTGTGCCCAAAACTGTGGAGAGAAAGAGGGACAGAAAAGCAGTGCTACTACAATTAAGCCTGTGCTGCTGAGAGAGCCACTTCTCTCTTGCAGGCCGATGCAATATTGAGCGCCCATTTTCCTGACGCGCGCACATCCCATTCTCTTGGGCGCCCGATACTATATTTAAATGAGCAGCTGCGTTAAAAAGGACGCACTAGGTAAAAATTGTGCATCCCTAGCACTTAAAAGCATCAGGCATTCAGGAGCTCTGGGCAAGTCAGGAAAATGGGCGCTCAATATGAGTGTCCGTTTTCTCACCGCACAGTCGATTTACATGCACAACAGCATCACCCTGAAGCATATATATTGTGTGTGTACACTGTGCGCCCAGAAATCTTTTTTGCTTATTAGTCCGCTATATTTTCCTTTCATTTTCATTGTCGCAAACAGTAGATCTTAGTATCACAATGACACCAGGTAGGAGGAACCAAAGAGAGCAGTATTTTTGTTTTTTTCATGCGCCCTTGGAGTGCAGCATGACTTAATGCCAGTTCCAGAGCTGGCGTTAAATTTGCTGCATTAAAAACAGGTGTGTTGGGTGACCAGCATTTTTCTGCATTAGGGGGTAAGAGCTAATAGCCTCATCTACATGACATTTATACGTGATGAGCACTATTAGCTACACATTTGTTTGGATGTGTGTTTTGGATGCACTAATTCCCTTTTTGCATCTGGTGTTAGTCTAAAATGCGCTTTCGACCATGCGTTAACTTCTGAGCTAGGATGAGCAAACTTTACTGCATTGGCCCCTTGGTGTTTAAAAGAGCACTGCAGCAGCTGAGGAATTTTGGCATCAGTGTCACTATGGAGGAATGGGCCAAACGAAGCAGTATTATTACAAATGTTTCTGATTGAACTTTTGGACTCAGGGGGGTGGGTGGGAGAGGGTTTTTTTTTTTGACAGTGACTGGTCCTCAGCATGTGGTGGGGGGAGCTGTTGATACTGGCCTTATACTAGATTAGAAACTTGAAATGCATATTCAAAAGCATTTAGCCGGTTAACTTACAAGTTAGCTGGCTAAATGAATGTTTGGGCTTATCCGGCTGAATTCTAGCCTGCTAATAAGATAGCCAGTAAGAATTAGCCAGCTAAATGAGGGATGTTCTGGGGGGCGTATTGGAAAACTTGAGTTAGCTGGCTAAGTTTGCCAGCTAATTCTCATATTCAGAGGTAGCCAGATAACTTGGCCAGCTAAGTCTGGTCAGGCCAAAAACCTGTTCTATAGTTAGCCGGCTATATTAAATAGCGCGGCTGCACTAATGAATATTCCTCCAAAGTTAGCTGGATAAATTTATCTAGCCAATGGAGTTATTTTCCAATCCGCGAAAGGCCATTATCGCGAGCCATAAGGCCCTAACGCACGCGATAATGGCTTTATCGTGACGGTAGCATTCAAATTAGGTGGAGCAGAGGAGTCGGGGAGGAGTTAGGGAGGGGATTAGGAAAATAGGCTGGTGGCACCGCTGCCTGTGATAATGTTTAGAACAATATCGCCGGCACTAGCACGGGAAATAGCATCACCTTTTACGGCGAAACTCCATCACTGAATGCAGCCAGCTGCAGGCTATCACCCCCTTCTTTGTCCCCCTTTACCGCCACGTTCATCATTCGGCAAGAAATGATGAATCCTGGCCTAAATTTGATATCCAGACTATGTCTGAATATGGATCTCTACATTCTTAAAAAGTTTTACAGAGACCCCATCCAAGAAATGGATAGACCTTCGGCTAAGTGGGCCCCAGCAGAGTTGTTTCCAGACCTAGCAGTAAAAGGTGGATCTCCACATTATTCTTTTTGCTCTTACTTTTTTGCTGAACCATAGTGGTCTCTTCAATCTCTTCCCCTTCACAACATGCCTGACACAATGATTTTTTACCATGTCAAGGCTCTTTTTTTTATTGCGGCCCATAGCTAATATCTCTCTCAAATTCCTTGTCAAAGCTTTTTTAACATAATTATTAATTTTCTTAAAGTCAGCCCTTCTGAAATCAAGGATCCTTGTTTGCTTCTGATTTAGTGTTTCTAGTGAACTATGGTGATATCTGAACTCTAAGTTGTCACTTACCATAACTTCACGGATATTGTCTACCTTTGTTAGCACCACATCCAGTGTCACCTTACCATGAAGGTGGAAATTAAAAGTGGTTATGAATGTCTCAATGCAATGACCATTTTACCAACTGTCCTAAGCATCATTTTTATCTTCACATATTTTTACTGAGTTCAAAAGAATTTTTATATACAGTTTCTATTTAGTAAACATAATTAACATCAGGAAAAATACTATTGCCATACTGTACAATACTGTTTGTCTGATATGACATGACAAAAAGAATGCAATTACAAGTCCTGGGATACACAATCATCTGTGGGTTTATAGATTTCCTGAAATTTTCTGTCTGCACATTTTTTGCAACAGCTTCATATTTGTAGGTCATACATATGTTCCACTAGGATAATAAAATATATACCAATTTCATATCAGGGAAATATCATTTGCAACTGTAACTGACTTCCAAATAACTTGTTTAACCCTTATTTTTAAATTATCAGTTATAATTTTATATTGGACTAATTGAATAGACCTGTGGCTAGCACTGGTGAGCTTATGCTCCCTTCATCAGCTCAGTGAATGGAGCCTTTAAATGCCACAGTTCCTTTGTACTATGACCTCTACTGACAACTTTTCTGGTTGACCCTTAACATAAGAGCAGCCATACTGGGTTAGACCAAGGGTCCATCAAGCCCAACTGTGGCCTATCCGGATCAAAAGTATCTGGCAGGATTTCAAATCATAAATAAATCCAATGCTGCTTATGCCCAAGGATAAGCAGTTGTTTTACCCAAAATTACCTGGTTAATAACAGTTTATTAATTTTTCCTCCAGGAACTAGTCCAAACACCCAGCAATGATAACTGCATTTAACACATCCTGTGGCAATGAATTCCAGAACTTGTGTGTTGAGTGGAAAAATATTTTCTCTGATTTGTTTCAAATGTGCCATTTAGCAATTTCATGGAGTATCATCATGTCTTTTTATTTTTTGAAAGAGTAAACAATCAATTTGCATTTAACCATTAAGCTCCAATTATGATTTTATAAACCTCTATCATATCTTTCCATCCTTTTGAGGAAGCTTCTGCCACTAATGGTATTTGGTGAGGAAGCAGCCAGAGTGGTGCCCCCTTTTGGAGGATCAAAAGTTGTAGCCACCAGAGAAGGCCCTGGTTCATGCTTTGTGAGACATCTACAGAGATTGTTAAGGACTGAGCTAAGTGGTCCCTTTGGGAGCGAAGGCTCTACTATAAGAGTTGCAGGTCAGTGGAAGTACATGACCTACGGCTGCCATGGGTCTCAGAAAGACTAGAATGTCTCTGGCTTTTTTGGATCTGCATTCAGCAGTCAATATATATGTTTTCTGAGTGTGTTCGCTCTGTTTGATGGAAGGAAGGCTTTTCCCTATAGGGAATCTATCAATGCTCCTATGAATTTTGTTTCTGGGTGGGAACTAGGATCAATTTTTCAAAGTTCACCAGGAAACCAAATGACTGTAGGAGCTGACTAGACTTCTGTAGGGAGGTAAGAACTGCTTCTGCGAAACAGCCCTCACTAGCCAGTTATCTAGGTACCGAAAGACCTGGATGCCCTGACGGTGCGCTTCTAGTACAGCTAAGCATTTGGAGAAGACACTCGGTGCCACTGATAGTCCGAAGGGGAGTACTCATTAGAACATAAGATTGCCATACTGGGTCACACCGAGGGTCCCTCAAGCCCAGTACCCTGTTTCTAATAGTGGCCAATCCAGGGCATAAGTACCTAGCAAGATCTCAAACAGCAAACAGAGCCCCTGCTACTACTGTGCAGTGGGAAGAGTGGCTATTCCTTAAATCTACTTGTTTATTAACAGTTTATGGACTTCTCCAGGAACTTGTACAAACCTTTTTTAAAATCAGCTATGCTAATTGCCTTAACCACATCCTCTGGCAAGAATTTCAGAGCTTAATTGTGTGCCGAGTAAAACAGAATCTTCTCCAATTTGCTTTTCTAACTTCATGGAGTATCCCTAATTCTTTGCATTTTTTCAAAGAGTAAATAACCGATTTAAATTACCCATTCTATTACTCTCATGATTTTATAGACCTCCATCATATCTCAGCCATCTCTTCTCTAAAGGGTAGATTCTTTCAAAACTCTGGGGTATATACCATCTGGTCCGAGCGATTTGCTGTTCTTTATTTTGTCAATTTACCCTATTACACCTTCCAACTTCACTGTGATTTCATTTTTTCTGAATTATCATAATGGAATCAGTTTCCAAAACAGGTATTGCCTCAAATCCTTTTCAGTAAATACCAAAGCAAAGAATTAATTTAGGAAGTAATTTTAAAAGGATTTTCACGTGTAAATATAGCATACTATTGTAGCAATTTTACAAAACCATTTGTGTGCGTAAAGTGCATAAGTGGACAATTCTATTGCATATATTGTAGCAATTTCAAAAGTCCACTTTTGAATTTAAACATGTACAACCCAATCTCAAGCATATAAATGCTTTTTAAAATTACCCTCTTAATGTTTCTGAAATGGCCTTGTCTTTCCTAAGTGCCCCTTGTCTTTCCTAAGTGCTGGGCTGCATAGAGAGAGGAATATCGAGTAAGAAAAGGGAAGTGATTATTCCCTTGTACAGGTCCTTGGTGAGGCCTCACCTGGAGTACTGTGTTCAGTTCTGGAGACCGTATCTACAAAAAGACAAAGACAAGATGGAAGCGGTACAGAGAAGGGCGACCAAGAAGGTGGAGGATCTTCATTGCATGACGTACGAGGAGAGATTGAAGAATCTAAATATGTACACCCTGGAGGAAAGGAGGAGCAGAGGTGATATGATACAGACTTTCAGATACTTGAAAGGTTTTAATGATCCAAAGACAACGACAAACCTGTTCCATAGGAAAAAAATCAGCAGAACCAGGGGTCACGATTTGAAGCTCCAGGGAGGAAGATTCAGAACCAATGTCAGGAAGTATTTCTTCACGGAGAGGGTGGTGGACGCCTGGAATGCCCTTCCGGAGGATGTGGTGAAGACCAGAACTGTGAAGGACTTCAAAGGGGCGTGGGATAAACACTGTGGATCCATAAAGTCAAGAGGCCGCCAATGAAGAGTGGGTGACTCGCCAGAATGACGGCTACTGCCTGGAGACAATACCCTTATTCAATAAACATACACATGCTTACTGTGACTCCAACATCGCTCTAAGCTTCAACAGCAAGAGGAAATGTGGAAAAATTGATTTACACTCACAAGAGGGGAGTAGCTGGCTTGTTACGGCGGTTACTACCCCAAACCAAATAAGCCTGATGCTTCACCTTCAATGCATATACAGCATAGTTCTCTGCTTCAACGGCAGGGGAGAAGAAAAAAAGGGTTCGCACTCACAAAGTGGGGAGTAGCTGGCTTGTTACGGCGGTTACTACCCCAAACCAATTGTGTCCGATACTTCACTTTCGATGCATATCCAGCATGGCTCTCTGCTTCAACAGCATGGGAGAAGACTGATACATCACGCATTTCCAGCATAGCTCCCTGCTTCAACAGCAGGGGAGAAGAAAAACAACCAATAAGGACTGTATAACATAGTCTGGGTAAAACAAATAAGCATGGGTGTAGCTTGCTTATTGCGGCGGTTACTACCCCTACTACCCCTAACTAATCAAGCTAGATATTTCAATGGTGGGGGTGGAAGGGAAATAGAACCAAGAGCTAAGAGAAACAGATAAGTATGAGAGAAAAAAACGTGTGAAGCTTGCTGGGCAGACTGGATGGGCCGTTTGGTCTTCTTCTGCCGTCATTTCTATGTTTCTATGTTTCTATGTTTCTATGTTAAAGCCCTCGATCATCCAGCTCTAACTGACTCCTTCACAGGTTTCCTACTTCAGATATATTTAAAAAGTTTGCATTATGAGTTTTTGCTTTTATGACCAGCTTCTTTTCAAATTCTCTTTTTGCCTGCCTTATTTTTTTTCATCTATTACTAATGCATATGCTTTTTCCTATTTTCTTCAGATGAATCCTTTTTCCAATTTTTGAAAGAAGTTCTTTTGGCTAAAATAGCCACTTTCACCTCACCTTTTAACCATGCTAAGAGGCATTTATGCCTTCCTTTCACCTTCTTTAATGCATGGAATAAATCTGTTTCTGGGTTTCCCAGATGGTATTTTTAAATGTTTAAGCCTGATGTAAACTCTTAATCTTTGTAGCTGCACCTTTCAGCTTTTTCTATTTTCCTTATTTTATCAAAGACTCCCTAACTGAATGTTAAGTGCAAGAGCAGTAGAATTACTTAATTTAAGTCAAATTTGATTGTGTTATGATCACTACTGCCAAGTGGCCCCACTATCATTACTTCTCGCACCAAATCCTGTGTTCCACTAAGAATTAGATCTAAAATGGCTCTCCCTCTCATCTGTTCCTGGACCAGCTGCTTCATGAAGAGATCATTTATTTTATCTAGAAACTTTATCTCCCTAGCATGTCCTAATATGACACTTACCAAGTCAATTTACATAAAGACACAAAGAAATCTGTAATTACATTTTTAATACAGTCTACAAAAATCGTTTACAAAAATATACATTCTTAAATATTTAAATATACTATAAAGGCGATCCAAAGCAGCACAGAGACAGAAATGTTCAACATGTGATATGTTATAAAATCTGGGGTCGGCGCGCAAGGGGGTGTACAATTGTGCACCTTGCGTGCGCCGAGCCTGCTCCGAGCCACACTGCCTTCCCCTGCTTAACTTCTGTAGCTCCTAACGGAGGGATTTTTAAAGCCTGGTGCGCAGAAATCCCGGCAGATATGCACATGGCTGAGACGAGCACGCACTGAGTGAATTTTCAAAACAGCCCAACCACGTGCGTATCTGCCAGTACGTGCGGAAGAGCCGGGGTTTTGAAAAAGGGTGGAGGCTGGCTGGACAGTTCCATTTTGCTCTGTTTCAGTGAAGCGCATGCTGCCTAGCACGTGTATCTTACTTCTGCTCAAAGGAGGAGGTAATTTTGTAAGAAAAAAATAGGGCGGGTTTAGGGGTTGGGGTGGAGAGGGGAAAAGGGAGAAAGGTGAGTTAGGGTGATAGGGAAGTTCCTTTTTAGTCCACTCTTTAATTGGAGCGGACTGGGAGGGAACTGGGCAAAGGCCCGATCTCGTCATTGTACGTGAGTTAAAAAATTCCCCCCCATGCGCCCAAGTGGGCACCTGCACACACCGATACAAAATCAGACGTTCATGTGCGCGTGGGTATCGTATTTTATAACATGCGCACGGCGACGCCTGCATGTTATAAAATCGGTGCGTCCATGTGCGGACTCCGGGATCTGCGCGCACATGTTTTAAAATCTACCCCTAAGTCTGTTATAACATATTTAGTAAAATTATTTGAAAACTGCATCAATTTGTTCTGAACACATTACAGTATTAAAATTAGTGGAATAATCATATTTCAATAATTTACTATGCATGTACTATAAAAGAAAAAAATCTTAACACACAGTTAAACTACATTTTCTGTGTTAAAAAGTCTACTTCCTCCTGCCCCATGTCATCTCTGGGCCTCACCCTTTTCTTTGTGACATTTTCACCTCTTCACACCCCTCCCCCCCCCAGTGATGCTTCATCTCCTCACCCAGTTCCTTCTCTCCTACAAATTCTCTTCTTCCCCATCTCTCCTACCTTAGTGATACCTCCACTATCTTACTTGCCTTGTGCCTTGATGCAAAATGTTCTACTTCTCACAATATAGAGTCTTCAGCTCCTTTATGCAGTCAGATTCAAATGGCATGCACCCATAGGTAATGGGGGGAAGGGGTTTCCTCCTCCCTCAGGGAGAGGAAGAACACAATATCTTCTGCCCAAACTCTCCCCTCTCAGAGTATTTCTCCTTGTAATCTCCAAGTCACAGCACCACTTGTCTTATTGATTTACTCAATTCAATAAAATCAGATCTTCTAGGACACCAACCTAAACTGTTCCTAACCAATCATCCAGCTCAAACTGCACTAAATGCCTTCACCTTTTTTCAGAAAGTCATATAATTGTCCTTTACTCATACATCAAAAAGGAGAGCAATTCATAATACTGGACCTGACACCTTAAACATCTTGGATGATGGAACCACTAGCTCCTGCTGCCCTACCAAATACATTGTATATTCCAAGTAGATCTTTGCAAGTACAGATTTAAACCACTCAGGACCATTTTCCTTCACATCTTTGAAAAGCAGAATTGCAATCTTAAAATTAATATGCCATTTAATAGGTAACCAATGCCAGCTTTACAATAATGGGGAAACATGGTCCCGGTAACCACAATCTGAGATTAACCCTGCTGTAGCATTCTGAATAAACTGCAGCGCACAAATAATGAAGCAGGCAGGCCTCGATACAGGGAGTCAGAATAATCCATATGACATAGAACCATCACCTATACCACCGCCCTGAAATGACTTTCAAAAAGCAAAAGATTCTATCTATGTAAAATACTTAATTTAGATACCGTCGCTCCAGGTTCAAATCAGAGTGGTTTACATGATAAAACATTCATAAAATGATAAAAACATTCCATATGTTCATCTCAATCTGGTACCGAAAAAGCAGGGGTGGCGATCTAAATTGGTAAGACTGTCCCCTTCCAGGAGAACAGGGTAGTCTCTAATGGAGAAGGATGATATTTAATAGTGGAAGGTATGTTATTTGAGAAACCTATAGTCTTTAAGTAACATTTATGCCCCCAATAACCATGAGCACCTGGCTAGGATCTTATCTTCATACTTACACTCAGTTGGTAGTTGGGGAGGGATTTAAATTGTGTTTTGGATAATTATCTAATCTAGTTTGAGCAAAATCATTGGGTAAAGAAGTTGGGTATGTTATGACTATCAGCCGCAGACGGCTGCAAACAATTCAACTCACGTCATGTGCTGCCCTTCTCTCCTCTCCGGGCATACTCGCAGCTGGGGCTAGCCGCTACCGCCGCATACCTCCGGTTTCCCAAGGTTCCCCGTGGTGGTTGGGACGCCGCCGCCATCCACACCGACTCCGGGCCTTCCTAGGCGCATGCGCGTGCCACCGGGCCTTCCTTTGAAGACTCATTGGTGGGAACCTCTCGGGCGTCCCCGACTAATGACATCACTAGGATGAGTTCTTAAGCACCACCTTTGCCCCTTGCTAGCTGACTCGGCAACAAGTTCCTTCGCTATTGGTGCTTGCTCCTGTCTCCTCTGACCCATGGTTCCTGTTTCGGATCTACCTGTGACTCTGGCTCGGGTACCCGCTCCTTGGGGGCCTGCTCACGCTCCAGTTGGAGACCTTGTCTTCAGGCTTCCCCCGCTCCTCGGGCTAGCCCTGCGCCTTCCAGAGGTCCTGCCTGCTGGCCTCCCTGCTCCTCAGGGTTGCCTTCCAGAACTGCCTTACTACTTTGGAGACTCGAACCTGCGTATCCTCGGTCCTTGGGGCAGTGCCTACGCCAGTGACTGTACTCTGCGCTTCCCGCTCCTTGGGGCTGCGCCTACGTTCTGCACCGGTGACTGTGTTCATGCTTCCCCGCTCCTCGGGGCAGTGCCTACGTTCTACACCAGTGACTATACTTGGCACCTCCCCGATTCTCGGGGTAGTGTCTTCGTTCCTCTACCAGAGGTTCCATTGTGCGCAGCCCCGCTCCTTGGAGTTGCTTATGTCATTACTTTGGAAATTCGACTCGGCCTTCCCCGCTCTGTGGGACAGCCTACGTCATCACATCAGAGCCTCTTTCGCCATGCAGCCCCGCCCCCTTGGGACTGTCTCTGCGGCATACCTCCTGAACTTCCTGCCTTGCGCTTCTCTCTCGGAGGGTTCTGCTCTGGCACTTGCATCTCCAGCTCAGCCTGTATACAGTGGGTTCCCTCTTAACTGTGTCTCTCACCCCGCTCCTCGGGATCCCCCACAGTATTCTCCCTACAAGCTCCTGCGATCACGTGGCTGCGACGCAGGACGCTCTGTTCCTCTACACACTACTACATCTCCTGCTGCACCTGACCTCACCTCCCGACGGTGAGGACCTGTGGCTCCTCTCAGCAGGTGGTTACAACCTCACCTCGGCCAAGGATCCACAAAACCCACGAATCCTAACAGATTGCCAAGTCCATGGACCCAGCAGAGGTCTCAGCTATCCAGGCCATCCCTGGCCTGGTACAAAGAATCAGCGAAGCAGCAAAAGTTCCTGGAAACACTGGCAGTAGCCATTGATACTTGAGCACTCGTTTAGACGCTGCCGTGACGGCCGCCACGACTACCAAGCTCAATTCCTCCACCTCTATGCCAGTTCCTCGGCCCACCGTGCCCTTGCCGGCACCTCCACGCTTTTCAGGGAACCCTTTTATGTGCAGGTTTTTCTTGAATCAATGCAATATGCACTTCTGTCTGCAACCAGCTCACTTCCCAGATGTGATCACCAAGACAACCTACATCCTTTCCCTTCTGAATGGTAAGGCCTTGGCCTGGGCAGCACCTCTCTGGGAGTGTGCTGACCCAGTTCTCCGAGACCTTCCTGGGTTTCTTGCCTTATTTTGCTCTGTCTTCGACGATCCAGGCAGAAAAGTCATTTCCGGGTCATCACTTCTCCATCTCCAACAAGGTTCTCGTTCATTAACTGACTATGTTATTGAATTCCGGACCTTTTCGTCGGAACTTCACTGGGACTCAGACTGCTTACGATCCATCTACCTCGAAGGTCTGAGTTCCCGGATTAAGAATGAGTTGGCGACTCATGAATTGCCTGCATCCCTGGACTCTTTGACAGACCTTGCTGGTCGCATCGCCCGCCGCCTGCAAGAGCGTTCACGGGAGTCTAGAGCGCCCAGAAAATCTACACCAGGCTCATCCCTAACTCGAAGTTCGTCTTCACCCAGGATGTCCGCACCTCAGAGCAAAACTGAAGATGAGCCAATGCAGATGGGCTGGAGCAGACTCTCCCCCAAGGAACAACACCGTCGCCAGCAACACCGTCTGCCTGTACTGCGGCAAATCCGGACATGCCATAGCCTCGTGACCAATCTGTCCGGGAAACTCCCAGGCCTAGGTTCAGCGGGAGGACTGCTCCTAGGCCTGACTTCGCCGTCTCCTCCATTGACAGTACCCATCTCAATTAAGAAGGATAACCAGGAGTTTCACACTTTGGCTTTGGTGGACTCTGGGGCTGGTGGGAACTTTATTTTAAAACAATTGACCGAGCATCTCTGGAACCCCACCATCCGCTCCCCAGTGCCCTTACTCGTCTCGTCCATTCATGGAGAACCTGTACTTGGTGAGGTTACTCACACCACGACTCCTATTCAGCTCCGCGCAGGGTCTCTGCAAGTAGAAACCATTTCCTTCCACATTCTGGACAAGGCCATTCATCCTGTGGTCCTGGGACTGCCCTAGCTACAGCAACACACCCCGCAGTTCGACTGGGCCACCTTACAGCTCTTGTGTTGGGGCTCCGCCTGCTATGACAACCATCTGGAGTCGTCTCGCCCCTGCCTTGCCTGAATGCTTCGCTATCTCCTCCCGGTCTTCCACTACAATACTCTTCATTTGCTGATGTGTTCTCTAAGAAGGCCATGGACACCTTATCCCCGCATTGTTCTTACAATTGCACTATAAACTTGTTGCCCAACACATAGCCTCTGTTACGCCCATTGGTTGCAGACAACTGCGACCTCTCATGCTCACTTCCTTTCTCCTGCACCATCAATCTTAGGAAGAATGGCGGCCTCTGCCAACCAATGCCGACCTCCCCGGAGTCCCCGGGACGGCGTGGGTGCTGCCGACCGCCATATTGTCTCCGGAATCACCTAAGGTGTTGCCCGTGCGTGCAAGGGCCTCCTTTGTACACGTCATGGCGGGAACATCAGGGGCGTCCTCTCCGGATGAAAAATCAACTCGCTGCTGTACTTAAGTTGCCCGGCCCTCTGCTGCTATGAGTTAGCAAGGAATTCACTCATTGCTGAATCCACTCCATTATTGGACTTCCAGTTCCAGATTCCTCTCTTGGCGTGTGGACGCTCTGGGTACTCGCTCCTCGGGGGCCCTTCCGTGTTCCTGGCTATCCGCTCCTCAGAGGGCCTTCTTGCCTTGGAAATCTACTTGACCCACTTCTCGGGACACTCTCCTGGAATTACCACTTGTGAGCACTTTACTACAGACTTCAATGATACTAGCTTTACTGAAGCTTCTCTGCGGTGTACCTTGTACCTCGGGCCACTACCGTTTCCTCTTTAGTAAAAGTTGTTCCAGTATACCCTGAGCTGCAGGGTATTGCCGCACCAGCTACAAGATCCACTTCCGGGTTCCAGCACCTCTGTCTTCTCATCATCATCATCTTCAGTAGAGACATCCTCGGCAAACCCCGCTCTGCAGGCCACTACTGGATCTGCACTTCTGAAGTAATCTCTACTCGTCTGAAGGGACTTCCTGGTGTACCCCGCTCTGCGGGCCACTACCAGATCTTCACATCAGTGGTATCATCCTGGGTATACCCCACTGCTCAGAACTGTACTTATTTGCATCTCCTGCTCTGCGGGCTCTGCCTTTCCTTCCTTCATAATAAAGTCTCTATCATACAGCTGTGTCCTACGCCGCTGAGACCGTGCCTACCGATGGTGATGAGAGGTGTCTCCCTGTGGGCGGAGACACCTCTCATCTCGGCACAGGGTTCACATCCTTACAAAAACATAACAGCTTCCTTGGGGTAGGATCTACCCATTATCGCTAACCAAGACTCAGGCCATATCGGAGTACATCTGCAAGAACCTGGCCAAAGGGTTCATTTGGCCCTCCAAGTCTCCCGCGGGAGCAGGATTTTTCTTTGTAGGGGAAAAAAGATGGCTCACTCTGTTGCTGCATCGATTACTGAGGCCTAAATCAGATCACCCTAAAAGACCGCTATCCATTGCCTTTGATTTCAGAGCTTTTCGATACACTTCGGGGAGCAAACATTTTCTCCAAATTGGACCTCAGGGGAGCTTACAATTTGGTCCGTATCCACAAAAGCAACCACACGTAACAGCAAGAACCTTGTGATGCCATTTGGCCTTTGCAGTGCCCCTGTGGTTTTTCAGAATCTCATAAATGAGGTCTTCAGAGATATGCTTTACCAATGTGTTGTGGTGTACCTAGATTACATCCTAGTCTTCTCCCAAGACCTACAAAGCCACCGCCAGGATGTCTCTCGTGTCCTCCAGCATCTACCGGACAATAAACTTTATGCTAAACTCGAAAAGCGTTCCTTCGAGCAGGAGACTGTTCCTTTCCTTGGCTATGTGGTTTCCAGTCAAGGGTTCAGAATGGATTCCCAGAAATTGAAGAGTATCCGCGATTGGCCTCAACCTACGGATCTCAAGTCTCTACAGAGATTCCTTGGCTTTGCCAATTACTACCGGTCTTTTATTCGCCATTAATCTATCCTGACCGCACCACTCACTGCCATGACTTGCAGGGGGACAATCCCTATCAGTGGTCGCCTGAAGCCATGACCGCCTTCCAGGATCTTAAGGCGCCTTTCTCCAGGAGCCGTGTCTCCGCCATCCAGATCCCAGGCGTCCATGCGTAGTCGAGGTTGACGCCCCCGACATTGGAGTAGTGGTGGTTCTAAACCAGTACTCGACTACCCATACCTTACACCCGTGTCCTTTTTTTTCCTGGCACTTCTCTCCAGCAGAACATTATGCAATCGGGGATAAGGAGTTACTGGCTATCAAGCTGGCCTTCGAGGAATGGCGTCCCTGGCTCGAGGAAGCCCAACACCAGATCACAGTGTATACCGATCACAAAATCCTTGAGGATTTACACCGTGCTCAGCGTTTGAACCATTGCCAGGCCCGTTGGGCCCTCTTTTTTTACCAGATTTAATTTCCTGCTGCGCTACCAACCTGCAAATAAAAATTGCTATGCCGATACACTCTCCAGATCCTTCATTGCAGAGGATGTCCCCAACATCCTACGGCACATAATTAAACCTACTAAGGTCATCCTGTCCACCACATTTCCAGTGCCACCTGGGAAGACAGTGGTCCCTTGCCAATTACGACGGAGGGTTCTTCGGTGGGCTCACGATTCCTTGACGGCAGGACACCCGGGTCAGTCTAGAACACTCTCCACACTCCAGCGGTTCTATTGGTGGCCTACCATGAGAAAAGACATACAGGCCTATGTAGAGTCCTGTCCTACTTGTGCCCGCCATAAGCCTCCCATGGGATGTCCATGGGGACTCTTGCAACCGCAGCCTATCCCGAGTGAGCCATGGACCCACATCGCAATGGATTTCATAGTGGACCAGCCTGCCTCCTGTGGCAACACTACCATCTAGGTCACCGTCGACCATTTTTAAAAAATGGTCCACTTCGTGGCTCTGCCTGGTCTCTCTTCAGCACCACAGTTTGTTAAGTTGTTCATCTTATTGCGGGAGCGCTAGGCAACTCTCCCGATTCTGGGGAGATGTGTGCCCTTGGACCACGGCGCGACTGCAGAGAGGAGCTCCGTGGAAGCGCCGCAGAAGGCAAGACGTGTCCAAGCATGGGAGGAACAGGCTGACCACCGCCCTAACCTTTGCCGAACCTGCACGCACCGGTAGAGACTTGACAGCCCTTTTGGACCTGCCACTAAGGAGCGGCAGATGCGGCAGGAAGGACAGAGGTCGAGGACAGGCGATGGTACTGGAACTAGGAACAAGAAGGGGCCTCGACCTTGGACTAGGCTGAAGACTTGAACAAGGCGAGGTTACTTAGAACTTGGAACTCAGACGTGACGAAGATGCTTGAGATGTGGAACTCAGACGAGACGAGGACTCTTGAGGATTCAAGGCAAGACAAAGACATGAGGAGCTTGGGACTCAGAAGAGACAAGAACACTTGGTACTTGGAACTTGGAAGGACTCAGACGAAGACTTGGAACTTGGAAGAGTTTGGACGAGGACTTGGAACTTGGAACTCAAGAAAATCTGAGGTACCTTTTGTATTCTTCGTTGATGGTGCTACCACGGCATTTTAGAGAGAGCTCTTTAGTTACTCCCTCGATTTTATTGTGGTGATATTTTTGCTCCTCCTTGCAGTTAAAAAGTAGTGTTTCTCAGTTTTTGCCCATGATTGGTAATGAGGCATTTCTCCCGGCTATCTATCACTCAATTTTTATGAAGTGGGATGCTCAGGGGCTAAGAGTGATTGCACAATTTTTGACTGAGGAGGGGGATATAAAATCTTTTACGGACATGGTAGCTGAATTTGAGTTGGATAACAAGCGCTATTTTCCTTATTTGCAAGCTAGAAGTTATAGTCAATCCCTGAAAGTGACAGATTAGGGCAAGAAAAACAGGGTACTGCCATCGGAAATATTTGATATAGTAGACCCCACCCGGCACTCTACATCTTACTTTTCCTGTCACTTCCTAGACCTGATACTTAACATTGATTTTGGGCAATTAGTGGCAGGTTGGAAAGCTGAGCTTGATCTAGATCTTACAGTTTCAATATGCCCTCTTTTTCAAGAAAATAAAATATTTTACCTGTAATATAGATTTACAGGAAGTATAATATAAATTCTTAATGAGGAAATATTGTTCTCAAAAGAGGACATTCCACATGAATAATGCCCAGTCTGCTGTTAATGAAAAATGTAATCAGGTGCCTGGGACTTCAATTTTGGGGATGTAATAGGTTCTTTTTGGAACTGGGGTGCAGTTACCTCTATAGTCAGATGTCTTGATATTTGATAATATGCGGGGGGTGGCTTTAGGTAAGAAATTCATGCGACTTAAGATCTAGAAAGTCCTGTTATTGGCTAAAAAAAACCCATCTTGCAACATTGATTGGGAAATGAATTCCCGATATTAACGTAGTGGAGAAATCAAATTCATATTATGTGTGTAAATGAAAAATATGTAGATAAAATTGTTCTGATCAGAAAACATAGATTTTTTTGTTCCTATTTGGGACTCTTATTTACAATCATTGCCACATCAGGCCAGAAGTTTAATCTTGAATGACTACTGACTGCCATTTATGTAGATAGTGGATTTCAGTTGATAGTAGTCCGGCAGGATAACAGGTAGGGGAATTGGAGGCGGGGGATATCAGCAGTGGGAGGGATTGATTGATTGCAGATGAGATATGGTGCATATTATATATACGGGCATTGGAAAATGCAAACCAGTGAACCCGATCCCATTTATGTGACATTCTTTCCTTGTTCTCCATCTGTATTTTTGAAATCAATAAAAATATTTGAACATAAAATAATAAAAACATACATGTTCATAAAAAAAACAAAAACTAATATAACAATTTAACCTATTCTCTAATGGGTTAATTTTAAAAGCCCGGTGCGCGCAAATACCGAGAGTTATGAATGTGGCTGGGCTGTGCGTGCGCAGAGCGCATTTTGAAAATGGCCTGGTCACGTGTGTATCACCTGGTATATGCGGAAGTGCCGGGCTCTATGAAAGGGGTGGACCGGCCGAGACAGCGGCCATTAGGCCCTGTCCAGGGGAAGTATGCACTGGCAACCAGCCAGCGCATGGAACTTACTACTGCTCAAAGAAGCAGGTAAGTTCAAAAATAAAAAAAAGAGGATAGATAGAAGGAAGGCAAAACGATAACCGGCATGGTTAAAAGGTGAGATGAAAGAGGCTATTTTAGCCAAAAGATCTTCATTCAAAAACTGGAAGAAGGATCCACCAGAAGAAAATAGGAAACATAGAAACATAGAAATGACGGCAGAAAAAGACCAATCGGCCCATCCAGTCTGCCCAGCAAGCTCCCACACTTATTTTCCAATACTTATCTGTTTCACCGACCACCAAGTTCAGGGCCCTTACATAGAAACATAGAAATGACGGCAGAAGAAGACCAAACGGCCCATCCAGTCTGCCCAGCAAGCTACGCACTTTATCCATTTTTTTATTTCCCTTTTTCTCTCTCCCACCTGTTACTATTGGCTTACAGTACCCTCCAGCCCTAATTCCCCTCCAGCCCACCACCAATGTAGAGAGCAGCGCCGTATCTGCATCCAAGTGAACATCCAGCTCAATTAGGGGTAGCAACTGCTGTAACAAGCAGGCCACACCCCTGCCCCATACTCTTACCCACCCCTGTTTTGTTTTTTTTTGTTTGTTTGTTTTTTTTGTTGGTTTTTTTTTTTTTTTTGGAGATGGCAGCCCTCCATCCTTCCACTCCGTGAAGGTGGAACACCAACCACTGGCATCCCGCTCCGTGAATGCCTCTGTGGCTACTGCCACTCCGTGCAGTGTTTTGCTGCCTCCTCTTTATTCACGCCCTCTAGACTTGATGGATCCACAGTGTTTATCCCACGCCCCTTTGAAGTCCTTCACAGTTTTAGACCACCACTTCCTCCGGAAGGGCATTCCAGGCATCCACCACCATTTCCGTGAAGAAATACTTCCTGACATTGGTTCTTAGTCTTCCTCCCTGGAGCCTCAGCTCGTGACCTCTGGTTCTGCTGATTTTTTTCTGATGGAAAAGGTTTGTCGTCTTTGGATCATTAAAGTTTTTCAAGTATCTGAAAGTCTGAATCATATCACCCCTGCTCCTCCTTTCCTCCAGGGAGTACATATTTAGATTCTTCAATCTCTCCTCGTATGTCATCCGATGAAGACCCTCCACCTTCCTGGTTGCCCTTCTCTGTACCGCTTCCATCTTGTCTTTGTCTCTTTGTAGATACGGTCTTCAGAACTGAACACTGTACTCCAGGTGAGGCCTCACCAAGGACCTGTAAAAGGGGATAATCACTTCCCTTTTCTTACTCTATATTCCTCTCTCTATGCAGCCCAGCATTCTTCTGGCTTTTGCTATCGCCTTGTCGCATTGTTTCGCAGACTTCATATCATTAGACACTATCACCCCAAGGTCTCTCTCCTGCTCCGTGCACATCAGCCTTCCCCCCCCATCGAATACAGTTCATTCGGATTTCCACTCCCCATATGCATGACTTTGCACTTCTTGGCATTGAATCTCAGCTGCCATATCTTCGACCACTCTTCCAGTTTCCTTAAATCCCGTCTCATTCTCTCCACTCCTTCCAGCGTGTCCACTCTGTTGCAGATCTTAGTGTCATCCGCAAAAAGACAAACCTTACCTTCTATCCCGTCCGCAATGTCGCTCACAAAGATATTGAACAGGACCGGTCCCAACACCGATCCTTGCGGTACACCACTTAAAACCGCTCTCTCTTCAGAGAAAGTTCCATTTACCATCACACATTGTCTTCTGTCCGTCAACCAGTTTGCAATCCAGGTCACCACCTCGGCACTCACTCCTAAGCTTCTCGTTTTATTCACCAGTCTCCTGTGCGGAACCGTATCAAAAGCTTTGCTGAAATCCAAGTAGATGACATTGAGCGCTCTTCCTCGATCCAATTCCTTGGTTACCCAGTCAAAAAAGTAAATCAGATTTGTCTGACAGGATCTTCCCCTGGTGAATCCATGCTGCCTCTGGTCCAGCAATTCTCCGGACTGTAGATAGTTCACTATTCTCTCTTTCAACAGTGACTCCATTACTTTTCCCACCACCGAAGTGAGGCTAACCGGTCTGTAGTTACCAGCCTCCTCTCTGTTCCCACTCTTGTGAAGCGGGACCATCACCGCTCTTCTCCAATCACTCGGCACCACTCCCGTTTCTAGGGATCTATTGAACAGGTCACACAGCGGACCCGCCAGCACATCTCTGAGCTCCCTCAGTATCCTTGGATGAATCCCATCAGGCCCCATGGCTTTGTCCACTTTCAGATTCTTTAGCTCTTCCCATACATTTTCTACTGTAAAAGGATTTTCATCTATTCCACTTCCCTTCAGTTTCTTGTTGTGTAGAGATGGTCCTTCTCCAGTGTCTTCTTTAGTGAACACAGAGCTGAAGTATTCGTTTAATATTTCTGCCATTTCTTCATCTCTCTCCACACATTGATCATTTCTACCTTTCAATTTCACTATACCACTTTGGACTTTTCTCTTTTCGCTGATGTATCTGAAAAATGTGTTGTCACCATTTTTTATCTCCTTGGCAATCCTCTCTTCCGCTTGACTTTTTGCCAACATGATTAATTTCTTTGTCTCCCTCAGTTCTACCAGATATTCTTCTTTGTGCTCCTCCTTTTGGGATCTTTTATATTTCTTGAACGCTGTTCTTTTAGCCTTTATTTTGTCAGCCACCTCCTTTGAGAACCAGATAGGTTTCAATTTTTTTTTGCTTTTCTTTACATTTCTAACATATAGAGTAGTTGCCTTGGCGATTGGTCCTTTTAGATTGGTCCTCTGCTGATCCACATCTCTCTCGTTCTCCCATCCTTTTAGTTCTTCCTCTAGGTACTTCCCCATTTCCTCAAAGTCCGTGTTTTTGAACTGTAAAACTCGGGTCTTTGTGGTCTTGTTGGTAACTGTTTGATTCAAATTTCCTACCACCCCCTGCCATTGATGCAGAGAGTAATGTTAGAGTTGCATCAAAAGGTGAGCATAAGGCTTAATGGTTACAGGTAGTAACCGCCACAACAAGCAAGTTACCCGATGCTTGTTACCCAGACTGCACAGATCCATGCCTTGCTGGATGTTGTCTGACTGTAAATCCTCTTTTCCACATTAAGTGTTGGCAAGTTAAATGTAAGACATTGATAAGACAGGCTAAGAGAATTTGAAAAGAAGTTGGCCGTAGAGGCAAAAACTCACAGTAAAAACCTTTAAAAATATATCCGAAACAGAAAGCCTGCGAGGAACTCGGTTGGACTATTAGATGATCGAGGGGTTAAAGGGGTACTTAGAGAAGATAAGGCCATCATGGAAAGATTAAACTATTTCTTTGCTTCAGTGTTTACTGAAGAGGATGCTGGGGAGATACTCGTTCCGGAGAAGGCTTTCATGGGTAATGATTCAGATGGACTGAACCAAATCACGGTGAACCTAGAAGATGTGGAAGGCCTGATTGACAAACTGAAGAGTAGTAAATCACCTGGACAGGATGGAATGCGCCCAAGGGTTCTGAAGGAACTCAAAAATGAAATTTCAGATCTATTAGTAAAAATGTGTAGCCTATCATTAAAATCATCCATTGTACCTGAAGACTGGAGGGTGGCTAATGTAACCCCAATATTGAAAAAGGGCTCCAGGGGCGATCCGGGAAACTACAGATCAGTTAGTCTGTTTTCAGTGCCAGGAAAAACAGTGGAAAGTATTCTAAATATGAAGATTACAGAACATATAGAAAGACATGATTTAATGGAACAAAGTCAGCATGGCTTTAACCAAGGCAAGTCTTGCCTCACAAATCTGCTTCACTTTTTTGAAGGAGTTAATAAACACGTAGATAAAGGTGAACCAGTAGATGTAGTGTATTTGGATTTTCAGAAGGTATTTGACAAAGTTCCTCATGAGAGGCTTCTAGGAAAATTAAAAAGTCATGGAATAGGTGGCGATGTCCATTCGTGGATTACAAACTGGCTAAAAGACAGGAAACAGAGAGTAGGATTAAATCAACAATTTTCTCAGTGACGAGAAGTGGGCAGTGGAGATCTGTACTGGGACCTGTGCTTTCAATATATTTATAAATGATCTGGAAAGGAATACTACGAGTGAGGTAATCAAATTCGCAGATGATACAAAATTATTCAGAGTAGTTAAATCGCAAGCGGATTGTGATGAATTGCAGGAAGACCTTGTGAGACTGAAAAATTGGGCATCCAAATGGCAAATGCAATTTAATGTGGATAACTGCAAGGTGATGCATATAGAGAAAAATAACCCATTCTATAGTTACACAATGTTAAGTTCCATATTAGGAAGAGATTTAGGCATACTGTATAACACATTGAAATCATCGGTTCAGTGTGCTACGGCAGTCAGAAAAGCAAACAGAATGTTGGGAATTAGAAAGGGAATGGTGAATAAAACGGAAAATGCCATAATGCCTCTGTATCGCTCCATGGTGAGGCTGCACCTTGAATGCTGTGTACAATTCTGGTCGCCGCATCTCAAAAAAAGATATAATTGCGATGGAGAAGGTACAGGGAAGGGCGAGCAAAATGATAAAGGGGATGGAACAGCTCCCCTATGAGGAAAGGCTGAAGAGGTTAGAACTGTTCAGCTTGGAGAAAAGACGGCTGAGGGGGGATATGATAGAGGTGTTTAAAATCATGAGAGGTCTAGAACGGGTAAATGTGAATCGGTTATTTATTCTTTCAGATAATAGAAGGATTAGGGGGCACTCCATGAAGTTAGCATGTGGCACATTTAAAACTAATCGGAGAAAGTTCTTTTTCACTCACTGTTAACAATCTTCTTGCTCACGAAGGATATGAGAATGAGGGTGCAAAACCAATAACTGTGATGGTTTGGATGAGAGCACATTTAACTTGTTGAAGATGGTGAAGACAGTGAGAGGGAGCATCTTGGCAATGGGTAAGCAGGGATGGTCATTAATACAGGTGTGGGAGTACTAAGAATTCATAATGGGGGAATGGGACAAGCAAAGCATCACTGCAGGATTGGGTGGGTTGACTACAGATATCGCCAATAGGGGCAGATGAAGCATGGAGAACCATGACAAAAAGCAGGAGGGACAGAGGAGAAAGGGGAAGAATATTAGCAAAAGGAGAGCAAAGAGAGAAAAAAATAACACTTGTAGCTACATAACTATATAATCAACAACATTACTTTTACTACTTTTACTATAGGCTATGAGTAGCCTATAGCCCCAAGGAAAACTCCAAAAGCCAGTCTATTCTATTATAAGATGGAGATTGCTTAACTAGAGAAAATGTTAAATGTCAGTTAAGTAATGCATATGGAGAATGTTGTATATACTTACGGTAGCCACATTTCTTACATCCTGCTCGGATATTGTCCTTGTTGCCACCTAACAAACATAATTTAAAATTAGATTTGGGCACCTTCCATATGCAGTAATGTATCAATTCAGTTTAAGAAGAACTAACAAATAATGAATTCATTCTGAAGGCCTATTTCTTCATTGCAATGGCCAATTTTGACATTTAACAGGCAATGATAAGAAGTAATAATAGCTAATTTACAAGATGATGGCCATTAATGAGAAATTTGAGAGAGATTTTAACTGTATTTCTTCCATCCATCAGTTTTAAAGGAAAACAGAAGCAGAGGATATGATGGCAGCAGCAAGGTCCATCTTGTCTGTACATCCTCCCTTCCTACTGAAATAGCATATATCTTACTTGATCTCTTCTTTTGCCATCACTTTTCCATCAAAGATTGCTTTGATCTAAGAAGAAGAATATCTCGCTCTGTGGACTTGTTTAAAATGGAAACTCTGAAGTTTACATTTGAGATGATAAATATATATAACTGATTGCTATTCCTATTAGACTTATTAAATACATATACTAAATAATGTTGACATACTTGCAATTAATACAATAATCAGTTGTAAATCCCATCACAGTGAGGGTATAGAAAGGGTACAGGTCGAAAAATGAAGCAGTCCAACCAAGTCGATGGTAAGTGGATTTCAATTCAGACAAACGTAAGGCAATGGTAAGAAAATTTGTACTAGAAACAGTAATACGGAAAAGGACAGAAGTAGTGGCATTAAGTAGATACAGAATTTAATGTAATATTAAGATGCAACAAATCAGACATCAAGCACACACAGTTACACAATAAATGATGGCAGATGAAGACAAAAAAGGTCCATCCAGTCTGACCAGTTGAAATTCATTAGCTGTGTGCTTAAGATTCCCAAACATAACCCAACATCAACCCCCGCCTTGGTTGCACAGATAATTTACCATTAGGGATTATGATATTATTCTACAATTGTATTAAAAGGATGCATCTGGAATAGCGCATATACTGAGGGACAGAGCAAGAAAAACAATGAAAAGTAAATATGTTAATTATTAATAAGAACATAAGAAATTGCCATATTGGGTCAGACAGAGGGTCCATCACGCCCTTTATCCTATTTCTAACAGTGGCCAATTCAGGTCACAAGTACCTGGCAAATACCAAAATATTAAATAGATCCCTTGCTACTAATGCTGGTAATAAGCAGTGGCTATTCCCTAAGTCAACATGACTAATAGCAGTTTATGGATTTCTCATCCAGTAACTTGTCTAAACCTTTCTTAAACCCAGTTAAGCTAACTGCCTTAACCACACCCTTTAGCAATGAATTCCAGAGTGAAAATGTGTTTTTTTTTTCTGATTTGTTTTAGATGTGCTACTTGCTAACTTCATGGGGGTTCTCCGTAGTTTTTCTATTATCTGAAAAAGTACCCAACAATTCACATTTACCCATTTTAGTTCTCCTCAGCCATCTCTTCTCCAAGCTGAACAGCCCTAACCTTTTTAGCCTTTCCAAGCAGCAGGCCCTTTGGCTGCCTGTAGGAGAGGGAAGCTGGATTTTAAATGCCATAACAGCAGCACTGGTGGGTGAGCACTATAACTGGTGAGGAGCAGGGCTTGAAATGCTGCAGGTTGCTGGAGCCCTTCAGTCACTGAATCCACAGCTTTGGAGCAGCTCTTTAATCATCCTAACCTCAGGGTAAAAAATGATTTAAATCAAATGTTATTTTTAAAAAAACCTAGGGATTTATGGGTGAAAATTGGTTTAAATAAAAAATAAAGGGCCCTATAGAAGAACAAGACCAGAAAAACAATTCTCTGGATAGTGTATCAGCATATAGTGGAAGCAGGGTTTGCAGAAACATCAGAGAAAATGGCAGAAAATTAAATTGCTATCACCATATGAAATTTAGAAATTTTGTAAAGGATTGCTATTTTGCACCCCAGGGAAATAAAAATCCTCAAAATGAAAAACGGACTAAATATTTTTAAGCAATAAAAAGAGATAAAAGAAAAAATAGTCAGACCAAATAGAGCCAAAGTGTTATCTATTGATGATACATCACTGTTTCCACCAAGCAATATGCATTCTATGTAAAAATCATATAGATCAAGAGACAATTGACAACAAAGAGCCATTTTCAGTAGATTATGGTGCCTCAAGCCATTTAATTAAATAGTGTGAATTATTTGAGAACTACATTGCACTAGAGGCCAGATCTTTAACAATGTAGATAGTATGTCCAAGGAAGCAGTGGAGTAAAGGTATTCACTTCAAGTCATATGGAGATAGCAACTATGAAGATCTGATAGCTGAAGATGTAAGAACATAAGAACATGCCATGCTGGGTTAGACCAAGGGTCCATCAAGCCCAGCATCCTGTTTCCAACAAAGGCCAAACCAGGCAACAAGAACCTATATGCACCTGAGTTAGCTGACAATTTCATATTAATTTCCAAACAATGAGATACTGGACAAAGTGATTTTTGAAAAAGTCGATTGCAAAGTGAAAAATAGCAAAGAATGTTTTGTTCAATGAGTGAAAGTGAGAAAATCAAAGGTATTCATTTGAAGGCAGGAGTTCTTGATACATACAAACATCGTATCAAAAGTAAACCATTCAAGAACCAAGCAAAAACCCTAACACACATGGAATGTGGAACCATGCCAGTTGATTCAATTGGTGATAGCCGATATATATTTGTCATCATAGATGATTGCAGCTGGAAGTTGAACATATTTGTAGTACTGAACTCTGCAGAACACCTATAGGCACTGTCATCCAGGAAGAATTCTCATCTACTCTCACTTGTTGAACAAGATTATTCCCCTTTAGGGACATTCCCCTTTGAGCCAAAAAAAAAGTAATTGTCATTGATGCAAGCAATGCTCACGTGGGAATTCCCACACATGCTCAATAGAGCTAAAAGCTCTCCTAGATAGGAGAGACAAGTCCATTCAATGTCACCAGATGACATCACCCACATATTATGGCTAATTTAGCCCTGCTTATCGATGGAAAAAGAACCAGAGACTGGAATACTTAAAAAATCAGTTTTATTTTTAAGGCATTACAAGGAGAGCTAGTGACAGCCCTGGTCAGGCATTGGCATTTCCTCAAATGCTCTCAGCATTACTGCCTCTTACGCACGTTGTTATATTCTATAAAACATATACTTGTATTAGCCTACAGTAACTCATATTGATGCAATGATTTTACACAACGTTAATGATAATAAAAACATACATTTTCCCCATACATGGTTTAAGCAGATTGGCCCTACATTCCTACATCCCATAGCATACGTGGACTTGTTTTGGTTGTGTCCCTAACAGTTCCAATCTAATTTTAACTGGTATTTTCAGGTTTACTCTGTACCCCTTGTACGTGACCTACTCATCTGTATATAATGGCTGCACTTCTTGCATTTTAGTTTTGACTTGTAACTTGTGTGCTCAATTATACATAAATCGGTTCATATCGCAACACTGGGAAGAGAGGGAAGAAGAGAGGAACAGTAGAAATGTTGGGGAGAAAGGGGAAGGTGAAAGGAGTAGTAAGACCTCCAGAATGTCCTGAAGACATTTATATTTCAAACAGCATTCATAGTTGGAGTACCACTGCAATAGGTTTGCTGCACACTAAGGACACATTTATCGAGTTTTATATACCGTCGTTCGGCTATTGCCATCACAACGGTTTGCAAAGTTTCGAGATTTACAAAGTTTTGAGGTTTAACATTGTGTTCAAAAGGTTCAAGCAATTTTTAACATAGTTAATGAAGGCGTTATAAACATAGAAACATAGAAATGACGGCAGAAGAAGACCAAACGGCCCATCCAGTCTGCCCAGCAAGCTACGCAGTTTATCCATTTTTTTTTTAATCTTCCCCCCCCCCTTTTTTTTCTCCCTCCCACCCGTCACTATTGGCTTCCAGCACCCTCCGGCCCCAATTCCCTTCCACCCCTCCACCAATGCAGAGAGCAGCGCCGTATCCACATCCCAGTGAACATCCAGCTCAATCAGGGGTAGCAACTGCCGCAATAAACGGCCACACCCCTGCCCCATACTCTTACCCACCTCTGTTTTTTTTTTTTTTGAGTTGGCAGCCCTCCATCCTTCCACTCCGTGAAGGTGGAACACAAACCACTGGCCACTGGCATCCCGCTCCGTGAATGCCTCTGTGGCTACTGCCGCTCCGTGCAGTGTTTTGCTGCCTGAAGGTGGAACACCAACTACTGGCCACTGGCATCCCGCTCCGTGAATGCCTCTGTGGCTACTGCCGCTCCGTGCAGTGTTTTACCGCCTCCTCTATATTTACGCCCACTAGACTTGCACCTGTATAGTTCGGATTTCAAACTATACAGGTGCATTGGTTCAACATGTTTACATAGGGCCGGTAGGGAGTGAAGTAGTAATAGAGAGTCATTGGGTGTTTTGGTAGGCTTTGGTGAACATCCAAGTTTTTAGTTCTTTTTTAAAGGTTTTTAAATTTTGTTGTGTTCTAAGTTCGGTTGGGAGGGAGTTCCAGAGTTTGGGACTTCCTAGGGATATGGCTCTCTTCCGAGTTGAGGTAAGTTGAGGTAAAGTCTAGAGGATGTGAATGAAGAGAAGAGGCATGGGGTTGGCTTGAGGGAATGATGGCTACTACCTGGAGATGAATATCCTTATTCAATAATGCGACTCCAACATTGATCTATGCTTCAACGGCAAGAGGAAATGTGGAAATAAGAATTTGCAACCACATAAAAGCAGGGGAGTAGCTGGCTTGTTATGGCGGTTACTACCCCAAACCAAAAAATACCTGATACTTCACTTTCAATGCAAATTCAGCATAACTCTCTGCTTCAACGGCAGGGGAGGAAGTTTAATACTTCACATATATCCAGCACAGCTCTCTGCTTCAATGGCAGGGGAGGAAATTTGACAATTCACGCATATCCAGCATAGCCCTCTGCTTCAACGGCAGGGGAGGAAATTTTGACAATTCACGCATATCCAGCATAGCCCTCTGCTTCAACAGCAGGGGAGCAAGTCTGATATTTCACTTCAATGCAAAGCCAGCATAGCTCTCTGCTTCAACGGCAGGGGAGCAAGACTGATACTTCACTTTCAATACATAGCCAGCATGGCTCTCTGCTTCAACGGCAGGGGAGAATGAAGAAAGGTTGATCTATATTCAGGCAACAATCAACAAGGAATGAATTACACAGTCTGAATAAACAGATAAGCATGGGTGTAGCTTGCTTATTGCGGTGGTTAATACCCCTGACTAAATTAAGCTAATTCACTTGGATGCAGTTCCAACACTGCTCTCTACATTAATGGTGGGGGTGGAAGGGAAATAGAATAAAAAAAGGTTACTAAGAGCCAAGAGAAACAGATAAGTATGTGAGAGAAAAAAAAAGTGTGGAAGCTTGCTGGGCAGACTGGATGGGCCGTTTGGTCTTCTTCTGCCGTCATTTCTATGTTTCTATGTAAGTTGTTTGGAACGAGCAGGTGGAATTTTTAATAGACTTTTGTTAGTTGAGCAAAGGTTTCTGTTTGGTGAGTGGAGTTTTATAGATGTACTTAGCCAGTTTGTTTGTTTTTCGTATATTATTTTGTGTAGTATGGATAGTATTTTGTAGTGTATCCTGAATTTTATTGGGAGCCAGTGTAGTGATATAAGTGCTGGAGTAATGTGCTCGTGTTTTTTTTAGTTCTTGTGAGTATTCTGGCTGCTGTATTTTGAAGGATTTGGAGTGGTCGGATTGTGGTGAGAGGTAAGTCGAATAGCAGGGAGTTGCAGTAGTCCAGGTTGGAGAATATGAGTAGTTGAAGACTGTTCTGAAGTTGTTGGGGGAAAGGAAAGGTTTTAGCCATCGTAGGGTTAGAAGTTTGTGATATCTGTCCTTGATTTTAGTAGTGATGTGGTTCTTGAAGGATAGTTCCTTGTCAATTATGACTCCAAGGTTGCGGGCATGAGTAACAGGGGAGGTTGCTGCCTTTTGGTTCGTTATGTTGAGTGGTGGTAGGTGAGGAGAGTTGTTCTTTCTATCCAGGATGATTATTTTTGTCTTATCGATGTTTAGGATGAATTTCATGTTGGTTAGTAGTTGCTTTATTTTGGTGAGGTAAGTGGCTGTTTTTTTGTAGTTATCTTCTAGAGTGTTGTGTATTGGGATTAGTATTTGGATATCACCCGCATATATGAAGTGGGTCAGATTAAGGTTTGAGAGGAAGTGGCATATCGGGAGAAGATAAATGTTGAAGAGTGTCGCAGATAGAGCGGAGCCTTGGGGAGCTCCGGTGTCAAGGTTTATTTTCTTTGAGAGGGTGTCGTTGATTGACACTTGGTAGGTTCTTTGTGAAAGATAGGATGAGAACCATTTTTTCATTTGCACCAATTTCTGAGAGACGGTCAATCATTATTGAGTGGTTAACCATGTCGAAAGCTGCTGATAGGTCTAGTAGGATTAGAAGGTAGCTGTGGCCATTTTCAAAGCCTTTGAGCACGGTGTTGTTTAGAGATAGGAGTAGTGACTCAGTGTTCAGGTGTTTCCTAAAGCCGAATTGCGTGGGGAGTAGGATGTCTTAAATTGCGTGGGGAGCGGTTATTTTTATTTACTCGCAGAGAGAGAGAGAGAGGTTATTCTTAAATGTGCTACCTGCCAACTCCATGGAGTGCCCCCCAGTCCCTCCGCCATCTGAAAGCGCAAACAACCGATTCACATCCACTCGTTCAAGACCTCTCATGATTACAAAGACCTCTACCACATCCCCCCTCAGCCGACTCCCCTCCAAGCCGAACAGTCTCAACCCCATCAGCCCCTACCCATAGAAAAGGCCCTCACAACAAAGAACTTAAAAAACTAGGTTTCTCTCAGAAATCCCCCATGTAGGGATTGTTGATATTTCTATTTTTGTCTGTTGAAGTTTGTTTCTTGATTTTATTATCACACTCTTGTGACTTGCCTTGAACTTTGCCTAGTGTAGGATAGAAATTTTCTTAAAATAAAAATAATAAAAATGAAGAGGTGAAGGACTGAGAAGAGTTGCTGGGGCAGGAGGGAGAAAAGGGTAGATGCTGAAAGAAGCGGTCATTATAATTTCCATCTAGTCCTGTCAATGATTTAAAAGTTATATGGCTCTTTTCATAAGAAGTTTGGGAATCCCTGCTCTAGGATTCTAATATGCTTAATTTTTTTATTTTTTTTTTACCATACTGGCTTTTGTCCGCCAAAATAAACCTGGATATTTACTTGGAAAAAAGTAGGTTTTTTTCCCACTGGTTTTGTCCCACTTTTGTACTTGTTGCAGTATACACTAACAAATTCTCAGGAAAATTAAAAAAAAAAGAAAAATAAAATCTGAAAATGAAGGTCCCTATTTAGAGCTAGAAATGAGCACAACTGGCTAAAACCATGCATGCACCTATAAATACACGTATCACGCTGTGTGCAAAGATGTGCACTATTTTATAAAGTATACATGTAGGTTTTAAAATCTCTTCAAGCACGCATATCTGCAGCCTTTACATGCATATCTTACACTCGCAGAGAGAGAGAGAGAGAGAGTGCCTCTTTATAAGGCTCAGCCTGACACTCAATATATGCACCATTGTAAGGGGGCACTTTGATTTGGGATGAGTTTTTGGGAGGTGGGTTGGGGTTAGGGAGAAGCTGTTACAGAAATATTCAGAGGTATTCATAGTAAAATTGACATCATTAAAGAATTTTAGACCTTATTTATAAGAGATGAAAATTTTAACAAGAGGAGTTGATTTGTACACTGTAGTCTCTGTTAGCTGCATTGTACAAATTAACTCCTTTTCATCACTTAGAAGGATTACAATTCTTTAATGATGTTAATTTTACAATGAATATCTCTGAATGTTTCTGTAACACCACCCCTCAAACCCACTTCCGAAAACTCACCCTGAATCAAAGTGCCCCTTACAATGGTACAAATATTGAGTGTCAGGCTGAGTCTCTCTCTCTCTCTATGTTCACCAGTCTCCTATACCTATTGAGGAGCTGTAGCAAAGTTATGCGCATCAGTGCTGGCCCCGCCTCTGGAACACCCATGCCCTGCCCCTTTTCTGCCTTTTTCTGGATGTGCGTAGTGTCCTTCACTGCTATTTAAAATTTGCGTAGCTCCCGCGTGGCCCACTTACGTGCATATGTGGTTGTTTTTGCGCAAGCAAGGCTTTTAAAATCTACCTCATTGGGGGTAATTTTCAAATGGTTTTACACGTGTAAATGTAAGTACTATTGTAGTAATTTTCAAAATCCATTTATATGAGTAAAGTGCACTTACGCGAACAAATCCTATGGACAATTCAATGGCGTATATTATAGCAATTTTCAGAAGCCCAGTAACCTGAGTTATATCCAGTTTTACACATGTAAATACTTCTGAAAATTGCTACGATATGTGCTACTTTTACATGTGCAAATACTTTTGAAAATTACCTCCAAAATCAATAAAGAAACAAAATTCTTCCTGACTTTATGCATCAAGTAAAAAGAAAAACGTTTTCACCCATATGGTAAACCACTTACAACCGGACTGAAATTTCAGGAAATAAAAGGGTAAAAGGATTTAAAGTCATTTGCTTGCATGATTTTTATAAATGTAACATCATAATGATTTTGAAATAGCTCATCTTAAGTTTTTCCCTGAGAATTTAATAGTCTGCATCTTCAGGAAGGGAAACATTTCACAGAATAAAAACACACAATTCAAGCAAAATCTTCTGCAAAAGCCACTGTGAGCATTTTGCATAATTTTTCGAGCAAAAGTACTTTGTGTAGGTGGTTTAGCTTGTACAATATTTTCTTTGGATTTATATTCTCTTTCTGAAGCTATAGGAAAATAAAAAATAAATCTTTGGGGTTGAAAAAAAAAAAAAAGCTCCATTTGAAAACTGCAAGCAAACTGATCTGCTGGCTTTTTCATTAGATCCTCACTATACAGTTAAGCTTTAAATGAAAGAGTTTTTGCCTTTGAAAAATGCTGTCAGGCACAATGCACACAATATTTTTAGCCATAAGTGAAATGGGGAAAAAAATCATAAGCATCCATTTTCTAGGCAGAATCAATTCTTATCATCACTTTAGACTCGTTACTTTATAAATGGAGTTCATTAAGAGTCATTTCTGGGAAATAGCCTTTCCCAGGCATTATACAAGGCTCATTCAATCCCTTGCTGCTTTTAAAAAAATGTTTATTTTTGTATATTGCAAACTATCTGAGAATACTACACAGATTATAATCTTTAAAATAGTGTTCATTACATCTGATTTTAACCCATTGTTTTTGCTATTCATATTTCCAGGTCCCATAGAGGAGTTACAACTCAAAAAGAATACGATGCATATTGTTTTTTGTTAAACATTTATTTGACAGAGAAGATAATACATTTATTTATTTATTTTTAATTTTTATATACCGGAATTCCTGTATGCAATACAAATCAATCCGGTTTACAAGTAACAAAAAGGTTGCCCTGGTCTGGGAGGTTAGACCGGGGTTTTTTACATAGAACATAGAACAATAACAATCAACCAATGAACATTTTTACAAGAAACAATGAAAGTATCAATAATATTTAACAAATAATAAATAACCTTGTTCGTGTTTTGAATAGTATGTGTGTGTTCCCCTTTTTTTACAATGGGCTTTAGTAGCGTATATCGACTGCAGTAAACGGTTATATAATATGTCCTCTGTTAAATGACTGTTAAATAGGCATTGCGAATAAGCAAGTACGTGTAAGAAATTAAGTGTCAAGCTATTCGTGACACCCTACAATGGTTGGATCTGAAATTCAGGAGGAGGTGCTTAGTTACACTCTGTGAATTGGAATGCTTGCCTGAAGAGCCAGGTTTTTAACCTTTTTTTGAATTCTGGTAGATTGGGTTCGAGTCGTAGGTCTGGTGGGAGCGCATTCCATTGGTGTGGTCCTGCCGTGGAGAGTGCTCTTTTTCTTAGTGTTGATTTGGCAGGAGCTGCGACTAATGTGCCTTTGTAGGCGCTTCTGATGGGTCTGGAAGATAAGTGTGGCTGAAGTTGAATTTGTAGAGATATAGGTGTGGCGCTATGGATTGCTTTGTGAATGATGGTTAAGGTTTTATATAGGATTCTCTGTTTGATGGGTAGCCAATGGAGGTTGCTCAAGACAGGGGTAATATGGTCTCTTCTATTTGTGTTAGTTAGGATTCTGGCTGCGGCATTTTGTACCATCTGTAGGGGTTTGATGCTGTTAGAGGGGAGGCCAAGTAAGATTGAGTTGCAGTAATCAAGTTTCGAAAAAATAATGGATTGAAGAACGAGGCGAAAGTCATTGAAGTGAAGGAGTGGCTTTAGTTTCTTTAGGACCTGTAGTTTAAAGAAGCAATCCCTGGTGGTTGTGTTAATGAATTTTTTTAGGTTAAGTTGGTTGTCAAGCCATGCTCCTAGATTCCTGACGTCTGCAGAGAGCTCCATGTTTTGTGCCAAGCTGGGTGCGTGGGTGTTCGGTTTGTGAGAAATCAGTAGCAACTCTGTTTTGCTGGAGTTTAGAATTAGGTTCATGCTGGAGAGTAGATGTTTAATTGGTTGAAGACAATTCTCCCAGTAGGCGAAGGTTTTTTGAATTGATTCTGTGATGGGGATGAGGATCTGGATGTCATCTGCATAGAGGTAATGAGTAAGCTTGAGTTGTGATAGGAGATGGCAGAGGGGGAGGAGGTAAATGTTGAACAGGGTGGGAGAGAGGGATGAACCTTGTGGTACACCTTGGTCTGATAGGATGGGGTCAGATTCCTTGTTGTTAATTCTGACCTTGTAAAACCTGTTTGATAGGAACGATTTGAACCAACTGAGAGCTGTGCCTTTGATTCCTATGTTTGATAATTGTTCTAGTAGTTGTGAGTGATTTACCGTGTCGAACGCTGAAGATAGGTCTAACAGGACCAGTAAGAAAGACTGTTTTTTCTCCAGGTTCAAAAGTAAATTATCAGTGAGAGAAAGCAAAAGAGACTCTGTGCTTAGTGATTTACGAAAACCATATTGTGAAGGGGAAAGCATGTTGTGCTCCTCGAGATATTCGGAAAGTTGTTTATTTACGGCTTTTTCCATCAGTTTGGAGATCAGGGGCAGGTTTGCAATGGGTCTGAAGTTGGCTGGGTCCGTGGGTGATGCAGTTGGTTTTTTCAGTAGGGGTTTGAGGATTGCGAGTTTTAGTTGATTAGGAACTGTGCCCATGGCTAGAGAGGTATTGATGATTTCAGCAATAGGTTTTGCGACGGTGCTAGGGATGGCGGTGAGCAGATTAGTAGGGAGTGGGTCCAAGGGATGTGCAGATGGTTTAATTTTTTTAAGTAAATTTTCAATCTCCATGGCTGATGTGGGCTCGAATGACTCTAGTCTAGAATTCAGCGTGGGTAGGTATGTGCTATGAGGTGTTGGAAGAGTTTGATGAGTTGTAAGGGAGCAAGTAAGGTTTGAGATTTTTGTCTTGAAGTAAGTGGCTAATTCGTTGGCTTTGCTGAGCGCTAGTTGGTCTGGAATGGAAGGTGGCGTTGGTTTGGTGAGAGATGAAACGTAAGAGAATAAAGCTTTAGAGTCGAAGATGAAGTTATGAATTCTTTTTGCATAGAAGTCCTTTTTTGTTTTGTGTATGGCGTTTCTGTAGGTGTTGAGGGTGGCTTTGTAGTCCAGTCTGGATGTGGGTGAAGGGTTGTTTCTCCAGCTTTGTTCTTTGTTTCGTAGTTTTTGTTTTAGGGTTTTGAGTTCCGAGGTGAACCACGGTTTTCTGTTGTCTCGTGCCGGTTGGATTACTTTTGAGGAGGTTGGGCAGAGTTGGTCCGCTATTTTGTTCGTGAGTTTGATCCATGAAGTGGTGGCTGTGTTGGCGTCAGAGGTCTATTTGTTTGAGATATTTAGTGCATTGTTCGGTGAGTAACTCCAGTGAGCATGGTTTCCTGAAATGAATGATGGTTTTGGATATGTTTGGAGGTGGTGTGTTTTTCATTTTGAGAGTTGTGTCTATGATCTGGTGGTCTGACCAGGGGATTGGCGTGCAGGTGGGATTGGTATGGATGGACCAGCTCTCGTTGATAAATATGAGGTCTAATGTATGACCTGCTTTGTGAGTGGGCCCGCTGATTATTTGTGAGAATCCAAGGTGACTGAGGGAGGTGAGGAAGGTTTCGCAGTTAGTGGATTGAGGGATGGAGTCCACGTGAATGTTGAAGTCTCCCAAAATGATGGTTGGTTTGTCTGAATTTAAGTGTTTGGCTATCATCTCTATTAGAGGGGAGGGGTTAGCCTCTAGAGTTCCTGGTGTGGCATAGATGAGGAATATTTGTAGATGTTGAGATTTGAATATGGAGCATTCTAGTTTTGAAGTGGAGTATGATAGTTGTAGGGTTATGCTCAATTGTTTTTTTGCAGCAAGTAGAATTCCTCCTCCTTTCTTTTTCGGTCTAGGTATTGAGAAATATTGTCAATATACTCTTATGAGACATTGTCAATATACTCTTATGAGACACAACAGAGAACATAATAATCACAAATCATTTAGTAACCTCACAATGTAATATAAAGCAATTAATATTACAGTAAAATATATAGAAACTTGTCATAGTCTTCAGTGGTTTTAACCCCTTTTATCCCACACACTCATCCATCCCATTCACATATCCAGTTTGGCAGAAAGATATAAGAACAAGTGTGTTGGAAAGAGATATTTGCAGAACTGAATAGAATTTTCAAAGAAACTGTTCCTTGCTAGAGTGTGAGCATTGTTAGGCCTAAAAGAAACAGAACAAACAAAAGGTGGTGGGTTCCAACACTGGCACCGGTTACAAAAATAAGTAGTGGAACAACAGTTTTTTCTTTGCTCACCGGGTTGCATGTGGGGCTTGTTTGGCCGCTTCATTCAGTCATGGTTCAGCAGACTGGAGTCAAGGCTCACCCCTGCAGAAGTAGCATAGAGCTGCAGGACAGGACTGGAACTGCTCTTCTGCCTAACCAGCCCCCTCTCCCCGCAGGTTGAGCCCTTGAGTTCTGGAGGAGTGGTAGGACTTGCATTCTCGTGAATATCATGGCTGATGCTGGATTCAGGTACAGGCTGGGATACTGGATACAGGCAGGGCTGGAGGCTAGACTGGTACTGAGGGCAGAGAGGAGCTGGATATAGGCAGGGCTAGAAGAAAGGTTGGTACAGATGGCAGAAGAAGCTTGATACAGGGCTAAAAGCTGGGCTGGTACTGAGGGCAGGCAGGAGCTGACATAGGCAAGGTTAGAACCTGGTACATGCTGGGAGTTGGAACAGGCTGAGACCAGAGGCAAGGGCAAGGCCTAGGCCTAGGAAAACAGACAAGAGACTGGACTGGGCAGGGCAAGACAAGAACAGAAACAGTCAAGGGCTCGACAATGACAGGACTAATGAAACAGGCAACAACAAACAGGAAAGACCAACAGGTCACAAGGCTGGCTAGGAGAACCTAGAAGGCCCAAAGGCTGCAAGGCTGTACAGGAAAGCCCAAGAAGGCACTGAGCATGGCTGTTGGCCCTGGTAACATACACAGCTACAGAGCAAGGTCAGAAGGCCCGGAAAGGCACAGAGCAACGCAGATGGCCAAGGTAGGCCACAAGGCAAGGCAGAAGGCCTGGGTAGGCCACAAAGCAAGGTATGATAACAAGGCAAGGATGGCCAGCACAAGGAGCTGAGGTGACCCATTGAAGAGGCAGCGAGGGAATGGACAGATTGGGTTAAATAGGCCTGGAACTGAGGCGTCATGTGATCCGCGAGCAGGTAACTTGCACAGCTGTGAGCGAGGTTCACTGAGGACCCCTGGTAGACGAGAAGCTGTGCAGCTGGCAGAATCATAACACCACCGGTGCATAGATTGTGTTAATTCATTTTGATCCATTGAAGTGATACCAATACCATATCACTAATGCTCAGCAGTAGCCTGATTAGCTTCCATATGCCTTTTTATTTTGCTTTCATTATTCATTGGTAAGATGTTGCGTTTGCACATCAAAATACTATAATTTCACAGTATCCATGATCACATCAGTGGCAAAAACTGTTGTAAATATTGTAACAACAACAACAAAAAAAAGTTCTCAAGAAAGCCTACATATTCAGTAGAAGCTTCCCTCAAATAAGCAGCTGCAACCCTTAGGAAAATGTAGTTTCCCTAAAAGTTCCATCTTAAAATGATTTAATGCAATGTAAAGGTTCTTTGAACAGTCAATCTTTGGGTTTTGCTAACATTTCCAAAGTTGATTCCTCATTTGTTTGGTATCACTGCATTCGTCCACGGATACACTCCTATAGCCTTTTTGTTATTTTTTGCTGCAGCACACCTTTCGTGCACAAGTAGGCCCGCCTGCCAAGTAATCACTCCTTCAACTCAGTGAGGCAAGTTGTAGCCATATCCAAAAATAAAAATGGTATCATCTAAAATAACAGTCACTAAGTCACACTTTTTGCTTCAGATATATGTATAATCAGGAAATCATTGGTATAGGTTCGACATCCTCAAGACAGCCACATTAACTAGGAGTGTCTAAACATGTCTCAACATAAATTATGTCTATGCTCAAATATTCAGCACAACAAATAAGAAAATGAAGTGTCTTTTTGATATTATATTCCCAGTACAGTCTCTAGTTAATAGTGAAGTGTGTACATAAATTGCTGAATTTCTGTACTGAACAGCTTGCTCTCTCCTTGATGGAAAACCTGCAGCAGTGCAAGATATAGGATGGGAAATGTTATTGGTTTTTTAAACAGTTGGGAGCAATAGAATGTAATCTTCTGCCATTTTGCAACAACATGTGCCAAAAAATCCTAAAAGATGAGACTTCTCTTTCCATCATGTTCTAAAGTTCTCAGTGACCAGTAAGCTTGAAACTGCTTCACTTTGAATGCATTACTGAGGATACGAGTTATTATATGTCTAGGTCACCCCAAATTTTCATTAAAGACTCCTGTGTATACACTCAAGCCTTAGTGGCAACTGTTCAGGCTGCAGACCTAGTTTTTCAAGAAAAGTTTGCTCATACAGTCTTTGCAAATCTCAATCTTTTACAGATTATGGAATTCCAATAAAACAAATATTTTTACAGCTTCTATTCTCCTAATTGACTCATTCCAACTGTTAATTTTTCTTCTGCAACTTTCTCAATTATCCCCATAGATCTTACAGTATTTTCTCGTTCTTCCAGTTTATTCTCATTTGCTGTAATCCTCTGATCGTATGCTGTTATGTTTCTCTGAATTCATCCATTAAATGGAATTTCACTAACATCTTCCAACACTGCCGTTGCACATTTAGCAATATATTTTGGCACCTCCTCCAACATTATCATTGCTGGCCCTTTTCTGCCTCCATCTTGTTGTCAGTTGTCTTTAGTTTCTCTGCTTCTGTTTTGCATGCCTTTGATGTCATATTTTCATTTTTCCACTACAAAATTATCCATGTAATTGGTTACACTGGGTGTTCAATTCCCACACTTTTAGAAAGTTAACCAAAGTTTTAGATAAGAAAAAAAAAAGAACAATTTGTGGAGTGTGTGCTGAAGCTTTGGGTGTTCATGTCTATCTCTTCAGCCTGCCATCACGTGAAGGCTGAACAGCTGGGCATGAAAGCCCAAAAATGAATAAAACTAGGAACAAACAGTAGAAGCTGACCAATGTCAGACAGATGATATAATGGGAAATTATGGTCCAGTGTGTCAAATGCAGAGGAAATGTCTAACAGAGCTAGAAAAAAATCTGTCCATGGTGGAAAACATAAAAAATGGATAATAATGTCTTTGTACCATATGAGGCACGAAATCCAAATTGGTAATTATTAAGCATATTCTGCTCATCAATAAAATTATCCAGTTGCTTAAGTACAGTCTTTTCTAGCACCTTGGCAAGATCAAGGAAATGGAACAGCTCCCCTCTGAGGAAAGGCTAAAAAGGTTAGGGCTATTCAGCTTGGACAAGAGATGGTTGAGGGGAGGTATGATACAGATCTATAAAATTATGAGAGGATTAGAATAGGTAAATGTGAATCGGTTATTTACTCTTTCAGTTAATAGAAAGACTAGGGGGACCTTCATGAAGTTAGCAAGTAGCACATTTAAAACAAATCGGATAAAATTATTTTTCACTCAACGTGCAATTATGCTTTGGAATTAGTTGTCAGAGGATATGATTAGGGCAGTTAGTATAGCTGGGTTTAAAAAAGGTTTGGATAAGTTTCTAGAGGAGAAGTCCATAAATTGCTATTAATCAAGTTGACTTCGGGAATAGCAACTGCTATTACTGGCATTAGTAGAATGGGATCTATTTAATGTTTGGGTATTTGCCAGGTACTTGTAACCTGGATTGGACATTGTTGGAAATAGGATGCTTGGCTTGATGGACCCTCAGTCTGACCCAGATGGCAACTTCTTACGTTCTTAAGGGTAGCGTAGAGATGGAGCGATAGTTCGAGAAATCAGTACAGTTTCTTAAGAATCAAGCAAATTGAGACTATCTTTAGCAAATGTGGAGGAGAACCTTCAGAGAGGGAGGAATTAACTTTAAAAGCAACATATCTTCTTATGTCATGTCTCATAATCTTGAAAAAAGTGTTGCAGTGTTATGAAAATCAGCAATTAAATTAACCTCCCCAGGAGACATATTATCAAAGTTAGTCCAAATCCTCATCCTCCTGTCTTAAACATGAAGCAAACTGATTGACAAGGACAAGCTTTTTAATTTTATTAGAAAAAAAATAACACAGCAACCCCTCCACTCATGTCAGATGTCATTTAGGGTCACAGCTTGATATTGGAGAAATTAAGGATTTTACAATATTAAAGACTGAGAAGGAACAGTACAAATGCAATTAGAAAAATATTCTCTTTTAAGGCTATCAACAGTCTTTCAATACTCTGTTAGATTTGTATGATAGATCGCTATATTCAAGGGAGTATTTCTCTTGTGCCATGCACATTCAGAATATTTTAAAGGCACCAGATTTTAGAAAACCAAGGTGAACAGCAGCTATGTTTTTTTTTTTATATTTATACTTTATTAATTTTTCCAAAATAATACAAATAAGGATTACATACCTTACCATAAGGAATAGCATTACATATTATAAATCCATATAAGTAATTTTAACATAACCTTTATCATTTATGCTATATCCTTATTTTACTATGAAAATCTGAGAGACCATTATAAAGTAAATGGAGCATACATTTAAACATTCTTTCTAATTATCATATTCTAGAAAGTGGTAGGGATAATTACTTTCCTACTGAGTACACATCAGAATTAAGTTGTTATTTCTCTTGAAACCAAAAATTTTTCTAATTGATCTGGTTCAAAAAATACATATTGTACTTTCTCTATTGTCATAATACATTTACAAGGAAATTTAATCAATATCTGCACACCCAGGGCACGAACTCTTGGATACAGATTCGAAAATTTCTTCCGACGTATTTGCGTTGTTCTAACTACGTCTGGGTATATTCCTATTACTAAGAAAATTTCTTAATACATTATCTCTCTCAACGGGGTAAGCAAAAGTAACCAATAGTATGCCCCTCCTCTCTATCTGTTTTTCTTGAGAGGTTTCTAAAACCCCCGATAGATCTTCTAAAGGGGAAACTGATGGAAGATCACTTTTAGGAATATCCCCACCCGGAGTACCTTCCCCTACAGATTTCTTTAAGGTATCAAACGTAAAATATGCTTTAATTATATTAGGCATATTTGTTGGGGAAAAAGTTAGCATCTCCCGGAGATAATTATTCTGTTGTTCTTTACGGGAAATAAGTTTACACTTAGGGAAGTTTACCACTCTCAGATTATTATATCTGAGTCTCTTCTCCAGATTTTCTATTCTCTTATCTGTTCTAGATTCACCCTGGATCAAATTTGACTGAATTTCTTTTATCTGAGCTACCTGAGAGTCCAATTCTTGTAACTTATTAGAATTAGATAGTACTACCGGATTAACTATTGCATTTTGATCTTGAAAACCTCGAAAGGCTTGAGTTAAGGAAATCGTTGTTTTTTCAAATACTGATACAACACTCCATAAAGCATCTAAAGTTACAACTTCTGGTTTCTCTAACAGTGTAATCTCAGGTATTTTAAACATAGATCTTAAAGAAACATCTCCTAGACAACCCTTATCTGATGTGCCATCCCCCTCAGTGGGAAAAGACTTCAATTTGCCAGTCCCACTTAATGTCCAGATGTTTATTTCTTTCAAGGCGATCAAAACTTTCTCACCTTGACTCTGTCCATTTTTTACATCAGCTGTTTCTCCCTCGAACACCCCTCCCTGCTGTGATATCTCTGGTCCCAGGGAAGCTGTAGAATCAGCTGATTTATTATGGACCGGGGGTGAGGGAGTCTCAGGAGCCCCTGGGCTCAAAGATATTTCGTCGAGGGGATTTGGATTTTCCTCCAAAACCAGAATCCCAGCCGGCTCTCCAGGGGTGTCCCCTACCGCGGCAAAGAATTCCTTAATCTTTGTTTGAGCTGGGGAAGGTAGACGTGGGGTCGAGGTACCCTCCCTCACCTTCCCCTTTCTCTTCGAGTGAGGCATAATTTAATAAGGAAATAAGTCACAAACAAAGTATAAAGGTTCCGCTTACCGACTTCTTTCTATTTATTCCAATGGGCTCTCAGTGAGGGCTGTTGCTTCAGAGGGGATAATAACTTTATTCGAGTGTTTAAAGTAAAAATCCCCAGCTGTGGAGCAATTTCTTTTCCAAGCCGCGCGCGTGCCGGCATTGGCTGGGTGCCGCTGTATGCCGGATTTTATAGGCAGGAGCTCGGTGGGGGCGGAAGTGACGTCACGCCCCTCTTCCTCACCGGGGATTCCGGAGTCCGTTCTCAGTGGACCTCACTAGCGGCGGGAATAGCCTCCTCAGCTGGCTCCAAAACCTTGCCTCCTCCGATACAGGTCAGCCCCATCTCACGCTGCTGTACGCCGGATTTTATAGGCAGGAGCTCGGTGGGGGCGGAAGTGACGTCACGCCCCTCCTCCTCACCGGGGATTCCGGAGTCCGTTCTCAGTGGACCTCACTAGCGGCGGGAATAGCCTCCTCAGCTGGCTCCAAAATCTTTCCTCCTCCGATACAGGTCAGCCCCCCAGCAGCTATGTGCTTTACTGGAGCAATAGAATGCAATGCTAAAGTAAGAATATTCTGCCAACAATGGATGGCAGACTCGGCATAGCTAAAATGCCAGTCTAATACCTTGGGTTACCAAATTGCTCATAACTGTCTAATCTTGATCTTTCCTCTACTAATAAAGTACTTTGGTCTATTGGCTCTGACATACGACTAATCTACAACTTTAACTTTAAAGATATCATTCAATGGTCAGACCAGAGAACAATATCTTAGGTAAAGGAAAGTTGTGTTATTATTAGTAAGCCAATCATTCCCAAAAAATATTAAGTTTAAGGAATGACCATACTTCTGAGTTGGGAAATTAACCATCTGGGACCAGACAAAGGCAATCACAGAATTAAAAAAAAAAAATCTCACAAACATCAGATAATAGTAAAACATCGATATACATATTAAAGTCACCTAAAGCTAAAACATTTTGACAATCAGCTTTATTAGCTAAAAAGACATCAGAGAGTGTGCCAGCGTACATATTAAAAAAAAAGAGGGGCTATGAACAAGGCAAACACCCTTCACAGAAAGAAGCATGTCTCAAGTATCAATCTCAATCTTCCTGAGTTTCAATGAAGATTTTGCAATAATAAGCAAACCACCCCTGCGCCATCCTGCTCTAGGCTAAGAAAAAAAAGTCAAAGTGAAAACATAGGTTGATTCAACAAAGGAAAATCAATGTCTAGAAGCCAGGTTTCCATTATACACAACGCATCAGGAGAGGATTCAGACAGCAAATTAAAAAAAAATAGGATGGTTCTTTTTAATTGCTTGACCGCTGATTAAAATAATTGAGAGTCTAGCAGGGGCAAAGGCAGGATGAGCATGCACCACAGGATCATTGATCAATGTCCTATCACAAGGATACCATAAGCGAGAAGGTCGGTAAGGTAGCTCTCCATAAAGTCCCTAACCAGTAATTATGTGAATATTCTAATTCAGCATACCAGAAAGGAGAACAGTAGAAAATATTAGAAGTCAGCTCAAAGTCCACATGAAGGTGTGCACAAAGGAGCAGCAAGATGATGTTATGAATGGGTGGGGCAAATCACAGACCTCAGCAGCCTTAGGATGAGTCAATTATCGGCTCAGCTGATCATGCAGGCATGAAATGTCAACTGGAGCAGGTAAGCAGATGATACTATGTAGGCAGACAGAAAAAAACAGTCCTTCCTCTGGTGTTGTCATGAGTGGGCAAGGTAACCACAGAACTGAGCAGACACCAAACACCGGGCATCAGCAGCCTTAGTAGGAGTAAAACACCAGTTCAAGCAGGCTAGCTGATCAGGCAGGCAGGCAGATGACAGTAGACAGAAAAGTCTGGATTCTTCCCCCCATAAAATAGTGAGGATTGTCGAAAGGGATCAAAAACTGGGCCCAGGTTTGGATTGGGCCTGCTGAGTAGTTTTTGATTGATCACGTTCCCGAAGTAGAGGTCTGGCCAGAAGTGGCTGCTAACATTGGGCCAGAAGAGATAGTAAACACCTTACTGCTGAAAAGGATGTCTGTGGAAGTGCAAATACTTGTACAGGAAGAAGTGTCTCAAGGTAGATGGATGTTCAGAAACTAATTAAGAGAGATTGTATGGCTAAGTTCTGATTCTTAATCTGAGTGACTGTTTCTTACAGATTTTGCCAAACAAGTTGTTTCCTAAACAAGGTAGCTCAGCCAACTTCTAGTGGACATTTTCACAAAGGGTATTTGCTCCAAGCAATGCCCTACATTGAACCCCGATTGAGGCTGGGAAGGTACATGAAACAGAGTCAAATAAATCATACACAGATCTGAGAAGGTGATGGATGCCCTCTTTCACATCAAGACGTGGTTGGGGATAAGTACCACATTCTGCAGGCTGTAGAAAAAGCGTTAGCTTCTGGATGTAGTCGTGAAGGTATTGCACCATGTAAAATTGATGAACAGTGATGCGAGCTTTGAAAGTCTTTCTTGCTAAAATTGTCAAGTAGTCTATGATCTTTCTCTGGAGGTGAGTTTGTTTTTTTCATAGCAGACTTGACCACTATGAACTGGTGTGGCAGTTGAACAAAGCCAAATCCTGGAGACTTCTGAACTTTGTATTTAAGGTGAAGATTACCCATGAAAGGAATACCCAAAATAGGATTTTCCCACATTTTCATTTGCAATATGTTGAGGATGTGGTGGACTGGAAGGACCGCTGGCTCAAGAGATGTCTAGAATTTGTAGAAGAACCAGCAATTCTGAGCAGACATCTTTGTCTTTATGAACATGAATGCCCAGTGTCATTTCCATCTTTTCCACAGAGTATGTGAGGTTCTCTGAGGTGATGTGTAGTTGGGAGGATTCGGAAGTAGGTCAGAAGGTACATCTATAACGTTATCTTCTGAACTTACCGGAACAGGCTTACTTATCCAGGATTCCAGTGATGAAGAGAGTGAACCAAGAAGTTGTTCTGGCTTTTCCTGAGAAGATCCATCCTGGTAAATCACCTTCAACTGATTGGACTCTGCTGCTAGAGAGCACGATGAAGAACCTTGAACTATGAGTTCTGATAATATGCACAGGATAATAGACGAGATTGGGACTGATTCATGGAAGTGCCATAGTAATGGTGAAGAGGCTGGATATTTCCTTCTGTCTCCTTGGTCAGATGCACAAACAAATTTCTCGCCAACCTACAATCTGGTCAAGTAATTGATGTGTCCATTGACCTAGCGTGGGAGGTGGAACATCCTCATCAGAGACTAGGATAGGTACCTGCATCTGAATAGGTGGTTTATTGGAGGCAAGCAGAATTATGGAATATATCAGATAAGGCATTTTCAAACTAAGTCCAACAAGCAAAAAGGGAAAACAGATTAACCCATTCAGAAAAATGCTCACTCTATTCATTTTTATCTTTTTATGGTTTTTACATTTTTTAATTTAAATTTCAACAAAATTTTTGAAAGAATAAGTAAACTGCATCAGCAAGCCAGTCAGCATCTCTCCTACATTCAGGAGAGCGCTCGATCTTCTCAATCACTTGCAGTTACTTAAAAGTACAGTGAACTCAAAAAACAGTCCTTATTGAACGCCAAAATAGGAGATTAGATAGATACTGGCATGAATGCAAAACTGACGGTGTGGCAAAATTTAGAGGCAAAACTCATGGATGGTATTGTAATCATGAAAACAGGCTCTACTACGGCCAAAGTTTCGCTAAAATAAGCTTCATCAGGAGCCAAGATTACCAAAATTTCATGGTGTCTACCGACACAGTGGAATTCAAACAAACAGTTCCGTCTCTTGCATGAGTAACCTATCAATGTTGCATTCTTTTCAATATATTCACATAATTACTCTGTCACTTCTGAAAACGAATATAAAGAAAACAAAAATAGTATTAGAGAGTTAAAATGTACTTATCTTGTCCAAAGGAGCAAAATGTAGAATCCTTACTTGGGACCCTCAGGTCTCCCGTTTGATTTCAAGATGGGCAGAAACCACACAGTAAACACCAAACTGTGTTTAAATCAGGCGGACTTAGTTCTTGCGCAACTAATGGGAAGACAAATGACGTCATCACGTGCTGATTTCAAAATCAGACACAGGGACACCTGTAAGTCCAAACTTGCATTTAACCCCTTAGGTTGCACTGTGTCAAGACGGTGTATCCAGCGCTGTTCTGATTGAAAGAGGATGCAATTGAAATTACCTCCCCGCCACGACGGGCGAATAAGTTCAAGAACGTATACTCGTAGGTCATCAAATGTATGAGTTAGATCTTGACAATGGCTGACTAGCGGTGCACTGACCCGATCGTGGGCAAGGCAAGATCGGTGTTCAATTAGACGGGTTTTCAGGGATCGCTTCGTTTTGCCCACATATACTTTATCACAGGGGCATTTAATCATGTAAATCACACCCGATGAAAGACACATTGTAACAGATCGTAGAAAAATCGTCAAGTTAATGGATGGAAAATATAATGAGGACACATCCATCATGCCGTGACAGACCGAGCATTGGCCACATGCTTGATGGAAACCTTGTTCACTATGAGCCATACGGGGAGTTGAATCTGTGAAAACCAATTGGTCCTTCAAATTAGCACCACGGGTGTACGTACATAAAGGCATCTGAGCAAACTCCTCATGACTTTGTAAAATATGCCAATTGTCCAGAATAATAGCTTTGACTTTAGAGGCCATTGAGGAAAATGGTATCACACAGATCAATGGGTCTGAATTCCCTTCTGTGTGGTTTCTGCCCATCTTGAAATCAAACGGGAGGGTCCCAAGTAAGGATTCTACATTTTGCTCCTTTGGACAAGATAAGTACATTTTAACTCTGTAATACTATTTTTGTTTTCTTTATATTAGTTTTCAGAAGCGACAGAGAGTAATTATGTGAATACATTGAAAAGAACGCAACATTGATAGGTTACTCTACCTTCCTGCATGCAAGAGATGGAACTGTTTGTTTGAATTCCACTGTGTCGGTACACACCATGAAATTTTGGTATTCTTGGCTCCTGATGAAGCTTATTTTAGCGAAACTTCGGCCGTAGTAGAGCCTGTATTCATAGTTGCAATACCGTCCATGAGTTTTGCCTCTAAATTTTGCCACACCGTCCATTTTGCATTCAAGCCAGTATCTATTTAATCGCCTATTTTGGCGTTCAATAAGGACTGTTTTTTGAGTTCACTATACTTTTAAGTAACTGCAAGTGATTGAGAAGACAGAGTGCTCTCCTGAATGTAGGAGAGACACTGACTGGCTTGCTGATGCAGTTTACTTATTCTTTCAAAAATTTTGTTGAAATTTAAATAAAAAATGTAAAAACCATAAAAAGATAAAAAGATAAAAAATGAATAGAGTGAGCATTTTTCTGAATGGGTTAATCTGTTTTCCCTTTTTGCTTGTTGGATTTCCTTTTTGGGGAATTACTTTGCTCTTTTTTCCTGTTATTTCTAAACTAAGACCATCCAATAGTATCTTGTTGGCATGAGAGTCATTGTTACTGGAGAGGGCAGAGGTAACATGATCCCCTTCGTCACTGATCTAGGACGGGCTACATAAAGTTGTATTGCTAGACCAGCCTGATGGGCTAGATAGTGGGCCCAGTTTCTTGATAGCTTTGATGGAGTGAACTGCTTGGACGTTTGGAAGAACGTGTTTTCAATTACTTCGATGGGTTTTTAGTGAGTTGCGTCAAGGAAGCGAGTACAGATCGAGAATACCACCTTGATGCAAGCATAGACTGCTTCGGAATCATGTTGTGTGTTCTTGTGCAGTGCACTGAAGAGTTACGGATCGAAGGACCAGATGCACCATGCAGCCAGTGCACAGAGGCTTTGAGGTGTGTAAGTGAAGCATAGGCCACAGGTATTATGGGCTTCGGTGCATAATGCATCGAGTGGACCAGCATTGATTGCATCAGTGCATCATGTATCAATGCATCGGTGCATTGTGAGGTTAGTGCACCAGTGTATAGAGGAGTGCTTTGATGTGTTGTGCTGACGGCACTGATGATGGCCACATCAATGGCACTGGTGCCAATACATTATGTTTGGAGTATTTATACTTCTTTGACGCACGCTCAATTAGTTCCAAAGACTGATAGTGCTTCTTCTTTGATGCAGGACAACTGACACTACTCGACCTCATGGCTTCAGCCCGAGCCAATGAGGGAGTCTTTGAGGAGCTAGTGCTCAACTCTTTTACCGGTAAGGAAGACTGCAAGATGAGGATCTGCTGCAAGTCTGGAGAGATTTATGCCGCTCCTCATTTTGAATCACCCTGGCATGTTGGGAGCTCAGGGACATCCATCCATAGGAATTTGCCTGCTATCAGACTGACAGCAGAGCTCATGGCTATAGGTGTAAAGAAAAATGGCATAAAAATGACTTTGCAATCTGGAATGTTTGTACTCTTTTACTCAGGTCAATTAGAAAGGAGGACTGAAAATGTTACAATCAGTTAGAGCATTTAAACAGAAAAATAAATAAATATTAATGTAGCAACCTTGCAGGAGACTAGATATGAGGGGCTGGGATGGACTTGTACCAGGGTCACAAATGTGAAAGCTGGGGTCTTTCTGGCTGTGATCAACAGCTTGAAGGTTGTTTAGTTGGTATGTCAGCCTTAAACTAAGGATTGACAGGTTCTGGATACACAATGATAATCTATAAAAAAAACAACCTGGAATTATTTTTAAAGATATTTTAAAATTTCACTAAGAAGTGACTCTTTAAATCAATATTTTATTTTTATTTTATGTATTTCCAAATGTATTAACTAGCTCTGCCAGAGGCTACAAAGTGGTTTATAACAAGCTAAATAATTAAAAGAAATAGAATTTCAGGGCAAGGCTATTAAAAAAAAAAAGTTTGAACTGAGTTGTGAATGAGTACAGCCACAGTATACCAATTCATTCAGGTCAATTTTGTATGCCCCTGTTTCGTTTTTTAAATGTTTTAATGATTTATATATGTAACTTTTTTTTGTAAACTGCCACATGCGTAGGAGTGAGTGGTAAATAAATTATTTCAAATAAATAAATAAATAGCAATGCCAACTGTTAAACACTGTTAAGAAACAAAAGTTACTAAATTATCTTGCGTGTTGGTGGCAGGACAGTTCAATTTTCATTTCACCAATCCAAAACACTTTGTTCCAAAAATGTTCAGGCTTATCAAGCTTTTGTTTTGCCTACTTTAGACAATGACTTTTGTGATGAAGTTGTAGAAATGTTTTCTTCTGCCAATTCTCCCATACAGATTACTGATGTGTAATCAACACTGTACTGTGGACAACTATTCCAGTGTCAGCTTAATTTTTCAGCAGGTCATTTGCGGTAATCTATGGGTTCTGTTTTGCGGATGAGACCAGTTTTTGAGCAGTTCTGAGATTTTTCATTTTACAGACCAAGCTTTGAACTTCAACAGTTCCATGTCTTAAAAATGTTTCTGACAGTTGAAACTGCTAGCTGGAAGTGTTTAGAGATTTTTTATAATCTTACTCTACTTTGTAAAGAATGAATTGTCTTCATTTTCAAATGCTCAGTCTGCTGCTTAGAGGAGCCCATGGTTGTTGAGAGTAGACAAAACAACACTTACAACCCGACAGAGTATTTGTCAACCATGGAACTGTCTTCATTTAACTAACTGAAGGCATATTAAGTCAACTTTTTGGACTTTAACAACTTTTTTTTTTAAAGTAGAAACCAATCAACTGAATATGGCAAGTACAAATTTTTGTACTTGCCATATTCAGTTTTATTATTTTCAGTCTGTTCGAATCAGCAAGTAAATAGTAATTCTGCATTAAAAATTGCAGAAAGATGTCATGTTTACCTCTGTTACAAAAGAGAGAGATAGGAGTCACATAATTTTGAAAAATATTACATCACATTAAATAAAATTACAACTGCTTCTAAACAAGGACTGATATGTAATGGGTGTCAGCAAGCTAGTCATGGGGTCAAAACCTATGACTACCACCAGTCCTCTCATTCACCCTTGATAAAATTATAGTAATGTCCAAAAAAAAGTTTTTAAGGGTTTTTTTTAGTATTTTTTTTAAATTAAGTGACTCCTATCTCTCTCTTCTGTAACTCTGTGGATAAGTTGGGATGGTGCTATTTATGTTTAATTTTGTACCATGTAAAGATTGTGTCAGCTTCTGCTCCCTCAGAAAATCACTGAAATATACAATTTAACCACGAGTGCCTAAACATTTGCACACAACTGTAGCTATAGAGTTCAACAAACAGAAAGCACATACATTAAAAAAATATTTGTAATAAATAATACATTAAAAAAATACCCAACATGACCAGGTTTCAGTGCAATGCCTGCATTAGGTATATACTCCCAAAATTTATTTCACAAAATTAGAAAAAACAAAGAAAAAGGTAATAGCACTAATAATAATGGGGAAGGACCTCACACAATCAATTAGCCCTCAGACATCAGAAACTGGTTGACATCACTGAAAGCTTGAAACCTAAAACTATAAAGAACATTAACAATTTTTATGTAAAGACCATTAACTTTTTTATATACTTATATTGTGATATCAAATAGTCTAAATAAATTCAAGAGGTGGAGGACAAGGACACCTACTATAAAATAAAAAATAATCATGTACTTTGGTTGTTTTACCATTGCTTTAAACATATTAGCACAAAGCAGTGGGTTCAAGTCTCTTTTCAGTCTATAAGCTCAATGTGACTGTGTAACAGAAAATTGCTATCAGGATATTAGTAGAGTTAAGTCTTGATTCAACCATGAGTATTGATGCTGTCAGAATGGTAAAGTGATTAATCTAACTGTAATAGAGAGGAAAGTTGCCTGTACCCACATCACTGGTATGCAAATGAGTGCCTCTGCTCTCCACCTCCTGATGTTTCCCATGCCTATGTCACCATAATTGGTGAATGAACTTCTTTGCTCTCCATCCCCTGAAACATGCTCCGCCCCTACACTGTTATGATTGACAGGAGGGAAAAGAGCAGACCTAGGAGCTGTAGTTGAGGAGAGACCACAGCATCAGCAGGCCACCACCCTCCATTAGTGGAAGAGAGACAAAAACCCACGATGGGCTGGAGAGGCTGTTGGCAGAAACCCCATGTTCCACTAGTGGAAGTTAGACACTTATGGTGGCGATGGAGAAGCCAGAGTGCCGGGAGAGCCCTCAGAGAGAAACCTATGGTGGTGCAGCAGAGGCTGGAGTAATGGTGAGGTCCTCACTGGCAGAGGATGGAGAGAGACCCATGATGGCAATGGAGAGACCATAGTGCCAGCAGGGCACCCACCTTCTCACAGGTGGAAGGGAAAGAGTTCCACGGCTGCTGAACAGAGAACTGCCAAGTATAGGGACGGAAGAGGAGGATGGTGACAGGAAACTATAGGGAAGTAGCGGTGAAAGAAGGTAGAAAAGGAAAGGAAGGTGAGATAGCCCAGATTATCCTGTTCTTGGACGGGCTTTAGTGCTAGTATGAAAGGTTAGAAGTCCTAGTGGAAACATAGGCAACCATGTGACTGGGTTTGTCTGGAGGCTACAAGACCCAGCAGAAAAGCAGAACCTCACATAGTCTCTTGAAAGGCTATGCAGGGGATCTAGGATTCTGGATGTTTGGGAAACTGCCACATCAATATTGCTGGGTTTTTTTTAGATCATCAGAGCTTTGTGGTTAGACATGAAAGAAAATGAGGTGCTAGAGGGAACTAAGAAGGGATTTTGTAAGCTCATCTACCCACGATGGTAATGAAGTATAAAGAAGAAAGACAAAAAAAGACTGTCCTAGATAAGGAGAGATAGCTTACAGGCAGACACAATCTGTGGCTGGCAGTTGTTACATATCCTTAGCATTATGGACAGAATGACTAGACTGATTAGTCTTTTTCTGCCACTATTATGCTATTATGTGTCGCATTTTCCAGAAGATTTTTGTTAGAGATCAACAATGAAATAAATCCACTTGAAAACAGCTATTTTGTAATTTGTTTTCCCAATTTATAACTGGGCTGGTAAACATCCTTAATAAACACAGCACAAAAATCCAAGTTATTATTCTGAATAGAAATAAAGTGCACAGAATGTTTGCAATGCCAAATTGTGCATTTTGTCCACTTTGTATATGCTAACATTTTTAGTAAATTGGAGTCTGTTAAAAAGCTGGCCTTCAGAGAAACTAAGATACAAAAATAGAACTAGAAGTTATGCTAAAACTGCAATTACTGTTACAAATTCAAATGAAAAGGTTTTCATACTAATGGGCTTTCACAACATATTGACAAAGCTACAGCAGTACTCTTCAACGTACTTCTAAACAGCTTTTATTAACCGTCTCACTGAAGATAAAAGTCACTTTGTAAATACAAGACCATTAGATTCATTTTTCTGTGACCACCAAATGGGAACTGTTCATTGCACTGATCAAAGTCATTTTCTTTGCTACAAAAACATATGCACTTTGAGAATGGAACATAAAGGTTGTGGGGCTGGATCCAGGTTTAGGTGCACTTTGAAACAGGAGGTGTGCCCAAATTTCCTACCCTGTGGGGCTAGCAGAAATCAGGTGTAACACGAGCTTAAGAGAGGAAGAAAAAGTATCAGTACAGCACTGCTTACAAAGAGAGCAGGCATGACCATTAGGTGGGACTAAGCGGCGGCCAAGTGAGCTGGGTGCTGTCAGGGTAATGCGAGGGCGCACCATTTTCAAAATGCCAAAGGAGGTATGAGAGCAGTCACGGGGCACAAACCAGAGAAAAAATTGTAAGAGGGAGAACATGGCTATATATATATATATCTACCACTGTATGAATGCCACTTTCAACTCAGGGAGGACAGGGGCGGTGTAACATTGGTCTTCCTAGGGTGCTACAGACCTTTGATCCGGCCCTGCTTACACAAAAATGATCTGCATGGCAGACTGGTCAGAACTAAACTTTTTCTGTGACTTTATCACAAAAAACATAGTCTAAAACCATAAGGCCGGATTTTAAAACCCCAGGGTTTACGTGCGTGGCCGGGCCTTACTCGCGCCGGGCCAATTTTCAAACTGGCCTGGCCACACGTGTAAAACCCAGGATGTGTGCAAGTGCCGGGGCCTCAAAATGGGGTGGGCAGAGAAGGGTGGCCAGAGACAGCGACATTTCTCGCTCTACTGATGCGCCCAAGTTACTTCAGGTCGGGCCCTGAAGTAACTTGCAAAGCAAAAGGTAAAAAAAATTTTTATAAAGGGTTTTAGAGGGTGGGGAGGAGAGGTGAAGAGGAAGAGAGTTAGGGGAAGGGGGATAGGAAAGTTCCCTCCCAGTCCACTCAATTGGCCTGAAAATTGGCCTGGCGCACGTAAGGCCAGGCCATGCACGTAAACCCCAGGGTTTTAAAATCCGGTCTTATGGTTTTAGACGATGTTTTTTGTGATGAAGTCACAGAAAAAGTTTAGTTCTGATCAGTCTTCCATGCAGATCATTGTTGTGTAAGCAGGGCCGGTGCAAGGGTCTGTAGCGCCCTAGGAAGACCAATGTAACACTGCCCGTCCCCCCAAAATCCACCCTGAGTTGAAAGTGGCATTCATACAGTGCGGATTTACATTGGCTCCCAATAGAACAAAGAATACATTTCAAAACACTATGCACAATTCATAAATTAATAAATGACGAAAACGCTGACTGGCTAAACACTGCTTTACGATTACATGACCCTCAAAGAAATCTCAGGTCGGTCAATAAAGCACTACTAACCATTCCCTCAGTCAAAACAGCAAAGTTGACCCAGATTAGAGAGAGAGCTCTATCTTTGGCAGGACCATTATTATGGAACACATTACCACTTGAACTGAGACTAATGACAGAATTAAAACTCTTCAAAAAAGGCCTAAAAACTTGGCTTTTCAAAAAAGCATTTCAGAATGAGAGCGCTGACTAACAACAAATACATACAGCTGAAAGTCACCATAAAAAAAAGAATTGTCAATTTTATTATTTTTACCGATAATTAAATATTAAATTAACAGTATATACATCAATGATTATCCCAAAAATCATATAAATAGTAACCCCAACCCATCTCTCATTTAGAGCATATTATTGAACTATGTAACCGTAAAATATTGGCACATTATGGATAACTTAGAAACCTAACCAAACCTATTTCATGCCGAAATGTAAACTGTTGTGATGGTACGTTACTAAACGATGGTATAGAAAATTTTTTAAATAAATAAAATATATAGCCTTGTTCTCCCTCCTTAATTGGAGTGGACTGGGAGGGAACTGAGGAAGGCCCCAATCTCGTCATCGTGTGATTTTGCGAAATGCCACCCCCTATTGCGCGCACATGTTATAAAATCGTGAGTACGTTTTTGTTTTTTTTTAATCTAGCCCTTAATTTAGATTATGACTTTTGTGATGAGGTCACAGAAAAGAATTCCTTCTCTCAATTTTGCCACACAGAGCACTGCTGTGAAAGCAAAGCTGTACTGTGCATATGTGGACAACCACTTCAGTGTCAGCTAAATTTTCAGCAGGTTGTTTGCAATAATCTGTAGGTTCTTTTGAGATGAGGTGACCAGAACTGCACACAATACTCAAGATGTGGTAGTGCTATGGCTTGATACAGACACAAAATGGTATTTTCCATTTTATTCGCCATCCCTTTTTGAATCATTCCTTAAGTTCTATTTGGGTTTTTTTGAACATCACCACACACTAATTTGAGAAGTTCAATGTATTGTCCACAAGGACTTCAAGGTCCTTTTCTTTGGTAGTGACTTCCAACACAGATCCCAGGATTTTGTACCTGTAGCTGGGATTATTTTTCCCTATGTGCATCACTTTGCATTTTTCCACATTAAATTTCATCTGCCATTCAAATGCCCAGTCTCCTAAACTCACAAGGTTCTTCTGCAGGTCCTCACAAGGTACTGCTGATTTAACAACTTAGAATATTTTTGTATCATCTGCAAATGTGATCACCTCACTTGTTTCTCTTTACCAGATCATTTATTAATATAATAAACAGCACAGGTCTCAGTACCAATTCCTATCAACCTCCACTAATAACATGGAAAACTGAATATTCAGTTCAATCCTCCATTTCCTGTCTTTAATAACCCAATTACTCCTAGTCCAGGACTTTTTTTTATTCTTAAGGAGTTTCTCATGGGGGACTTTGTCAAATGCCATCTGAAAATCCAAATACACTATTAATCAGTTCATCTTTGCCTACATGTTTATATATACCTTCAAAAATATCTAAAAGATTGTTAAGGCAAAACTTCCCTTTGCTAAAATCATGTTGATTCTTCCCCCTTAAGCCATGTCTATCTATGTGGCCAATGTGTCCAAATCAGGGTGTTCTATGTGCACTATAATTTCTTGTTTTGCCTTATGCCTTATGATTTTTTCCCAGAGATAGATCATTTCCTCTGGCTGGTCTGTAGATGGCATTTGACCTCTGCACTATAATTCGGAGGCTTGGGATGCTGGCTTAACTCAGCATGAGGCTTCAACAGCATGCATATCCCAGTATCCTTAAGGAAGATGTGAGACTGTAACATCCTGCAGTGCCATTGGCGAGAACACAGAATCTCATCAATGGCAAGCGGCCATTATTTGGTCAGAGAGCTAATATTAGTACTTTGTGCCCTGACCGGCCCTTTAGACAACAGACTAGTCCTGAAGGTGCTAGAATTCTCTTTGTGTCTCTAATTTGAGGCCTTACACAAGTCTTCCTCTTGGGCTCATATATTCTGAGCTCTTGTTCTTCCTTCTCTGCTCCTGCTTGTTCTTGTTTGTTTCTGTTTCCTTTTTTTTTTATCTTACTTTGCCCTCGTGTTCTTGTCTTGTCCTAGTAGTCCCTGTTCTTGTTCCTGCTGTTTTAGTAAGTGAAGCTCAGCTCTTGTGGGCGCCTTCAAGACCCCTGGAGATAGTAGTCCTGCTGGCCATCAGCAGCTGAGGGCTCAACCTGAGAGGAAGGTAGCCAGTATAGCAGAAGATACCTTGTTTCTGTTCAAAGCCTGTCTCATCTGTGTCCAACCTGCTTCTGTTTCTGGGATCAGAACTCCAGCAGAATGCCCTGACAGTGATTAAGATACTAGAGCCTGCAATTCTCTTACTTTTCATGCTGACGTGATGGCCACAAAAACACTTTCCAGGTGAGAAATGTGAAGATCATGGACTTATCAGTTCAATAGAGGTTTCATAAGTTGAGCTAGGACTATACTAAGTCCCAGGGTACTGGAGGTTTACTGACTGGAGGTCTGGAATGCAATAGTTCTTTCATTAATCTGAATACCATAGGGTGGAAAGAGACAGGAGTCCTTCCACCTGCTGGTGATATGCTTTAATTGTGCTCAGATGAACCTGAAGGCTGAGGTGTTAAGGCTGGAAGATGAGTGGAAGAATAGATACTCAAGTCCCTCAAGTCACAGAATGGATCCAGCTGGTTGGTCCCACATCTCATCAAGAACATCTTCTGACTGAGGGCCTTCAAGCTGAAATCAGCACATTCACTGCCTCCCTTGGAAGACATAAAGAACAGTCTATTGCACAATTAACATCCACTCAGTGAGGGCCAGGGATGGGTTGGGATGACAGAGCCTGCTGCTTTCCTGTGTGTTGAAAGTCAGAGATATTCCCAGCACACTGTGATTGACATAATAAGAACATAAGAACATGCCATACTGGGTCAGACCAAGGGTCCATCGAGCCCAGCATCCTGTCTCCAACAGTGGCCAATCTGGCAAGTACCCAAAAACTATCCCATGTTACTGTTGCTAGTAATAGCAGTGGCTATTTTCTAAGTCAACTTAATTAGTAGCAGGTAATTAACTTCTTCTCCAAGAACTTATCCAATCCTTTTTTAAACCTAGCTACACTAACTGCACTAATCACATCCCCTGGCAACAAATTCCAGAGTTTAATTGTGCTTTGAGTGAAAAAGAACTTTCTTCGATTAGTTTTAAATGTGCCACATGCTAACTTCATGGAGTGTCCCCTAGTCCTTCTATTATCCAAAAGAGTAAATAACCAATTCACATTTACCCATTCTAGACCTCTCATGATTTTAAACACCTCTATCATATCTCCCCTCAGCCGTCTCTTCTCCAAGCTGAAAAGTCCTAACCCCTTTAGTCTTTCCTCATAAGGGAGCTGTTCCATCCCCTTTATCATTTTGGTCGCCATTCTCTGTACCTTCTCCATTGCAACTATATCTTTTTTGAGATGCGGCAACCAGAATTGAATACAGTATTCAAAGTGCGGTCTCACCATGGAGCGATACAGAGGCATTATGACATTTTCCGTTTTATTCACCATTCCCTTTCTAATAATTCCCAACATTCTGTTTGCTTTCTTGATTACTGCAGGACATTGAACCGACGATTTCAATGTGATATCCACTATGACGCCTAGATCTCTTTCTTACATAGAAACATAGAAATGACGGCAGAAGAAGACCAAACGGCCCATCCAGTCTGCCCAGCAAGCTATCACACTTATTTTTTTTTCTCATACTTATCTGTTACTCTTCGCCCTTATTAGAAACTTTTTGGTTCTATTTACCTTCCACCCCCAACGCTGATGTAGAGAGCGGTGCTGGAAGTGCATCTAAGTGAAGTATCTAGCTTAATTGGTTAGGGGTAATATCCGCCGCAATAAGCAAGCTACTCCCATGCTTATTTCTTTACCCAGCCTGTGCAATTCAGTCCTTCTTGGTTGTTGTCTGAATATAAATCCTCTTTTCTTCATTCTCCCTGCTGTTGAAGCAGAGAGCTATGCTGGATATGCATTGCAAGTGAAGTATCAGGCTTAATTGATTCGGGGTAGTAACTGCCGTTACAAGCAAGCTACACCCACGCTTATTTGTTTACCCAGACTATCGGACCGATAGAGTAAGGAGCGGTAGGAAGAGCTGCGTTAGTGCTGGGCGCACCCGCGTTTGCCGCACGCACAGTCCGGCTCACCTACCTCTCGATACTGTATTTAAATAGCCTGCAAATGCAAGCCGCGTCCAAGAAGCGTCCGTGAAGCATTAGGCCCGCGCAATCCATTTTACTGTATAGAGCATTATACAGTGCCTATACAGTATCCTGGGTGCGCTGGTACCTGTCATTTCAAATGACATTTGAAATGACAGGTACCAGGAAGTGGATGGTCCTCTCTCCCTCCCTCCCGAAGCAAGGCGCAGGGCGAAAGTTAAAACAAAAGGGAATAAAGTGTAATAAAATAAAAATAATAATAATAAAGTGTAAAAAACTTACTGGCAGGAGCCGGCGGGCGCGCATTCATCGAGGCGGGAGCCAGCGGGCGCGCATTCATCGAGGCGGAGGGAGCCGGCGGCGAAAGCGACCTCCAACAGCCCCCGCTGGCGGTGAATGAATGCATGCCTGTATACGCCTGTGCAATTTGGGCGCTCAAGGCGTGACATCACGACGTTTGGGCCCCGCCGGCGAAGGTGAATGAACGAAATTTGGGCACTCAAGGCAGCGCATTAGCGAACGCCGACGTCACACGCCGTGACGCCAAACGTCGTGACGTCACGCCTTGAGCGCCCAAATTGCACAGGCGTATACAGGCGTGCATTCATTCACCGCCGGCGGGGGCTGTTGGAGGCCGCTTTCGCCGCCGGCTCCCTCCGCCTCGATGAATGCGTGCCCGCCGGCTCCCGCCTCGATGAATGCGCGCCCGCTGGCTCCCGCCAGTAAGTTTACTTTTATTACACTTTATTCCCTTTTGTTTTAACCCGGCTTCACACAAGGAAAAGAAGTTGCAATTGTTCCTGCAGTTACAGTTAAGAAACGCGTTTGCAAGAGGAAAAGAAACTTTTTTTTTGCAAGACTGGCAATTTTTTATTTTTTGCAAGTGAGAGAACCAAGAAAAGCTGTCAGGGAGAAGAAATATGTTCGCCGTGGACTGGGGCAGAGCTGGGTTGCAGCTCCAGAGAGCCCGGGGGGGGGGGGGGGGGGATTGGCCCGTCAATTTGAGAGGACTGGGGCTGCCCCGGAGACTGGCACCCATGGACACAGCCAGGGAAGGTGAGCGGGGGCTGGGGGAAAGTTTGCCGCCTACCCTTACCCCTGCCTCTAATGCAGGGTAAGGGTAGGCGGTAAGTTAGCAGGTTAAACTCACGGGAAAATTGCAGGTTTAAAAAGCGATAATTGGGGAGCGCGTTACTGTATGGGAGGGAATAGCTAATCCGATTGTTTACATCTCATATACATGCTGCAGGCGGAAAGGGTTACCCGTTGAGTTAAAGAGGCGGTAAGGATGGGTTAAAGGGGATAGTGAATCGCAGGTTGGGCTAACACGGGTTAGAAGCAGGGTAACTGCGGGTTAGAAGCAGGGTAACCGCGGCCGCACTTTACTGTATTGGCCTGTATGTAATTCAGTCCTTACTGGTTGTTGTGAATATAAATAATATTTTCTTCATTCCCCCTGCTGTTGAAGCAGAGCGCTATGCTGGATATGCATTGCAAGTGAAGTATCAGGCTTATTTGGTTTGGGGTAGTAACCGCCGCAACAAGCAAGCTACTCCCCCACTTTTTTGTGAATGTAAATCCTTTTTTCCACATTTCCTCTTGCCGTTGAAGCATAGAGCAATGTTGGAGTCACATTAACCATGTGTATGTTTATTTAATAAGGGTATTAATGGGTTTTCATGGGTAATGATTCAGATGGACTGAACCAAATCACGGTGAACCTAGAAGATGTGGTAGATCTGATTGACAAACTGAAGAGTAGTAAATCACCTGGACCGGATGGTATACACCCCAGAGTTCTGAAGGAACTAAAGAATGAAATTTCAGACCTATAAGTAAAAATTTGTCACCTATCATTAAAATCATCCATTGTACGTGAAGACTGGAGGATAGCTAATGTAATCCCCATATTTAAAAAGGGCTCCAGGGGCGATCCGGGAAACTACAGACCGGTTAGCCTGACTTCAGTGCCAGGAAAAATAGTGGAAAGTGTTCTAAACATCAAAATCACAGAACATATAGAAAGACATGGTTTAATAGAACAAAGTCAGCATGGCTTTACCCAAGGCAAGTCTTGCCTCACAAATCTGCTTCACTTTTTTGAAGGAATTAATAAACATATGGATAAAGATGAACCAGTAGATGTAGTGTACTTGGATTTTCAGCAGGTGTTTGACAAAGTTCCTCATGAGAGGCTTCTAGGAAAAGTAAAAAGTCATGGGATAGATGGCGATGTCTTTTCGTGGATTACAAACTGGCTAAAAGACAGGAAACAGAGAGTAGGATTAAATGGACAATTTTCTCAGTGGAAGGGAGTGGGCAGTGGAGTGCCTCAGGGATCTGTATTGGGATAGTTACTTTTCAATATATTTATAAAAGATCTGGAAAGGAATACGACGAGTGAGGTAATCAAATTTGCAGATGATACAAAATTATTCAGAGTAGTTAAATCACGAGAGGATTGTGATAAATTGCAGGAAGACCTTGTGAGACTGGAAAATTGGGCATCAAAATGGCAGATGAAATTTAATGTGGACAAGTGCAAGGTGATGCATACAGGGAAAAATAACCCATGCTATAGTTACACAATGTTAGGTTCCATATTAGGTGCTACTACCCAAGAAAGAGATCTAGGCGTCATAGTGGATAACACATTGAAATCGTCGGTTCAGTGTGCTGCGGCAGTCAAAAAAGCAAACAGAATGTTGGGAATTATTAGAAAGGGAATGGTGAATAAAATGGAAAATGTCATAATGCCTCTGTATCGTTCCATAGTGAGACCGCACCTTGAATACTGTGTACAATTCGCCACCTATCCCATGACTTTTTACTTTTCCTAGAAGCTTCTGAAAATCCAAATACACTACATCTACCAGTTCACCTTTATCTACATGTTTATTAACCCCTACAAAAAAGTGAAGCAGATTTGTGAGGCAAATCTTGCCTTGGGTAAAGCCATGCTGACTTTGTTCCATTAAACCATGTCTTTCTATATGTTCTGTGATTTTGATATTTAGAACACTTTCCACTATTTTTCCTGGCACTGAAGTCAGGTTCACTGGTCTGTAGTTTCCTGGATCGCCTCTGGAGCCCTTTTTAAATATTGGGGTTACATTAGCCACCCTCCAGTCTTCAGGTACAATGGATGATTTGAATGATAGGTTACACATTTTTACTAATAGATCTGAAATTTCATTTTTGAGTTCCTTCAGAACCCTGGGGTATATACCATCTGGTCCAGGTGATTTACTAATCTTCAGTTTGTCAATCAAACCTACCACATCTTCTAGGTTAACCATGATTTTTTCAGTCCATCTGAATCATTACCCATGAAAACCTTCTCTGGAACGGGTATCTCCCCCAAATCCTCTTCAGTAAACACAGAAGCAAAGAAATTGTTTAATCTTTCCACGATGGCCTTATCTTCTTTAAGTGCCTCTTTAACCCCACAATCATCTAACGGTCCAACTGACTCCCTCACAGGCTTTCTGCTTCGGACATATTTTTAAAAGTTTTTACTGTGAGTTTTTGCCTCTACGTCCAACTTCTTTTTAAATTCTCTCTTAGCCTGTCTTATCAATGTCTTACATTTAACTTGCCAATGCTTAGGCATTATCCTGTTTTCTTCTGTTGGATCCTTCTTCCAATTTTTGAATGTAGATCTTTTGACTAAAATAGCCTCTTTCACCTCACCTTTTAACCATGTTGGTAATCATTTTGCCTTCCTTCCACCTTTCTTAATGTGTGGAATACATCTGGACCGTGCTTCTAGGATGTTTTTTGTTTGTAAACAATGTCTATGCCTCTTACACACTTTTTACTTTTGTAGCTGCTCCTTTCAGTTTTTTTTCTATTTTTCTCATTTTATCAAAGTTTCCCTTTTGAAAGTTTAGCACTAGAGCCGTGGATTTCCATACTATCCCCTTCCACTCATTAATTCAAATTTGATCATATTATGATCACTTTTGCCAAGCAGCCCCACCACCATTTCCTCTCTCACCAAATCCTGGGTCCACTGAGAATTAGATCTAAAATTGCTCCCTCTCTCGTCAGTTCCTGAACCAACTACTCCATAAAACTGACATTTATTCCATCCAGGGACTTTCTCTCTCTAGCATGTCCCGATGATATTTTTACCCAGTCAATATTGGGGTAATTATAATCTATAATCGCAAGGAGAGTCAAAAAGTTACCCAAGGGAGTAAAGTCATCAAAAAAGCAAAAGGGAACTCAAAATGTATAAATAAAGTAGCCTACAAGAAGGTGTCAGCAAGCCAGACACTGTGCAAATATAAATCAAAGGGGTGACATATGCAAGCCTGGAGGCTCTACAAGGCCTGGCAGCACTGCAACCTCAGGGTCCATTGAGCTATGCACATGTGTAAACATGTCAAGGAAGTAACAGATGATTGTGGCCATGTGGCCCAACAACCTCATCATGTGCTGCGCTGACACCTGCTAGCTCCCCTGGATCTCTGATACAATGGACAAGGCAGGAAGGCTTTTGTCAGAGCTGTGTCTTGCAGGGCTCCTATAATCCAATTGAGGTGACACACTGAAATGGGACTTTGGGTAGCTGATGATGAATCCTATGACTCCAACATCCAGATGGTCAAGCTCATGAACCGAATGGCCCCTGCCTAGCCAATCGTCCAGATAGGGGAAGACATGCACTCCCAGCCTGCAGAGGTGCACTGCTATCATGGCCTGGCATTTTGTGAAGGCATGTGGGGCTGATGCTAGCCCAAACTACAACACTGAACTGGAAGTGCTGTTTCCCCACCATGAATCAGAGACACGTCCTGTCGTGGGAGACCAAGATGGCTGCCGATCAGTGAGGACGTGAAAGCAGTAGCTCCAGACTAGTCGAAAGTTTCCTGCTTTTCTGTATAATTTCTTTGGACATCTTTGCCTGAACAACATGCCGCATACAAAAAGAAAAGCTAAAGTAAGAGAAGGCTTACCTATTGCTGAAGACAAATGACAGCCGAGTATTGTTGCAGCTTTCAATAAGACGCCATCGAGGAACCCCGGGGGAGGAGTTGCTGGAGCCGGTAATGAGCAGTTGCCAGGCTCCCAGACCTTAGAAACAACCTTGAGCACGGGGGCTCCAACAACGCCCGAACCTCCTGCGGGTGGAGAGTTGTTCCTACTTCAAGATCTACATACCCCTAACTTGCAGAGAAGAGCAGACGATATTTCTGCTTCTTCGGAGAGCCCGGTGTTACCGGGCTCCAGCAAGTTAGGAGAGGAAACCGCACGCCGCATAGACCAACGAGAAGAAGGCACAGCAGCAGAGGTAGGAAACGAGAACGGATCGTTATTGCTTACTTGTTCTACTCCCACATTAGCTCCTTCCCTGGGAGAAATTAGGAATATACTGTTCTCAATGCAGAAATCTATAAATGCACCAACTGTGACAGTACAAGAAGCAATATTGAAATCTCAGAAAATGGAGGAACAGAATGAAAAATTGGCAAAACGCTTAACCCTGATGGAGGGTAAAGTAGATAATATGGCTAAGATTCAAGTGAATCTGATAACATCGGAGAAACTGCAAGAGAGTAAAATGGAACTGCTTGAAAAATCAGATAAAAAGGGCTAACCTGAGAATATTAAATTTCCCGAAGACCAGGATGATGACAGCGAAAGATTTATTCTCAAGTTATTTGATAAATATTTTGAAATACTCCCAAGATAATCTACCAACATTATCGAGGATTTATTATCTGCCTCAACGTATCTTAATGGATAACAAGAGTAATCAAGATGTGAATCAACTAGATGAAGATGTGAATTCGGACTTAAATCTTACTGAGTTTCTAGAGAAATCCTTTGAATCTGAAATAAATACTAGAGCGACACTTTTGATTCAATTTGCAAGTGTAATTGATAGAGATAAAGTGCTAAGATCATATTTTAGATTTCAGAAATTGAAGTTCTATGGACATACAATACAGATTTTTCCAGACATTGCAAAAAGTTCTCAATTGAAAAGAAAAAAGTTTCTCGCAATGAGGGAGGAAGCTATAGAGCGTGGAGCAAAGTATTTTTTACGTTTTCCTTGTAGATGCATAGTAAATTTCAGAGAGTCAAAATACGTTTTCAATGAACCTGAGCAATTACGTTCGTATTTAGATTCTTATTCTCAATCCTAGAGAAACTCTGAGTAGTAGTTGGTAAAGAAATGGATGGTGTCACTCACTGAACGGTTAATTTTTGGCATATAATTGATATAAATATTTCTTAATGGTATTGCTCTAGTTTCCCCTTGGTCTCCCCTCAGATTTCTTTGGGAGTTATTCAATATGACTACAGATATATGGAAGATTTTCTTTGTATTTTTCTGAATGTTGATACATTTATTTGAAAATTTCTTATTTTGCAAGAATCTCTTATCTGTAAGAAACATATTGTAATTTTGTTTTTCTTGTAATAATGAAAAATTCAATAAAATATAAATAAAAAAAAAAAATCAGAGACACTTCCTGTGATCTGGGAAGATCTTAACATGGGTATACGCATCCTGTACATCAAGGGAGCATAGCAAGTCCCTGCTTTGCAGAAGGGGGATCAAGGTGCCTAGGGAAACCATCTTGAACTTTTCTTTTTTTTTTAGAAACTTTTTCAAGGCAATTAGGTCTAGGATGGGACGGAGTCCTCCAGTTCTCTTTGGAATCATGAAATACTTGGAGTAGAATCTCTGTCCTTTCTGCCTTGGTGGAACAGGCTCAACTACCCAGGCCATTAAGAGGGCAGAGAGCTCTACAAGCGGTACTTTCTGATGCACTACCGGCTCCCAAAATGGGCATGGAGGGCAATTTGGTGGGATAACCAATAGGTTTAATTGGTACCCCTGATGGATGAAGGACAGAACCAACTGATCTGAGGTTATACTGGGCCACCAATTTGCGAAGAACCATAGGCTGCCCCTGCCCAGGGATCCAGCATGTCAGGTACAGATAACTAGCTTATGCTCCCTCCGATCCAATCAAAACCCCGTCCCAGGAGTTGACTGAGACGCCGATGGCTGGGGAGCTCTCTGCTGCTTTGGTAGCCGCAGGAGCTCACATGCTGCTGACAGGAGTGAGGGGGCAGAGGACAGTACCTCCACTGGTGATAGAAAAGATTGAAAGACTTCCTCTGCCCCTGCTCTCTGACCTCTTTGAAAAGGAGGATTGATCCGGAATGCCAGTGGAAAACTGTGGAGGGTCTCATGGTGGTCCCGCAACTGGGTCACCGTGGTCCCTCACCCTAGCTCCAAAGAGATTCTCCCCAGTGCATGGCACAACAACGAGCTGTTCTTGAACCTCTGGATGGAGATCAGAGGTCATTCTGTGGGCGCCGATTCCTGCTGCCATTTCAAAAATATCATAGGTCGCCCAGACCTCATGTTTTCCGCAACCCAGGCCCTTCTGCACCAGTGATAAGAGGGAGCTCTGCTGCTGCTGAGGCAGCTGCTCGGCTATCTCCTGCATCAGCTTCCAGAGGTTCCGCAAGTATTGACTCATGTAGAGCTGGTAGGAAGTGGTATGGACAATAAGCATGGCCACCTGGAATATTTTCCTTCCAAGAGTGTCTAACGCCTATAGTCCTTCCCTGGGGGTGCCGAGAAATGGTTCCAAGAGTGCTTGGCCCTCGAGTGTGGATTTGATGACCACCAATTGGTGGGGGGAGATGATGCTTATTGAATCCGGAAGCCTTCTAGATGAGTAGATCCTGTCCGCCTTCCTCTTAAGGGGAGGCACTATGAGGGGGTGTTCCCATATCCTCAACAGCAACTCCTTAAGGAAATCATGCAGTGGGACTGCCACGATTTGCTTAGGAGGCTCCACAAACTGGAGGATTTCTAGCATCTTGTATCTGGCATCTTCCTCCATCAACAACTGAAATGAAATGGCCTGTGCCATTACCCACACAAAACCTGGGAAGGATAAGTCCTCTGGCAGGGACCTCCTTCGCTCTTCTGGTGGAGCAGTTCTGAGGGGAGACCCTCTGAGCAGGGTTCTGTAGTATAATCCCCCAGGAGTCATAGGGATCCTCATCCTCACTATAATCAACAGGGTATGGGGCCTTGGGTGCTCGGCCTTCATCCAGAGGCATAGTCACCAGCAAACCCAGTAAAGATCGCAGCAAAGCTAGATCTGGGCAGCAGGCCACAGTGTCTGTACTGGCCTAGGCAAAGCTTCCTTCTTGAAGGAACTGGGAACGACCACATCGGTTGGGGGAAGCATTGGTGCCCTGCTGGGCATCAATGGCCTCCCGAGAACTGGCGCCAGCTGGGCTGGTAACACACCGATGAGCACATTGAGCCTTTCCAGCAGCAGTTCCAAAGTGGAAAGGAACTGCATCGGTGCCGTCTGTGCCAGAGGACCGATGTTCTGCAGAAGCTGCTCCACTGCCAGCTGGACGCGCCACTCCAGCTCCTCCTCAAAAGTTGCTGAAGCCAACACTGACTGGGAGGAAGGAGGGGTGGCCAGATCTTCCTTGGATCCTTGAGGTGGATCAGTGACTGACACTGGACTGGTGGTCGCAGACCCCTGGCATCAATGGAGGATGGGCGTTCCTCGCCAAGGGGTCATTTCAGGGGCATCACAGCATGAGCCAGTGCATCCCCCTGTGCCTGGCACCATGCATGCTTCCTCAGCTTCCCTCTGTGCTCTGCCCGGTCTTTCTCCAGTGCTGACGTCGAAGATGAGGAACCAGACTTCTTCGACCTGGAGGAGACTATGCGTGGCTAGTCTCCGGTACCCTTATCCAACGGCGACACACTCATCCACCAGCGGCAACGGCAGAACTAACTGCTGCTGCTGAGGATGGCATGGTGTCTACTGATGCGGCTCCAAGGTCCATCGGTGTCAATGTTGCCAATGCCGAAATCGATGGCTCAGACCTCCCCGACCTGAAGAGTTTCCCATCTTATTGAGTCGGGCGCGATGACCCTTTGGGGTCATTTGGGCGCATTTGCGACAACCCTAGACGTCATGCGATGCTCCCAAGCAGAGGACACATGGGGGTCCGTGATAGACATGGCCCTCAGGCTCTGGGGGCATCAACAAAAACTGGTATTGGCCATGATCAAAGGGAAAAAAGAGGGACACAAAACGACAATGATGATGGTGGGCAACGATGACTGGTAGGCAATTAGGCACTGCCACCACGGGAAGATTGAAACGAAATAAAAGTTATCTGAAAATGCAGAGAAAAATAAGGAGACTAAGGAGGGACCTGTCACCGATGGAATGCGAGGAAAAACCCCAAGAAAATCAAGGAAAACGTTTTCCACAAGTTTTAAAGAAAAAATCAAGTGATCACAAACACTGTGATACGAAAACTCCGCAAAAAAAGCAAAAAAAAACCAAAAACCAGACTGAAGAAGGACCCTGCATGGACACGTGGTATATGGCATGCTGGGCTAGCTCAGTATGCCAAGTCAAAGTTCTGGAAACTTAGACAAAAGTTTTCTGTGTCGGGCTTCATCTGATGATGTCACCCATGTGTGAGGACTACCATCCTGTTTGTCCTTGGAATATGACAGAAACCTAAGTGATAGCCAAACTCCATAATTTTCAGGACCCACTGGTCCTTAGTAATCTGGCACCATTCCAGAAAGGAGGATTGTACCCTTCCCCTCACCAGAGAAGGCGAGTCTCAGAGATGTCAAAAACTAATCCCCAGCCTTGGGCTGACACGTTTCCCTCTGGCAACCTCAAGTCAGCAGCTACTGCTGAAGATTAGGAGGTGCTATATGATAATGAAAAGTGCAGAAGGGATGCCTTTGGAAGAATGGGTGCTTGTAAAACCAGTACTGGAGTCACTTGGTCCTCCACTGCAATGTCTGATCGTCTCTAACTTTGTTGTCAATGAACAAGTTGTCCCCTGTAGAGGCTACATTTGCAAAATTATTGTGCTCACCCTCTTGAAGGCCATATGCCCATAACCATGTAAGACTTTGAGCAATTCTAGAAGCAGCTAAAGTCCGGGCTGTGGAATCAAAAGCTTTGTATAGGGAATAGATAAGATGCTTCTCGCATTCCTCCACATTTTCCACTGCGCAGAAAAGTCTTCCTCTTCTGGGTCTGATGAGTCTGTCAAGGGTTTTCAGCTACTGAACACACTCTTGTAAAAACTGGAGAGCTTCAATCTGGGCCTTCAGAATTAAATCCTGTAAGAACACCTTCCCAAAACGCATCCAATGCCTTCAGATCCCTCCAGGGGCTGTGTTAAAAGTAATCATGAGAGTATTTAGCATACTACAACACTGATTCCACCACCTCAGAGTAGTGTGGTAAATGGACTACCCTAATTCCTGGAGTGGCCTGCATGCTATTTTTCAAGTCCATCTTCCTGGCTACCAGAGGCATGAAGTAAGTGATTGCTACATCCTCATTTGCAAGCTCCTCTAAGATCCTAGAGGAGCTTGCAAATTGGAATAGGTACAGAATCAGTGGGAGGTTGAAGGAACTGAAGGAGCCCAAAGTCATTTGTTCTTGCATGCTTTTCTTTCTTGACATTGATGGCTAGAATATTTGCCAGATTATCGATAACATTTGGAAAAGCAGAGATACTCCAAAGGAGAGGTATGGAGAAGAAAATTTGTAACCATGAAATCCTCCTCATCCCCTGACCACTGAGTCAGAATCCCAATGAATAGAAATCAGACTGAAGCAGAGACCTCCATTGGTATATGGGGGAATCATCCGGGGGCGGGGGGCGCAAAGTGAATGGAGCCCGCTTATTCAATCTCCAAACTGTGAAGATAGACTCTCCTAGAAGAGGAGAATCTATGCCCTCATAGTAAGGATTTATTCCCAGTGCTGGAAGTTCTTGTGGCAAAGTCTATACCGGTGTGGGACAAGAACAGACCCACTATGTGGGAATATTTCCTTCACTTTGGACAGTAGAGGTTCTAATCTCCCTCTTGTCTTCAGGGCCCAAGGAGGAAAAGAAATTACTAACTCTGATAATTGGGCTCCCACTGATTGGCAGGGCTTTCTGGGCTAAAGCTAGAGGAGAGACATCCTCTTCAGCAGAGGTATAGCCAGAAATAAGTTTTTTGGGAGGCCCAAAATTAAAATGAGGGTCTATGTGCTACCCTCCACCTTGCCCCCATCCGTTACACCATCCTTTGTGGGTCTTCATGGCAATGATTAAAAACCCCATTAATGTCTGGCAACAGTTTGTATCATCAGTCTTTTCTTTCTCTCATTGTCTTGGCTGTCTCTCATCATCCCTTCTTTGGTTATGGCAGCTACTTTATACAAGTGTTAATTTCTCAGGCTGAGCAATTATGTAAACAAGTTTTCAGCCAGACATGCATTCTTGAACTTTTAAGGTGCTGAGAGGAAGGGGATAATAACTTGCCAAAAGTGAACAGAAAGTCTTTGATGGCCTCAAATCTTTACAGGACTAGCCCAGGTGCAGTGTTTTTCCCTGTTCAAGTTAGCCTTTTTAAAGGTGCAGGGGATATTGGACTGGTGTCCAGTACTTCCAGGCCCTCGAACTGCTATACCTTTAAGGTCTTACTCAGATGTGACATGATCCTGTTGCTAAGGAAAGGAGCCTAAGCTAAATGTGAGGGGCACAGGTCCTATAGCCCCCTCGTAGCTATGCCACTGTTCTTCAGAAATCCAGATCAGCTCACACTCACTTAGGAATGCTGGGAACACAGAAAAGGAACCCAAACACATGACAGCATCTTTTGCCATGCAGGCTGCTGGCTCCAAGGTGCTCCATGCTGGATGTACAGCATCTCCTGTCAATGTGCCTCCTGCTTCTCCCATGCCATTGTAGGAACCACAGAACTCAGGGATGCCGGTGACCTAGATGGTGCCCTCGATCTCCGGTCCAGGAACCACAGAACTCAGGGATGCCTCACTGAAAGGCTCTGGGGTCTGATGATTCCTTGACCTTATGCACAGAGTGTGGTGAAAGCTCCCTTGAGTGCGCTGCCAATGACCTAGATGGTGCCCTCGATCTCCGGTCTAGGAAAAAACAGATGACTCTGCACCATGGGGATTTTCCATGCAATATGTATTTTTAATAAAAATAAGGGCACGGCAAACATGTAAGCAAAGTAGGCAATGACTAACAGTGAGTAAACTTGTAAGACAGAGGACCTCCTGCTTTCTGCATAATTATCATAATGTACAAGTAACATTCCATTTTTACTGTAATGTATTAATGATGTTAGTAAACAAGGATTGTAATTTGTCATGAAAGAGCAGGACCAAAGATGAAGCAGAATAACTATTTTTTTTGTTGTTTTCAAGTTTATTTTTTCATTTTTCTTTTTGATATTGGAGTCTTTATAGGTTGCAATACTACTTAAAAGATCAAAAAACAATGCTGTAGTTCTTCAGCTTTCAAATTCTCACAGCTCAGGCAAAGATTTAATTATGAAAAAGAAAAAATGTTTATTGCTTCTAGATAAAGGAATTTTCTTGATATTTCACATGCCAGCCAGAACATGCAGGAAAAGTTTGCCTCTCTTTGAAAGGACATTTGATTGTTTAAGTTGCAGTTTGCTATTCTTTTTTTCCTGTCAAATTATTTTTAATGGGAAAAAAAATAATCACAAAATACAAATGAAACATTAGCTGCACTGAGGAAGCTTAAAGACAGAAAGCAATCAAAGATATAATACAAAGCCCATGCCCATCCAACAAAGAAACACAACCAAACTGTGGAACATATATTCTGCATTTCAATCCATTTTTATCACAATGCACACAATTGTGTTTCTGAACAAACAAGCCATATTACATGCCACTTAAACTCATCAATTAACTTCCAACATTTACCCTCACTCACAACCAACATTACCAATCTCCAATTACCCACTAATGTCCACAGCACCAACAGTCTCGTGGGAGTCTACTGGAAATACAGGTGTCAATTATCTCAAGAACTCTATTGTGACAAATACCCCGGGTCAGACACTTGCTTTTGCAAGATCAGCTTAAAGCCTCTCAAAAAATGTTTACCAGGTGTTCATATACTTGTCACTCACATTGCACTTGCCCCACTGCATTCAAATGTTCTAGGTGCATAAACTCTGATATCTTTATCTGCCAAAGGTGCAAAAAGGATGGTTGGTCATTTCATCCACTTAATTAATAACACCTGCAGGCTAATTGTAAAGCCAGGAGTATAAACTGTTCCTTTCCCTTACCAACCGACTGAACATAAGATAAGTCACCCAGCAACAAAAGATCTCCCTTGCATGAGAGAAGAATCCCAGTACAGAGCTGTATCTTATTAAGGATGTCTTCTTAGAAAGAGGTGAGGCCAGAACACGTTAACAAGTTATGTAACAAAGTACTGGTTTCACACTTAGATATATTGCAGTTCGGTGTCATGTCTAGCTTCATTTGGTATCTTTTCACACCATCAAAAAAAAGCATGATGTGACACTTTAAATTTCATTTCTTTCATAGAAGTGTCTATATGTGCTTTGTGAAGAACTTGAAAACACCTCGGCTTATTCTCTATAGGAACTTCAATAACAAATTCTTTCCCCCAATACCCACTTAACGCAATCAGAACAGATTTAGAAAGCCTTTGTTTACAAAGCAAATGCCAATATGATACATAATGTTTCACTTGTCACTTATGAATCATACTTCTTCAAACCACTTGTTCTATCTAGAGTGTCCGCTGTCCATTTCAAGGAGGACAGACAGTGCCTCACTCGCAGGAAAGCAAATTCAAAAGACTGTATTTATCTTTCAGTTGCAAGAAGGACAGTAGTGTTTTCAGATCTTCTGCATACAGACAACACAGCTCTTTGCTTTTCCAGTTAGTAAAGACCCCATGAGCCATTCCTGGAAAAATGCCATATTTCTCTTAATTGATTAGAACAGAGAGACAATTTGTAATTGAGTTCCCTCCAAGTTTGAAACCAACTCCATGTCATTATGGTAGCCCACATCAAAATATTCTTTCTGTAATACAGATAATTGCACATTGGAGACCTGCAAAAGATAGAGCGGGAAACCATGGTAAAAATCATATTCCCTTATTAGGCATTTCATACAATAAGCAGTCTCCCGTGTACCATCCCCAAACAAATCAAAGCTGGCACACGCCATTATAAAATTTCAAACTGGGTAATTCAAGTCTGCCTAACTCCTTGCTTCTTCTCAATTGATCATAGCCTTCTTACTCCTCTATATAAAGGCAGTAAAATAGAGATTGGAACTAAGATAAATCATTGCATGTCAGCCAGCATGGCAACGTTTGTAATTTATAAAGAATTGTGGGTACCACCACCAGGAGAGCACAGCATCTCATAAGAGACATTGGTAGGTCCTGCTACAATGGTAACTGTAATTTATTTGTAGTATAGTCCTTAATTTTAAGGTCATATAGCCATATAGAATCATATGCTACCCAGAATCTCAAATGTTTCAATCTATCCTCTGCCCATCTCAAGGGGACTGCGCCCTGCCACAATGTCCTAATAATTGTATCTATGGGCATGGCTTCAGAGTTATCAAAGTTGATTTTCAAACCAGCGAATGCCTGGAAATTCGAAAATAACCCCTGAATGACTAGTATCTCCTTTTGTGAATCCCCAACAAATAGCAGAACATGGATATTTTCAGTGTTGCAGAGCCCAGTTGAATGCCTTTTAAGTCTGTGTGCCCTCTCAGGTAGATTGTCAGAGGCTCTATGGCTAAAAAAAAAAAAAAAAAAAAGAGGAAATAGGGAGCAACGCTGGTACATACCCCCTAATAAATTAAAGCTGTGAGAGATAGCCATTAATGAGGAGCCTTGCATTAGGATTGCTATGAAGTGCTTTAATCCACTTTACCATGTTTCTCTGGAGTCCAAAATTTGTCAGTACCCAGGACATATAACTCCATATTAATGAATCAAATGCTTTTTCAGCGTCCAGACTCAAACCCACTGGCAACTTGGCATCCTTTTGGGCCAAATAAGCTATTAGTTTCTTAACAAAGTCCATCTGATCAGGAGATACCATAGAGGGAAGCACACCATTTAATCTACGTGCAAGAGCAACTGCAAACATTTTTATATTGACATTTATTAGAGAAACAGGGCAGTAAAAGTTCACCTCAAGAGGGTCTCTATTATTTTTTGGTAATACAATCATTATGGATTGGTTAAGCTCTGCAGAAAAAATAAAATCTCTAAGTAAAACATCTTTAAAAAGTTTAGTCAAAGACCTCAGAACTTGGAATCTTAGCACTTTATAATATTCTAGCCCAGGGGCCTTTCCCAGTTTCAGCCCCTGAATGATATCAAAGAACTCAGAGTCTTAATAGGCGTATTCAATAGCATTAACTGGATTTCCGTGAGAGTAGGCTATTTAAAATTTTTGAAAAATGTGTTCTTAAAATGGTCAAATATTCCTGTTTAAGGCTATATAAAGTTTAGGAAAATTCAATAAATCTATCCATTATAGCTATAGTTAATTGCTACAGCTTACCCTGACCATCTTTTACTTCTGTGATATAGGAGTGCTGCCCTTTAACTCTCGCCAGGTGTGCCAACATCCTCCTTGTTTTGCTTCCCTTTTATATAGTTTGTATCTGAAAAGTCTCAGTGACTTAGATGCTTTTTGAAAAAGTAAATGATTCAGGGCTGCACGCACCTGATCCAAACCTTGTTTGTTAGCATTTGATAGATCTAATTGATGTGCAGTTTGAGCATCCTTAACCAACTTTGTAAGATGAAAATTTCATTGTTGCACCTTTTATTTTGCCTAGTTACATATGCAATAATATTGTCCCTCATGACTACCTTAACAGCTTCCCAAAGAAGTGTGGAAGAGACTCCAGGCAAGTTGTTGTATCTACATACTCAGACCACAAAAACTTATGAAAAGTCTTGTCCTGAAAGATGCCTGGATTCATCAGCCAACTGAATGCACTCTGAACTAGTTCTCCAAATTTGAGTCCCACAGTGACTGGAGCATGGTCAGAAATAAGAGGTAACTCCAATCTGTGTTGAATAAGTCCTGGAAAATAAAGCCTCAGAAATAAGCAAATAAACAATTCTGGAATACACTTTGTGTGGGTTAGAATAAAAATTAAACCCCTTTTCTCCAGGATGAAGTGTATGCCATATGTTAAGTACATCCAATTCTTCACAAAAAAATTAATACCCAACCTAGCCTTCCTTTGTTTTAGCTGACTTGGGCAGATTGTAATCCAGACCTCTAGTCAGTTATTGTGTTAAAGTCCCCTCTGACCACAAGCTGATAAGCTGGAAAAGATAGTAGTTTAGAGATTATCTTGGTAAAGAATTAATGGGAATACATATTTGGAAAATATACATTACAAAAAAAAAACACTTTCTGAGAATACAAAGAGCTAGCAATAATAAAAAAAATCTTCCATCATCATTTTGTATTTGTGTCTCCAATAAAAAAAAAGGAAGCTGCTTATATATTAATATAGCCACTCCCCTTTGTCTGTGGGAGAAAGAAGAGAAAAAACCTTGCCCTGCCCATTCTCGCTTTAACTTGCAATGCTCTTCATCAGATAAATGTATTTCCTGTAACATGACAACCTGTGATTTTAAGTGATTAAACATTGCCAGCAACATCTTCGTTTTAATTGGAGTTTGGATACACTTCACGTTTAAAGTAGTAACATTAAACTTAACTATGGAAAATCCTGGAAAAATTTGACTTGCATGAGGTAATCTGGAAAAAAAACAAAACCCCAGATCTCAGATTGTCAAGTAACATCACTAGGCGCCCTCCAGCCTAAACGCCCAGACTTCCTTATCATCGGGCTTTTACCTTGAAATTTTGACATCAGATTTCCCTATACAATAACAATACCACGCCATAAACACTCTCTGACTGCTCAGACCATGCATACCAGACAAACACACCTAATAAAATTCCTTCCCCCAAGGGAACCACAACCCCAAACATCATCTGCACCTACATTGGCTGCATTTCTAGTTCATTGGAAACTGATGTGATGTTTCTGGACGAATGTCGGTATATAAAATTGTTAAATAAATAAATAAACAAACATTGGGGTGCACCCTATCAGAATTCCAATTCAGCACTAAAAATAATAACCCAAATAACACAGATGATATAATGCCACTTTGCATTGAAGTGTGGAAAAACAAGGAACAGCACAGTCTGCAGCAATCAAAGCCCATTGGGACTCACTATGTAATACCCATATAAAGCAATATTAGATCCTGCAAAATAGAGGGCTAACATTTGGCAATAACAGAATAAAAACATGTTATGTTTTGTAAGGTTTGGGTGGAACCTTGGACACTGTGGCAGCTGACCACGCCCATGGGGGGGGGGGGAAGTCCCGTGAGGGGCCACAGGTCAGGCTCAGCTCTGGACACACAAACACTGATTATATCTTTATTTAGACAGTTTGTGAAGCCACCAGAGGTGGTGGTAGTGAGTAGAAGATGGAGCCCGGCTGGGCTAGTATTCCACAGGGCGCTGGAACAGCGGTTTCTTCGGTAGCAGTGCTGTAGTAAAAAGAACTGAGAGAATGAGTACAATAAGACCTTCACAGAGTCCCCAGTATGGAGAAGCACTGAGATAGGGAGAGCTGGCCCTTGAGGAGTGAGTACCAGATCCCTGGGAGCAGAGACTTGATGGCAAGTACTCACGCAGCAGTTACATGTAGGAGATGGCACTCACGCTGGAACGGAGGCAGGCCCTCGAGGAACGAGTACCTGGTTCCTAGTGTGTGTAGCGAATTCTATAGCAAATTCTTCCAAGTAGAAGAGGAGATTGACACAGGCAGCGAGTCAGGGAACATAGGCCCTCGAGGAGCGAGTATCGGTTCCTGATAGTGACCTGAAAGAAGCAGAGAGGCCTCCGAGGAGCGGATACCCCGTTAGCAGAAAAGAGTCCAATAGAAGTTGGAGGCAGAGTAGCTGCGTACAGAGAGTGAATCCCATCCGTAGGAATCCCCTGCTAATTCAACAGCTAGCAATAAACAGTAAGTTTAAATATCCAGGCAGCGTGACGTCATCACAGGGGGACGCCCCTGAGGTTCGCGCCACAGAGGAAATAAGAATGAGGGCCGTGCGGCGCGTGCGCCCTAAGGTACTTGAGGAGCATGGTGGGAGGCAGTGCCCAAGCCAGTCCGGGGATGCCAGAGAGGACGGTGGTCAGCAACGCAGAAAAAGAATGGTAGGCGGAGTGAAGCCATCGGGCAGCGACGGTTGCAACAGTACCCCCCTTCAAAAGGTGGTCTCCTCTGCGGGTACCAGGTTTTTGTTTCCAAGGATACGAGAGATGGAACTGATGGAGCATCTCTTTGTCAAGGATATTTGCCAGAAGCTCCTAAGAATTTTCTTCAGGGCCGAAACTTTCCCCTGAAAGAAGGTATTCCCAAATCTTGCCTCGTCTTCGAACATCAAGGACGGCTTCGACCTTGTATTCTAGGTCATCTTCTGCATCGATGGGGGATGGTTCTTGAGACTTGAAAGAGAACTCACTGAGAATGAGTGGTTTCAGAAGTGAAACATGAAGAGCATAGTGGATGTTCAATCCAGGTGGTAGCTTCAGACTGTAAGTAATGTTGCCAAGACGTCGGAGGATTGGAAATGGTCCAACGTAGCAAAGAGCAAATCGAGTGGAGGGTAACTTCAGTCTAAGATGCTTAGTGGAAAGCCAGACTTTGTCACCAGGTTGAAAGACAGGCGCTTTGGAATGGTGAGCGTCATAACATCTTTTAGCTCAATCACTCGCTTTGAGTAGCATTTTTTTCGTCTGAGTCCATAATTGATGGATATCATCAGCAGTGGATTGAGCTGCTGGGGACGTCACTGAGAGCTTCAGCGGGAGTGGCGGAGATGGTAAACGTCCATATACCACTTCAAAAGGTGTTGATCCAGTGGATGTTGCTGGATGAGAATTATTGGCGAATTCAGCCCATGCTAACAGTTTGGCCCAATTATTCTGACGGCAACTCACATAGGCCCGAATGAACTGTTTCAGAGTCCTATTCATCCGTTCTGTTTGGCCATTTGATTGAGGTTGATAGGCTGATGTATTGTCTAGAGAGATGTCGAAAAGTTTGCACAAAGCCTTCCAGAATTTTGCCATTAATTGTGATCCTCGATCCGATACTATGTGCTTCGGTAGGCCGTGAAGGTGAAAGATGTGGGTTGTGAAGAGCTTCGCAAGCTCCAAGGCTGAAGGTAAGCCAGGCAGCGCCACGAAATGGGCCATCTTGCTGAAACAGTCGACTGTGACCAAATGGTATTCCTACCTCCAGAGGGGGGAAGATCAACTACAAAAGTCAATAGTGATATGCGTCCAGGGCTGCTCCAGAGCTGGAAGCGGTTGCAGCAATCCCCACGGTTGGCCAGAAGTAGGTTTGTGCTTGGCACAGTTGGAACAAGATGCTATGTAGGAGAATGTATCTTCCTTGATAGTTGGCCACCAATAATACGTCTGGAGCTTCAGCAGGGTATGGCGTTGACCAGGATGACCAGCCAGGTTGGAATCGTGAGCCCAATAGAGCACTTTCTTCCTGAGATGTTTAGGCACGATGGTTTTACCAGAGGGCACAGAATAGGTAGCACCCAAGATGACTTTCTTCGGGTCAATTATATGCTGAGGTTCTTCTGGAACATCCTCCGAGAGAAAGGAGTGTGACAGGGCAACAGCTCTGGTATTCTTGTCTCCAGGGCGATATTTGAACACAAAGTCAAAACAGTTAAAAAATAAGGACCATCTGGCTTGTCTATGGTTAAGACGTTGTTAATTCTAAAGAAACACTGCAGCAATATATAATACAAAACTTTAATGAGAGAAATGCAGAGTCAAAGAGGAAAGGGACAGGGACCAGAACAAAGCACGAGGAAATAATTTGTTCCAGGGAGAGACAGGTCCATACAAATGTATAATCACCCAGTCACTCAAAGTTCCAGTAATGTGCATATCCTTTTATACCTTTCATACTGACCAATCAGAACATATTCAAAGTGTTGTTTCTAGATAAGTGCAGTCCATTTCATTTGAGGATGTATTAGACCAATCAGCTAATGGGTCTGGGGTGTTGGCTGGCTGTATTCCAGCATGAAGTCAGTCCTCTGCATTCTTTGTCTAACACAGGAATACAGCACAAAGGGGTGTCAGAAAGACAATGCATACCTACATCCCTCTCTTGAAGGATTACACCTAGGAACCCCTTCACATCTGGGTGGGGCCATGGGTGCCTGTCTTAGGTTGTCCCTTACATCCTAAGCTAGCCTTAGGTGAAGGAATCTTACCCATCTTTGGCTAATTCCACTGTTCTTCCCTGCCCATCTGATTCATGGGGAAGCTCATGCATGTCCATCATTAAACGCTGACGGATAGTAGTTACTTGATCTTGCACTGCAGATGAAGAGTTGACCATAATTTTCAGTTCGAGCATCCTGGGCATGGCTGCAGCGATGAAAGATCCAAATCGTCGAAAGCAGAGGCATATGCATGGTAGACAAGGCATAGCAAAAGTCCAATACATCATGCTAGTCCTGTAGGATATTGATGGCGCTATGCAGTATTATGACAACAACATGTAGCAGTGAAAACAATCGCTGTATGGACATTCCTAATTCAATTGTGGCAGGCACCTGTCCAAGAGGTGATCCAGCTGTGGATGGGAAGGCTTCTAAATGAGTTATGGTCAAGTAGTATAAGCTGTTAAAGTAGATGAAGGCTAGTAGTACTGCTTCGTCTTCGGGTGCTTCTGGGAAAGCAGGGATTATACGCCTCTTAGTTCGATGGTAAGTCTGAGTGTAATTGGGGATTATCATAGAAACTAGTGACAGCTGACTCTGTGAGAAAGTCTTTAGCATGCTATGCGGTCTAAAACAAATTAATGTACTTTGCTGGGTTGCTAAACCATCAGTGTGAGTCTTTGCATGGGAAAAGGAAGAACTGTAGTAAAAATAAAAAAATAGAAATAAGGAAAATTATATCTTCCCCTCTGGAAACCCAAATGGAAACAAACTAGCTTATAAATAGAGATAGAAGGGCATTTCAAGAAATCACATAATAGAAAATTTGTGGACTGGAGATTTCTACGCCCAGAGAACCGGAATCTTGCCAAACTACCACGGATCACCAAAAAAAGAAAAAAAATGGACAACGTGAGAGAAGAACAGGTAATACGAACAATTAGAGTCTGCCTAAACAAAGGTAAGTACGGAAGAAAAGACACAAAAAACCACAAGACAAAATAAAACACAAAGCAACAAACATTACACAGACAAATACAAATAACAACCTAATACAAATAAAAAGGACAAATAACACAAACAATGGAGATTTAAACCTACTAATGATCACCTTCCTACTAGTAAATGCACAAGCCATAACCAAAAAATTCCCAATCATCACAGACTTACTTTATGACATCAAACCCAACTTCATGGCAATAACGGAATCCTGGTTAAAAAAAATCTGACACTGTTTTAAAAAACCAAATAGCACACAAGAACTATGATGTATTCTCAATTCCCAGAGCAAACAAAAGAGGAGGCGGACTCCTACTTATAACTGAAAAAAAACTTAAATGTAAACTGCTACCCATAATACCCCCAACAAACCATGAAATCGCAATGTTTGAAACCCTCAACATACAAATATGTCTTGTTTACTGCCCTCCAAGCCTCCTGGAACTAAACATATCACCGCTAATAGAATTCTTCACGACACACTTAAATACAACAAAACCCACAATAGTGTTAGGAGATTTTAATTTACATATGAACGTACACCCTTTATCAAACACCTGCCGAACATTAATGGACATATGACAGCCCTAGGGTTCACATTAATTACAGACAACCCAACACATAAAGCAGGACACTCCCTTGACCTCCTTTTCATAAATAGTAGCTTCTTAGATCACATGAAAACAAACTACTCACAAATTCCATGGTCCGACCACTTTCTAATACAGTCAACCATTAAATACACAAAGCCCCAGCCAAAACAAAGATCAGAACCAATAGAATTTAAATACCAACCGCCATTCAACATTGAAACATTAGGAAACGAACTAGAAGAAAAACTAAAAGAATTTGAGTTCAAAGATAGCCACTCAGCAACAAAAACTTGGACCGAAACAATGAATAACCTAGCAGACGAAATCAACCCGATGAAACACACCCTCACCAAAGAAACAAAACAAACAAACCCATGGTACAACCAAAAAATAAAAGAAATCAAGCAAAATCTGAGAAAAAAAGAAAAAGACTGGAAAAAACACAAAACCAATGAAAATCTATCTAGATATAGAAAACATCTAGCATATTACAAACAAACAATTCTTGAGGCCAAAAAACAGTACTATAGGACAAAAATTGAAAAATTCTCAAACAATCCTAGAACGTTATTCACCATTGTCAAAAACCTTACCAACGACACAGCAGAAACTCCAACAGAGTTACCTGAAAACAAATGTAACGAAATAGCTCATTACTTCGATGACAAAATTAGAAACCTAAAAACCAAAATCCCAAACACAACAAAACAAGAAATCAAAATGCACACAAGGGACAGTACACATTGGACCACATTTGAAGAAACAACAGAACCTGAAGTTGAAACCATACTAAAAAAGATAAACCCAGCCCCACATATAATTGACACCAAACCAACAAACAACATTAAAAAACTAGCTAACATAGTCTCCCCCACATTAACAAAAATCATAAACCTCTCCTTAGAGGAAGGATCCCTTCCAGATAACCTAAAAGGAGCAATAATTAAACCAATAATAAAGAAAAAGAACAGTGACCCACTTATACTGAGTAACTACATACCAGTATCAAATCTGCCACTAATAGCAAAATTAATAGAAAAAATCGTTCAGAAACAACTAGCTGAACACCTAGACAACAATAATATACTGTACCCATCACAGCACGGATTTCGTAAACATTACAGCACCGAAACCTTACTTCTCTCATTGACTGACAGCATAATGAGAGGCTTTGACAATGGTAAACATTACATCCTTCTAATGCTCGACCTATCCTCTGCCTTTGACACAGTAAATCACAACATATTGCTAAAAAGACTTGATGAAATTGGATTAAAGGAAAAAACCAAAGCATGGTTCAGATCATACCTAAGTAGCAGATATTATCAAGTTCAAATAAAAAACACATTGTCAGAGAAAATAAATCTAGTAACCAGAGTACCACAAGGATCAGCACTCTCCGCCACACTCTTTAACATCTACCTACTCCCACTATGCCATCTGCTAGCGGGCATGGGTATCATACACTACATATACGCTGATGATATTCAAATATTACTACCAATAGACGACTCACTGGAAAAAACACTAAACCTAGCAATCATGTACCTTGACATCATTAAACAACTACTAAATCAAATGGAGCTAGCCATAAACATTGAAAAAACCGAATTCCTCCATCTAGAACGAAAAAACATGACAGTCATTCAATCGCCGATACTACTAAAAAACAATCAGAAAATTGAAATAGCCGAGAAAGTACGGAACCTCGGTGTAACAATAGACACTGAACTCAGCCTCAAACAACACATATCATTAAAAGTCAAAGAAGGATATGCCAAACTAATGGTCCTCAGGAAACTTAAACCGTTACTAAATCAGACTAATTTCCGAACTGTCCTACAGGCTTTAATATTTGCCAGCACTGACTACTGTAATGCCCTACTATTAGGATTACCATACACGACAATAAGACCACTCCAAATACTCCAGAACTCGGCCGCAAGAATTTTGACAGGCAAAAGAAGGAGAGATCATATCACTGAAACACTGGCTGCCAATTGAATACAGGGTAAAATATAAAACCCTTTGCACTATACATAAGCTAATCCATGACGAGAAGGCTGAATGGCTAAACACAGCGCTCCGCGTCCATGTCCCACACAGGAACCTGAGATCTGCCAACAAAGCCCTCCTAACCATCCCCTCAGTCAAAACTGCAAAACTAACACAAGTCAGAGAAAGAGCACTATCATTGGCCGGGCCGATACTATGGAACACCATGCCCACAGAGGTAAGATTACAGAGAGACTTCAAGACTTTCAAAAAAGAGCTTAAAGACATAGCTCTTTAGAGAAGCATTTTCGCAATGCGAGCGAGATAGAGAGAAACGCTGAAAGCTGTACACACAAAATCCTTATACAGCACTAGCACATTTTATGTAAGTATGTCATGGTTTGTCACGACAACATTAATTGAATGTAGAAACTAACAGTCTTTATTATAGTCACAGGTCAGATTGAACAACACGGAACATCTAGCCATTATTATGAAACTATGTTACCGAGATTACAAGGCACCTCCTCTACTTATAATAGGAACATATACATGTACAATTTACTATATGTGCCTCTATGTAAACCGTTGTGACGGTAGTATACTGAACGACGGTATAGAAAAGATTTTAAATAAATAAATAAATAAACAAACAAATAAATGTAAAAATTGCATAACCTCGAATTATATCATTAAATTAGGAAAACTAAATTTAATGATATAATTTGAGGTTATGCAATTTTTACAACGTTGCGCATGGTGGAGATACTTTAGATTCTTATGATCCGTAAACACGGTAATTTGATGTTGAGCACCTTCGAGCCAAGGCTGCCATTTCTCGAATGCCAACTTAATAGCCAGGAGCTCTTTTATCTCCAATCCCATAGTTCTTCTCTGCTGGAGAGAAATGTTGTGAGAAGAAAGAGCAGGGATGTAATGCTTTGGAGTCTCCGGTTTGGCTCAATACAGCCCCCACACCGATGTCAGAGGCGATCTCCACGATGAATGGCCTGTTGGGATCTGGATGACACAGGCATGGTTCGGTGGAAAAGGCAATCTTTAAATTCTCGAACGCAGAAATGGCCTCCGCAGACCATTTAGAAGCATTGGCCCCCTTCCGGGTCATTGCAGTTAAGGGCACAGTTAAAGAAGAGTAATTCTTTATGAAGCTTCTATAATAATTGGTGAACCCCAAAAATTGTCTCAGGGCCTTTAGGCTGGTAGGTTGGGACCAATTTTTAATACTGTCTAGTTTTTGGGGATCCATCTGGAAGCCATCTTTATATACAATGTAGCCAAGAAAAGGCACAGAGTCCTTATGGAATTCGCACTTGGATAGCATGGCGTAGAGCCGATGTTCTCGTAGTCTTCATAGTATTTGTTTGACATCCTCTAGATGGGTAGACAAGTCCTGAGAAAATATCAGGATATCATCTAAGTACAGCATGACACTCTTGTACAACAGGTCCTGCAAGATGTCGTTCATCATGCTCTGGAACATGGCAAGTGCATTGCACAGGCCGAAGGGCATTACTAAGTACTCAAAATGACCTTCTCGAGTGTTGAAGGCTGTTTTCCATTCATCGCCACTGCGAATGTGAACTAAGTTGTAGGCCCCCTTCAGGTCAAGTTTCGAGAATATTTTGGCACCTTGAAGCCGGTTGAACAGCTCTGAGATTAAAGGCAGGGGATATCGGTCTTTGATCGTGATCTCATTCAGACCTCGATAGTCGATACAAGGACGCAAGGTACCACCCTTCTTCCCCATGAAGAAGAAACCTGTGCCGGCTGGAGACTTTGATGGTCTAATGAATCCCTTCTGTAAATGTACTCATACATAGCCTTGTTCTCTATAGCACAGAGTGGATAGACACGTCTTTAGGAGGTTCAGTGTTAGGTTTCAGCCTTATGGCACAGTCATAAGATCTATGTGGAGGAAGGATGTCAGCAGCTTCTTTGGAGAACACATCACTGAATGATGCGTATTGAGGCGGCAGTCCTGGCATCACTGGAGTTGTAGGCATGCAGAGGACATGAGAAACCTCCTTAAGGCACTTGCCATGACAACCTTGGCCCCAGCGGGAGAGTTCCAAGTTGGCCCAGTCGAATTGGGGCTGATGTGACTGCAACCAGGATAACCCCAGAACGATAGGGTGCATAGCCTTCTCTAGCACAAAGAAGGAAATTAACTCACTATGGAGGGCTCCGGTGCGAAGGGTTACCGGTTCGGTACGCCAGGTTACGTCACCCGGCAAAGGCTCTCCATGGATAGATGATAAGAGCAGTGGAACTTCCAAAGTGACAAGGGGAATCCTCAAATGTTCCACTAGGCGTTTAAGTATAAAGTTTCCTCCTGCCCCTGAACCCACCAGGGCAAGAGTTTGAACTTCGGACGGTCACCAGATCAGGGAGACTGGGAGAGAGAGTGGAGGAATGTCGTAGTAAGGCCTAAGAACAGTCCTCCCGCAGGACTTAGGCCCGTCTGTTTCCCAGACAAATTGGGCATGTTGGGACATCGTGACCAGTCTGTCCACAGTAAATACACAGGCCATGCCTCTTCCGAAGTCTTCTCTCTTTTGAAGTCAGGTGACTGCGACCAAGTTGCATCGGTGCTTCTCCACTGGCGACAGGTATTGCTGGAACTATCTGGAGTGCAGGTTTAGACTGAACCTCCTTCTGAACTGGTCTAGTGGTAGGCTTGAGTTCTTTCACTTTATCACGGAGCCAGTGGTCAATTCTAGTAGCCAAAGCCACTAGTTCATCCAGGGAGTCAGGTGTCTCATGAGCGGCCAGCTTGTCTTTCAAGCAAGTATCCAGACCTCTGAAGAAGAGGGTTTTCAGGCATTTGGAATCCCAGCATAGTTCCATAGCAAGAGTCTTAAACTCTATTGCAAAATCAGCCAGTGGTCGGTTGCCTTGCTTCAGGTCCACCAGAGTAGGACCAGCAACAGTCACTGGAGCAGGATCGTCAAAAACGGACTTAAACAAATCCAAAAATATGTCAATATCCTGCAGAACTGGATCTTTATGTTACCACAGTGTTGAGGCCCAAGACAAGGCCCTTCCATCAAGATAAGATAGAATATAAGTAGTGTTGGCGTAGGCAGTGGGGAAGTGAGAAGGCTGTAATGCAAACTGCATGCAGCACTGATTTAGAAAACCTCTAGTCCTTTGAATCTCTCCAGAGAAATGAACGGGAGCAGCCAGAAGTACAGTAGTCTTCATAATTACTTCAGGTAACTGATCTTCATTACTGGAAGCAGTGCCTTGATTCTTCTGTGTGTGTAGCTGATGGAACGCAGAAGTGAGTTTCTCCAATGCATGTTGTTGGTCAGCAATGCGCAAGGCCAGGCCTGATACGGCCTGCAGGGCATTGAGCTGTGCCGGATCCATGGAGTTAGCAATCTGTTACGTTTTGTAAGATTTGGGTGGACCCTTGGACACTGTGGCAGCTGACCACGGACACGGGGGGGAAGTCCCGTGAGGGGCCACACTTCAGACTCAGCTCTGGACACACAAACACTGATTATTTCTTTAGTTAGACAGTTTGTGAAGCCACCAGAGGTGGCGGTAGTGAGTAGAAGGTGGAGCCAGGCTGGGCTAGTATTCCACAGGGTGCTGGAACAGCTGTTCCTCCGGTAGCAGTGCTGTAGTGAAAAGAACTGAGAGAATGAGTACAAAAAGACCTTCACAGAGTCCCCAGTATGGAGAAGCCCCGAGATAGGGAGAGCTGGCCCTCGAGGAGCGAGTACCAGATCCCTGGGAGCAGAGACTCGTTGGCAAGTACTCATGCAGCAGTTCCACGTAGGAGATGGCACTCACGCTGGAATGGAGGCAGGCCCTCGAGGAGCGAGTACCTGGTTCCAGGGAAACAGCTCTGAGGAGTAGATGGTAGTAGTACTCACAAGTGGTGTCTGTAGCGAATTCTTCCAAGTAGAAGAGGAGATGGATGTAGGCAGTGAGTCAGGGAACATAGGCCCTCGAGGAGTGAGTACTGGTTCCTGATAGAGACCTGAAAGAAGCAGAGAGGCCCCCGAGGAGCGGGTACCCCGTTAGGAGAAAAGAGTCCAATAGAAGTTGGAGGCAGAGTAGCTGGGTACGGAGAGCGAATCGCATCCTTAGGAATCCCCTGCTAACTCAACGGCTAGCAATAAACAGTAGGCTTAAATATCCGGGCAGTGTGACGTCATCACAGGGGGACACCCCTGAGGTTCGTGCCAAAGAGGAACTAAGAAAGAGGGCCGCGCAGCGCGCACACCCTAAGGTACTTGAGGAGCATGGCGGGAGGCAGCGCCCAAGCTGGTCCAGGGACATTGGAGAGGACAGCGGGCAGACGCCGCAGCAGCCAAACGTCCACAAGGAGCAGGATTCACCACAGAAAAAGAAAGGTAGGCAGAGTGAAGCCATCGGGCAGCGACGGTTGCAACAAAACAATAACAAAAACAAAACATAAGACCAGGACATTTTACAGTATCCACTACCGACATTGCATCACAATTTGCGGTAACAATATAGCTGCCTAGAAAACTAATTTCACTCCCTGCAAGAGAGTGCATGCCAGAATGTACCATTCACTCGTGTTAGCACAGTAGTCTTGCCAAAAAAAAAAACCCAACCAAACTCTGCTACAAGGTTAGAAAAGTCCATCTAACCAGTGTCATTCTTCAGAGGGCTGCAATAGTTTGTTGCACTTACTGAAACAACACCAAAACGATTGTGCCATTTTGTGGCCATGATATTTTACTATTTGCTCTTTTTGAAAGGCTCTGAGAAGTTTAAAACTTTACTAGCTCATTTTAAGATCCACACAACTACTGGCTACGACCTATACTTCTTCCCATGCTGTACTCCAATCCTATGGGCAAGCTCACAATATGGCTGGTCTGCATGCTCTTCCAGGCTCAGCTTATCAGGCAATCACTGCTCAATAAAAGTATTCAGATCTTGTTTGTTAGACTCTGACTATCCCACCAACCTTATGTTGTTTCTGTGATTACTATTTCCTTGGTCCTCAACCCTGTTCAACAATTTTTTGGTAAGGCTTCTGTTAATTGGCACTCTTTTTATTCCATCTTGCCCTCCTGGACAGAAATGCCTTGCTCATCCTCACCAATATGCTTGGTATGATGCTCCATTCCCTTTCTAAATTTTGTCCACAACTGATTGTAGCTTGATAAATCTTTCTTCTAATGCTAGCGATACACTTTTAGTTATCTGCTGTACCAACTTTGCTGACATTGTAACTGTTGTTTTTCCTTCCCTGCTTCTGCTTCCATTTTAGTGTCCATACACTGGTTTCATCACAACTACATCTCAGAGACTTATTAGACATATCCATCTTTCATAACCTTTCAGCAGTCAGCTCCGTGGCACAAGAACCAACAAGAGAGGAAACTATTTTAGACCTAGTCCTTAGTGGAACACAAGATTTGGAGCGAGAGGTAAGTGTGTTGGAACCACATGGCAATAGTGATCACAACATTATCAAATTTGACTTAATTGGAGGGAGCACAAAATAGAAATCTATTGAGACAGCATTTAGCTTTAAAAAAGGTAACTATGAGAAAATGAGAAAAATGGTTAGGAAAAAACTGAAAGGAGCAACTGCAAAGGTTAAGTGTTTAGCTCAGGCATGGATGTTGTTTAAAAATACTATCTTGGAAGCTCAGACAAGATGTATTCTATGAATCAGAAAAGGTGGAAGGAAGGCTAAACAATTACTGGCATATTTAAAAGAATAGGTGAGAGAGGCTATAATATCTAAAAGAACATCTTTCAAGAAATGGAAAAGGGATTTGAATGAAGAAAACAGAAACAGCATAAGCACTCGCAAGTCAAATGCAAAACATTGATAAAGAAGGCAAAGAGAGAATTTGCAAAGAAGCTTGCCGTGGAAGCAAAAACTCATAAAAACGTTTTCATGTACATTCAAGATAAAAAGTCTGCAAGGGAGTCAACTGGATCATTAGATGATCAAGGGGCCATAGCAGAGAGACTAATTTAATTCTTTGCTTCCATATTCACTGAGGAAGATGTAAGAGATATACCCTTGCCAGAAATGATATTCAAAGGTAATGATTCAGAAGAACTGAAATCAATTTCAGTGAACCTGGAAGACATACTAGGGAAAAGTGACAATCTATAAATTATTCAAAGTTGTAACTCGCAAGAGGATTGTGAGAAATTGCAAGAGGACCCTGCAAAACTGGGAGACCAAGCATGCAAATGGCAAATGAAATTTAATGTAGACAAATGCAAAGTGATGCACTTAGGGAAGAGTAACCAAAATTATAACTAGATAATGAAAGGTTCCACATTAAGAGTCACCACTCATGAAAAGGATCTAGGTGTCATTGTTAAAAATACTTTAAAATCTTCTGCTCAGTATGCAGCAGCAGCAATCAAGAAAGCAAATAGAATGATAGGGATTATTAGGAAAGGAAAGGAGAATAAAACACAGAGGAATTATGATATTCTCTATCGCTCTGTGGTGCAACCTCATCTTGAGTGTTGTGAACAGACACCAGCTGGGTCAGTAATGCACCAATGAGCACACTGAGTTTCTCCAGCAGTGGTTCCAGGATGGAAAGTACCAGTTATGGTGCTGTCAGTGCCACAGGACCTATGCCCTACAGCGCCCGTTCCACCGCCAGCTGGACTTGCTACACTAGCTTCTCCTCCAGCACTGCCGATGCCAACAACAACTGAGAGGAAGGAGGAGAGGCCAAATGTTCTTCGGACCTGTGAGGCAGATCGGTGACTAGCATCAGGACCAGTGTAGAGCGAAGACCCCTGGCATCAATGGAGGATTGGCACTCCTTGCCACAGGTTCACTTCAGGGGCATTGCGGCATGAGTCAGTACATCCCTGTGCCTGGCACCATGCATTGACAGGGACCTGTGCTGATGATTCTTCCATTTCCCCAATGCTAAGGCCAATGACAAGGAACCCGCCATCCTCATTTTGGAGGAGATAGATGGTGTCAGTCTCCGGCACCCATATCCGCGAATGGCACTAATGGAACCAACAGTCCCACTGACATCAATGGTGTGGTGTCCATTGATGCTAATGCCACTGATGCCGATGCCTCTGTCTTCTTCGGCCAAAAGAGCTGCTCCATCAAGTCAAGCCAAAGCCGACGTCCCTTTGGGATCATTTGTGCACATAAGTGGCAACCCCGGATGTCATGTGCTGCCCCTAGGCAGAGGATATATATCTCAAGGGTGTCCAAAATGAACATGATCCTCGGGTATGTCGATGAAAACAGGACATGGCCATAATGGGATGAATTTAAAAGGGACAGAAAATCAAAATCGATGGCCAATGGCCAGTGGGAAAAGCAGCACCACCGCCACAGGGGAATCGATCATGAAAGGAAACTTACCAGAAACTTCGAAAACCCTGACTAGGAACTCTACGGGAAAACACCGAGAGGGACCCAGCAACAAATACCATGAAGAAAAACCCGCGGAAAGCGAGAAATAAGAAAATGAGAAATTACTACTTCTCTGATAATTTCCTTTTCTTTAGTATAAATAGGTAGATCCAGAACAAGTGGGTTATGCACCTCTACCAGCAGATGGAGATGGAGCAAAGCTGACATCACAGTATATATACCTCTGCAGTGACATCAGCCCACCAGTATTCTTTGCAAAAGCCAATTGTGTACAGACTAACAAAACTTGATTATTAACAGATAACCATTTCAGCACTCAGACAAATTCAAACTGGTAGTGCAGTAATAATGGGAGATTTCAATTATCTAAATATTGACTTAGTAAGTGAAACATCAGGGCATGCTAGAGAGATAAAGTTCCTGCATGGAATAAATAACTTTTATGGAGCAATTGATTCAGGAACCGACAAGAGAGGGAACAATTTTAGATTTAATTCTCAGTGGAGTGTAGGATTTGGTGTGAGAGGTAACGGTGATGTGGCCGTTTGGCAATAGTGATCATAATATGATCAAATTTGAATTAATGACTGGAAGGGGGAAGTAAGTAAATCCACCGCTGTAGCACTAAACTTTCGAAAGGGAAACTTTGATAAAATGAGAAAAATGGTTAAAAAAAATTGAAAAGGTAAAAAGTGTGCAACAGGTGTGCACATTATTAGAAAATACCATCCTAGAAGCACAATCCATACATATTCCTCGCATTAAGAAAGGTGAAAAGAATGTCAAACGACTGCCAGCATGGTTAAAAAGTGAGGTGAAAGAGGCTATTTTAGCCAAAATATCTTCATTCAAAAATTGGAAGGATGCATCAGAAGCAAATAGGATTAAGCATAAACATTGACAAGTTAAATGTAACAAAAAAACCAGAAAGATCAGCACTGCGAACCTGTAAGCTCAAAGGAACCACTCACAACAAAAGGTATCGCCAAAAAATATCTGCAAAGAAAGCTCTTCACTATCAACTGTAGAAATATTTATGAGGAACGGGACCGCATCAGCAAGCCTTAGACAATGTGCTCAGTACCACAACCAAGCCGTCCGGTCTTCTCGATCGTTTTGAATTTATAAGAGTCGCTTATATTGAATATTTATAAATACCATAAGTGTCATTCAAAGGGCAAAATAAACAAGAGATTTTTTGATAACACCGGATGGTGGACTTTGCAAAACAATTTGGTCGCGGCCGCAAATGATCGAGAAGACCGGACGGCTTGGTTGTGGTACTGAGCACGTCGTCTAAGGCGTGCTGATGTGGTCCCGTTCCTTATAAATATTTCTACAGTTGATGGTGAAGAGCTTTCTTTGGAGATATTTTTTAGGGATGTGAATCGTGTCCTCGATCGTCTTAACGATCGATTTCGGCTGGGAGGGGGAGGGAATCGTATTGTTGCCGTTTGGGGGGGTAAAATATCGTGAAAAATCGTGAAAAATCGAAAAATCGCAAAACCGGCACATTAAAACCCCCTAAAACCCACCCCCGACCCTTTAAATTAAATCCCCCACCCTCCCGAACCCCCCCAAATGACTTAAATAACCTGCGAGGCGCCGGAACCCTCGCTGAACGACCTCCTGCAGTCGATCTCCTGCCGGCGCCATTTTCCGTACGGAAACGATTCGCGGCGGGAAATCGCTCCCTGACCCCCGCTGGACCTCCAGGAACTTTTGGCCAGCTTGTGGGGGGCCTCCTGACCCCACGAGACTTGCCAAAAGTCCAGTGGGGGTCCGGAAGGACCTCCTGCCGTCCAATCGTGTTCGTCTATGGCCGCCGCCATTTTTCGCCGCCATTTTGGAAAATGGCGCCGGCTGAAGACAACAAGATTGAGGAGCAGGAGCCCGTTCCGGACCGCTGCCGTTCCGGACCGCCGCTGGACCCGCAGGTTATTTAACTCATTTGGGGGGGGTTCGGGAGGGTGGGGGATTTAATTTAAAGGGTTGGGGTGGGTTTTAGGGGGTTTTAGTGTGCCGGCTCACGATTCTAATGATTTATAACGATAAATCGTTAGAATCTCTATTGTATTGTGTTCCATAACGGTTTAAGACGATATTAAAATTATCGGACGATAATTTTAATCGTCCTAAAACGATTCACATCCCTAATATTTTTTGGCGATACCTTTTGTTGTAAGTGGCAAGTTAAATGTAAGACATTGATAAGACAAGCTAAGAGAGCATTTGAAAACAAATTGGCCATAGAGACAAAAACTCACAATAAAAACTTTTTAAAATATATCCGAAGCAGAAAGCCTGCGAGGAACTCAGTTGGACCATTAGATGATCGAGGGGTTAAAGGGACACTTAGGGAAGATAAGGCCATCATGGAAAGATTAAACAATTTCTTTGTTTTGGGGTTTACTGAAAAGGTTGTTGGGGAGATATCTGTCCTGGAGACTGTTTTCAAAGGTGATAATTCAGATGAACTGAACCAAATCACAGTGACCCTGGAAGATGTGGTAAGCCAGATTGGCATACAACCCAGTGTTCTGAAAGAACTAAAAAATGAAATTTCAGATCTATTTCAAACTAATTTGTAACCTATCATTAAAATCATCCATTTTACCTGAAGATTGTATGAAGGCCAATGTAACCCCGATATTTAAAAAGGGCTCCAGGGGTGATCCGGGAAAATACAGATTGGTGAGCCTGACTTCAGAGCCGGGCAAAATCATGGAAACTTATAAAGAATAAAATCACAAAGCATTTAGATAGATATGGTTTAATGGGACACAGCTAGCATGGATTTACCCAAGAGAAGTCTTGCCTCACAAATCTCCAGTAGTTGTGGTGTATTTGGATTTTCAGAAGGCATTCGGCAAAGTCCCGCATGAGAGCTTCTAAGAAAACTAAAAAGTCATGGGACAGGAGGCGATGTCCTTTCTGGACTGCAAATTAGTTAAAAGACAGGAAACAGAGTAGGATTAAATGGTCTATTTTCACAGTAGAAAAATATAAACAGTGGAGTGCTCAGAGATCTGTACTTGGACCAGTGCTTTTTAATATATTTATAAATGATCTAGAAAGGGGTGCGATGAGTGAGGTCATCAAATTTGCGGATGATGCAAAATTATGCAGACTAGTTACATCTCAAGCAGATTGTGATAAATTACAGGAGGACCTTGTGAGACTGGAAGATTGGGCTTCCAAACGGGAGATGAAATTTAACGTGGACAAGTGCACAGTAACACATTTAGGGAAAAATAACCCTTGCTGTAGTTACACAATGTTAGGTTCTATCTTAGGAGTTACCACCCAGGAAAGAGATCTAGGTGTCATAGTGGATAATACATTGTAATTGGTGGCTCAGTGTGCTGTGGCAACCAAAAAATGAAACAGAATGTTTGGAATTATTAAGAAGGGAATGGCAAAGAAATCGATGGATGTCAAAAAGCCTCTGTATCACTCTAGGGTGAGATCACATATTGAATACTATGTGCAATTCTGGTCGCTGCATCTCAAAAAAGATGTAGTTGCACTGGAGAAAGTGCAGAGAAGGGTGACCAAAATGATAAATGGCATGGAACAGCTGCCGCCCTGTGAGGTAAGGCTAAGAAAGGTAGGTCTGTTCAATTTGGAGAAGTGACGACTGAGGGAGGATATGATAGAGGTCTACAAAATCATGAAAGGACTTGAAAAAGTTAATGTAAATCGGTTATCTATGCTCTCAGATAATAGAAGGACTAGGGAACACTCCATGAAGTTAGAAAATAGCTCATTTAAAACGAATCAAAATTCTTTTGCACACAGTGCATAGTTAAGCTCAAATGGGTTCAAAAAAAGGTTTGGATAGGTTCCTACAGCAAAAATCCATAAATTGCTATTAATTAATAAGCAATTGTAGCTTGAGATTTATTTAATGTTTGGGTACTTGCTAGGAACTTGTGACTTGGATTTGCCACTGTTGGAAATAGGATAATGGGCTTGATGTACCCCTGGACTGACCCAGTATGGCAATTCTTATGTTCTTATGTTGTTTACTCTTTCGAAAAGTACAAAGACCAGGGACACACAATGAAGTTACTAGGCAAGACATTTAAAACTAAGAGAAAATATTTTTTTACTCAACTCATAATTAAGCTCTGGAATTCATTGCCAGACAATGTGGTGAAACCTATTAGTGTAGCTGCGTTTAAAAAAGGTTTGGACAAGTTCCTGGAGGAAAAGTCCATTAACCATTATTAAGGAAGAGTTGCAGAAATCCACTACTTATTCTTGGGATAAGCAGCTTGCAAACTACCCCTCGGGATCCTGCCAGGTTCTTGTGACCTGACTTGGCCACTGTTGGAAACAGGATACTGGGCTTGACGGACCTTTGGTCTGAGCCAGTATGGCAAGTCTTATGTTCTTCTTCTATGCTGCTTATCTCAGGGCTAAGCAGTGGATTTCCCCAAGTCCACCTTAATGTTTTATGGACCTTTCTTGCAGGAATTTGTCTAAACTTTTTCTAACCCCAGCTACACCAAAAGCTTTCACCACATTCTCTGGAAACAAATTCCAGAGTTTAATTATGCATTGAAAAAATATTTTCTATTTGTCTGAAATGTTTCACTTACTAACTTCATTGAATGTCCTCTATACATTTTGAAAGTGTAAATGACCGGTTCACAATTACCTATTCTACTCATTATATTCTACTCTATTCATTATTTTATAGACATCTATCATATCTCTCCCTCAGCCATTTCTTCTCCAAACTACTGAGCCTTAACCCCTTTAGTCGTTCCTCCCAGAGTAATCGTTCAATCCCCTTTATCATTTTGGTTGCTCTTCTCTGCACCTTTTCTAATTTTACCATGTCAGTGCTTCTCAACCCAATCCTCGGGGCACACCTAGCCAGGTCAGGTTTTCAGGACATCTACAGTGAATATGCATGAGACAGATTTGCCTGCACTACTTCCATTGTATGCAAATTTGTCTCATGCATATTCATTATAGATATCCTGAAAATCTGACTGGCTAGGTGTGCCCAGAAAACTGGATTGAGAAGCACTGAACTATGTCATAGCATTTGATAGGGTTAATCATAAAAACATGATAGAAATAATGTGTAAGCTTGGAACAAAAAAACATCAAATCAGTTTAATCATGAATTTATATTGCAATCCAGCAATTACAGAAGAAAAAGCAGGAATACTTACTGTACCTAACTGTAACGTGTCTTGCGCTCAAATTTGGAAAAGCGAATAATCAAATCTAAAATTCAAATAATGTGGAAACAAAAGGAAGACAACAAGGATGCATGCTTTCCCCACTTTAATGAAATTTATACAGTGAATTTTTTATCTTAGAAGCTCTGGAAGAATGGGAAGGCATAAACATCAGTGACAAACAGCTGATTATCCCAATGATAGGAGTACTACTGAGATCTATTTTTTAAATTTTTATTTTTATTGAATTTACTTATTATTTTGAGAAATATATTGTTTACTGCTATGAGTTTATAAGTTAAATAAAAAATAATAAAATATGATTAACATATTATGCATAACTTGTAAGATCTATGAAATGAGTTTGAATAATACACAATGCCATCTGTTGCTCTATCCTGCTCATTTTGTTGTGACATGGTAAATGGAGAACATCCAAAAGTTATTTAAGAAATGCATTAAGTTAATCCAGTTAAAATACATCACCTTATATTTTGCTTATTGACCTTTATTTCCTTGCTGAAGGAATGAGACTTTTAACGCCTGCAGGAATAGTGGACCCTTGGTGCTGTGGTGCAATTGATACTGCCTAGTGATCAGGGCCACTAGGCCCACAGGCCCTGTGATGGGACCGGCTGGCACTTCGCTTATACCAGTCACCTTCCCTGCAGATTGAGTTCTTGGGCTCTGGCGGCTGGTAGATCTTAGGTGGGTCCCTAGGGCAATTCAAGAACGAGAGTCCAAAGCCAGGCGATGGTCAGGGCAGGCAGCAGACATGATGAACAAGCCAAAGGTCACGGCAGGTAGCAGACAAGGCAGGGTCATGTCCACAGCAGAAGGTCAGGTCTAGGCAGTGATCAGGAAAGTCAAGATCCAAGCCAGGGTCAGAATCTAGGTATTCAAGTCAAAGGGGAGGGGACAAGGCAGGGACCAAGAACAAGACAAGACAATAGACAAGACCAGACAGACAATTCAAGAGTAAGGCATGGAAAAGGCAGGAGCACAATGAAGACAGGAATGCAAAAGCACAGCAACACGCACTGAAGCACAAGGTACACAGGAAACCTGTTGCTGAGGCATCGAAGTGACCAGAAGAGCCTTAATTAGGGCAGATCATTGTGATCATCAAAGGGCACCATGGGGACTTTCCCATCGCTACCCCTTTAAGAACCGGCATGTCAGGCGAGTGCACCTTAAGTGGGAGCCTGGATTGTGGTATTCCTGCCACAAGGTTGTCGGGGCCAGTCAGCTACATTAGGGTGAGTGCAGTGGTTCACAGGACCATCCCAGTGGAGCCGCTGAACCTAATGAAATTGGAACAAACTAAAAAATATAATTATCTAAGTAGCTGGATCACAGAAGATCGAAAAGTTAAATAGAAGTAAAAAAAAAGAATTGGGAATACAAAAATGACTTTTGGACCTATTTCTTAGGAGGTGCTTAAATTTAAAAGAAAAGGTTATTGATTGCACATAAGTTCTAAGTGGTAGGGTGCAGAAGTGAAACATGGATTCATAGCAAGGAGATCATTAAAAAATGCATGCATTTGAACTGTGGTTTTATACAAGAATTCTTAAAATTAGCTGAAAAGACCAGCTTAAATCAAAGAGTGCATGAGATGGTGGGAAATCCCTGATAGACTTGGCTAAAAGGAAAATTAACTTGCTGGTAAATTAACTTGTGTTTACTGGCGAGAAATATTAACAGAGGGAAACTAAGCATAGTTTGGGGGATTACATTAGAAAATATGGAAACATGGGCAACATAAGGAAAGCTGAGCAGACAGAACTGGCACACCGTTGTAGCTAACCTTCCTATCGAAGATGGGACTTGTAAGGAGGAGGAAGAATGCTCTCTATTTTTCTATCTGTACTTTTGCAACTGATGATGGTAGGTACACATTTTTATTGAAGTGGTTTTATTGCTTTTAGGCTTCTGCACAATACAGACGAAATAATGCAATTTTTCGAAAAAAAACCCTTTAATAAACAGAAAGCTAAAGAGAAAAAATGCCACTAGTAGGAAGCAAATGGGAAAGGTGGAGCTGCTTCACTTTAAAAGAAGCAGCTGCAGTGGAGAGCACTACAAGCCTGAAAGCCTTAGAAGAAAATGTGAGTGAAATGCAATTTGTATGCTACTTTGAAAAAGCACAAGACTATTGATGAATGTAAGTTCTTGTCAAACTCAATTAGAGGCAGTCCTCAGATTTAAAGATGATTGCATTACAATGATCATGTTACAATATATTTAGACAGACACTCATTATCCCACTTTACAAGGTTTGTTTTGACATTATGACTTAAAAGCATCTTCCAGCTGGCTTGCATTGGCACACTGATGACTGTGAGATTGGACCATGCTAAGTCAGCAGGAAGAATGCTGGTGATCTCCTCTCCTTAGAATAACAGCGCAATGTCCTGTTAGGCGTGGCTTGGTAATTTCCTCTTTAGACCAAAAAAAGTAATGCTTTAAACCAGGGGTCGGGAACCCATGGCTCGCGAGCCAGATATGGCTCTTTTGAGGGCTGCATCTGGCTCGCAGACAAGTGTCGCCACACTTCGCGGTTCCCCGCTGACCCAGCTGCTCCCCGGTCCTCCGCCGCCCGGGCTTAAAATGCTGTCAGCCCGGGCGGAACGCGGCGGGACAGCTGGAGTCAGCGGCACCGGCGTGCTCTCTTCTCCTCCTCCCCCCCCCCCCCCCCGCGGCCCGGAAGAGGAAGTGGTGAGCATCGGGTGCCTGCGCGGAAGAAGAGACCACGCTAGTGTGGTTTCTTCCCGCTTGATATACTGCCCACCTAGCCTACTAGAATTATATATCTCCTCACTCATTGAATTCCTAACACACTTATATACTTCAAAACCCACCATTGTATTAGGTGACTTCAATCTTCACATAGACACAAAGCCCTTATCCAACACCTAACCCATTAAATTTAAATATCGACCACCTTATAACTTAGAAACCCTGAGAGACAGTTTAGAAGTAAAACTAACTAATTTAGACCACACTGACTGCTACTCCGCTACAACACCATGGATGCAAATAACAAAAAATCTAGCTGATGAGATAAACCCAATAAAATGTATAAACATCAAGGAACCCAAACAAACAAACCCCTGGCATAATGAAAAGATAAAGGAAGTCAAAAGAAATCTAAGGAAAAAAGAAAAAGAATGGAGAAAACAACCGAAAACCTAACTAAATACAGAAAGCAACTAGCCTACCATAAAAAAGCAATTCTCAATACAAAGAAAAAGTACTACAGTACTAAAATAGAGAAATATGCAAATAATCCTAGAACCTAATTTACCATAGTAAGAAACCTAACCATTGACAAATCTGACTCTCCACAAAACCTACCAGTGAAAAGATGTAATGAAATAGCCACGTTTTTCAATGACAAAATTAAGAACCTAAAAACTAAAATTCCAAATACAATGAAGCAAGAAATTAAAATGAAAAAAAGAGATGTTATACCATGGACGACATTCAATGAGACATCGGAATTAGAAATCGAAACGATGCTAAATAAACTAAATCCCGCCCCACATGCAAATGACACAATACCAACCATAGACATAAAAAATTAGCAAACACAGTATCCCCGATATTAGCAAAGATCGTTAATCTATCCTTAGAGGAAGGAACCATGCCAGAGACACTAAAAGGGGCAATAGTAAAACCAATTTTAAAGAAGGAAAACAGCGATCCACTTAACCTGAGCAATTACAGACCAGTATCAAACCTACCCCTAATTTCAAAATTAATAGAAAAAGCCATACAAAAGCAACTAGCGGAACACTTAGATAGCAATAATAACCTGTATCCATCACAACATGGCTTTCAAAAACACTATAGCACAGAAACACTAATGCTTGCGCTAACAGATAACATTATGAGAAGTTTCGACAGTGGTAAACATTACATTCTTGTGATGCTAGACCTATCAGCAGCCTTTGATACCGTAAATCATGACATACTTTTAAATAGACTAGAAGAAATAGGATTAAGTAACAAAACTATCAAATGGTTTAGGTCATATCTAAGCAACAGATATTTTCAAGTACAAATCAAAGACGTAATGTCAGAAAAAAATAAACCTTCAAACAGGAGTACCACAGGGTTCAGCCCTATCGGCCACACTCTTCAACATATATCTCTTACCATTATGTCACCTGCTGGCTGGTCTGGGCATCACACATTATATATACGCTGACGATATCCAATTAATACTACCCATTGACGACACAATTGAAAAAACATTAAACATAGTGAACATGTATCTAGATATCATCAAACAACTACTAATTCTTAACTCTATCCTCCTAGTTTTCAATGTACATTATCTTTATTTATATTAACTATAATCCTCATGTATGCTAATTATAATTGTATTTAACTATGTTTTTATGTTAACCCATATGTACAGTATAACCCTGGTTTCCCACACCCTCTAATCCCACTCCCCCTCCTCCCCGCCCCCTCCTTCTTTACCCCCTCCCCTGTTTATTGTATCAGGTTCATTGTAAAGCCCTGTTGGCTATTTTATTGTTCTATGGAAACCGATGTGATGTTTTCCTAATGAATGTCGATATACAAAACCTTCAAAATAAATAAATAAATAAATACTAAACCAAATGGAATTAGTAATTAATATTGAGAAAACAGAATTTATACATTTAGAACAAAAAAATATTGAGATCGTTCAAAACCCAATTATACTCAAAAATAACCAAAAATTAGAGTTAGCAGATAGAGTATGGAACCTAGGAGTAATAATTGACACAGAACTAAACTTAAAACAACATATCTTTAAAAGTAAAGGAAGGATATGCTAAACTCATGGTGTTTAGAAGACTTGAACCACTTCTAACAATTGCCAACTTTCGATCAGTACTGCAAGTGTTGATTTTTGCAAGCACTGATTACTGTAACGCCCTTCTACTAGGTCTACCATAACCTTCGCTAAGACCACTACAAATATTACAAAACACAGCCGCTAGAATCTTGACCAGTAAAAGCAAAAGAGAACACATCACAGATACCCTGGAGGAATTACACTGGCTACCCATTGAACAAAGAATTCAGTACAAAACACTATGCACCATACATAAAATAATACATAATGAAAAAACAGATTGGCTGAACACAGCCCTCCGCATACACGTCCCGAACAGAAACCTGAGATCAGCCAACAAAGCAATTCTTACTATTCCATCAATCAAAACAGCAAGACTAACACAAGTAAGAGAGAGAGCACTATCCTTGGCAGGACCCATACTATGGAACACCATGCCCTTGGAGTTAAGATTACAAAGTAACAACAAAACCTTTAGAAAAAATTTAAAAATATGGCTCTTTAAACAAGCTTATCAAAAAGAGAAAGGAGAATAGTACCCAGGGGAATGCAAAGTACAAACAATTGAACAGCCATATACATAACCAAAATCAATATGTGTGTAATTTTTATTTGTTATTTTAGTTTAAGCCTCATTTTTTTCGTTCATCAATAAAGGATAAAAGTACAATGATAAAGGTAATCTTGTATCCAAAACTGATATAATGAGAAATGGACATGATTTATTATACTTACCAATTAATATTGTTTACAAACTATGTTACCGAACCTTAATGGCACCTGTGTAACTTGATATATTTTAGCATCATTTTTATGTGCCTTGCTGTAAACCGTTGTGATGGTATCCACCGAACGATGGCATAGAAAAAAGTTAAAATAAATAAATAAATTACACTGTAATCTTTGGAATTAAGTTGCCGCAGCTTTTATTAACAATTAATATGAAATCAACATCCTTTTTGGTTCCACCATTTCCAGGACCATGCCCCTGCGCCACCCGCCACAATTCAAGCAAGGCGACAACTCTTCCGACCCCCTGCCACGTTTTCCAGCAAGGGGGCCCTGCCTCCGGGCGTGGTCCCACTCGTCCGTCAACAAGCCTTTTGACAGCCCCACGGCTGACCTAGGTCCAATAAGTCCCTATTGGCCTGTGTACCCGCCACCAGCACCAGGCAGTGTGGATAAAGGTGAATCTGGTAGTTATAGTGTATTTGATTTTCAAAAGGCGTTTGACAAAGTTCCTCATGAGAGAAAACTAAAAAGTCATGGGATAGGAGGTGATGTCCTTACGTGAATTACAAACTGGTTAAAAGACAGAAAACAGAATCGGATTAAATGGTCAATTTTCTCAGTGGAAAAGAGTAAACAGAGGATTTGCTCAGGGATCTGTGCTTGGACTGGTGCTTTTCAATATATTTATAAATGATCTGGAAAGGAATATGATGAGTAGGGTAATCAAATTTGAAGATGATACAAAATTATTCAGAGTAGTTAAATCGGAAGCGGATTGTGATAAATTGCAGGACCCATGCTGTCGTTACATGATGTTAGGTTCCATATTAGGAGTTACCACCCAGGATAAAGCTCTAGGCATCATAGTGGATAAGGAAGGACCCAAAAAGCAAAGTGGGAATCCAAATGGCAGATGAAATTTAATGTGCACAAGTGCATGGTGTCGCATTTAGGGAAAAATAACCCATGCTGCCGTTACATGATGTTAGGTTCCATATTACAAGGCATCGGGGTCCACGAACCCGACCTGGGGGATAGCATAGGGTGGTGTTACTCGGGGGTCACCAGAAAATAGACAGAAGTAAGACAGCGGAGGGGAGAGCCTGAAGAAAGGTTACTCTTCAAGACGATAACGAGCAAGGGGAGTTTCCTAGCTTGGTTGGGCGGAAAGAGTGTTGCGACGCACCGCTGGAGGGGGCCCCACAAAGAAAAGGGAGGCAAGCACAGCGGACGACGGCAGTAACTCGAGAGGACTCGGCCGTTGGGGACAATACATCTCCCCTTCAAAAAAAATGAAGATTTGTGAGGCAAGACTTCCCTTGGGTAAATCCATGCTGTGTTCCATTAACCATGTCTTTCTATATGCTCTATGATTTTGATCTTTAGAATAGTTTCCACTATTTTTACCGGCACTGAAGACAGGCTATAGTTTCCAGGTTTGCCCCTGGAGCCCTTTTTAAATATTGGAGTTACATTGGCCACCCTCCAGTCTTCAGATATAAAGTATGATTTTAATGATAGATTACAAATTTTAACTAATAGATCTGAAATTTCATTTTTGAGTTCCTTCAGAACCCTGGGGTGTATACCATCTGGTTCAGGTGATTTGCTACTCTTTAGTTTGTCAATCTAGCCTACTACATCTTCCAGGTTTACAGTGATTTGGTTCAGTTCATCTGACTCATCACCCTTGAAAACCATCTCCAGAACCGGTATCTCCCCAACATCCTCATTAGTAAACACAGAAGGAAAGAATTAATTGCTCCCGAATAAAAGCGAGCCTTTAAAGGGCAATTTCATGAGGTTAGCATTGGAGGTTGCATCAGTTGACCAATTTCTCAGCCATAACTGACGCTTGGCCGCTATTACCGAAGCCACCCTTCTAGGCTGTGCAGATCAAATTGCATCCCCCTCTGCCAAGGCGGAGGTTGCTAGTTCCATAACTATCCTGGAGTTTACGCCAGAGTCATTAACCTAATGAGAGAGAAGTAAACAAGGGAGAGCCACCCTTGGAACATCATGGAGCGATTGGCAAGGTTATTGCCACTGCTTCAAATGCTTGCTTAAGGATAGTCTCAATTCTCCTATCGTGTACATCCTTCAAGGCTGCTTCTCCTTCCAGGGGAATGATTGTCCGCTTGGAGATTGCACATATAAGTGCATCCACCTTTGGAAAAAGTAAACGCTCTCTCGCCACTGGATCTAGAGGGTACAGGTCTTCCTATGTTGTAGTACATCTGCGCACCAACGTCACAGGAAAATATGGAAGGGAGGTTCTGGAAGCCAGCTTTAAGATCTTAGGTAGAAAGCTGAAATCCAGAACATCCAAGGAAGCTTTCTTTGAAATGCTCTCTGCTCTATGCGCAGGTCCCCAGAGGCAGGCAGAGCTCTGGAGTCTAAAATGTGTGGATGAGACGATGGTGCAAGGAAAGGGATTCAGTTTTGTAAGGAACTGGGGGACCTTTTGGGGAAGGGGAAATCTTTTCCAAAGGGATGGACTCCACCTTAATCAGGGTGGAACCAGACTGCTGGTGCTAATATTTAAAAAGGAGACAGAGCAGCTTTTAAACTAAATCAAAAGGGAAAGTTGACAGTCGCTCAGCAGCACACGGTTCGGAGGGAGGTGTCTTCGAAGGATACTAATGAAGCATAGAGTAAGGGAATCCCAATAGAGAGGTTCCAATAATAAGAAAAGTAGTCCAAGTGCCCTATAATTAAAAACTTACCTGAGCTAAAAGATTCCAATTTATCCCTCTCAACTGAAAAGCAGAAAGTTAATACAAACAAAAAACACACTTTGAAAATTTTGCATGCTAATTCCAGAAGCCTAAGAAATAAGACGGGAAAATTAGAATGTATAGCAGTAAATGAAGGCATAGACTTAATTGGCATCTCAGAGACATAATGGAAAGAGAAAAAGCTATACCATGGTACAACTTATATCGCAGTGTCAGAGAGGAGCATCTTGGTGGCAGGGTGGCGCTTTATGTCCAGGATAGCATAGAGTCCAACAACACAAAGATCCTGCATGAGACAAAATGCTCAATTGAATCTTTATGAGTAGAAATCCCTTGTATGTTGGGGAAGAGTATATAGTGATAGGAGTATACTACCGTCCACCTGGCCAAGATGGTGAGACAGACAGTGAAATGTTAAGAGAAATTAGGGAAGCTAACCAAATTGGTAGTGCAGTAATAATGGGAGATTTCAATTACCCCAATATTGACTGGGTAAGTGAAACACCAGGAAATGCTAGAGAGATAAAGTCCCTGGATGGAATAAATCACAGTTTTATGGAGCAATTGTTTGAGGAACCTACAAGAGAGGGAGCAATTTTAGATTTCATTCTCAGTGGAGCACAGGATTTGGTGAGAGAGGTAACTGGTGGGGCCGCTTGGCAATAGTAATCATAATTTGATCAAATTTGAATAACTGACCGGAGGAGGGACAGTAAGTAAGTCCACAGATGTAGCAGTAAACATTCAAAAGCAAAAAACTTTGATAAAATGAGAAAAACAGAATAAAAAAATTGACAGGTGCAGTTACAAAGGTAAAAGGTGTGCAAGAGGCATGGTCATTGTTAAAAAATACCATCCTAGAGGCTCAGTCCATATGTATTCCTCGCATTAAGAAAGGTGAAAGGAAAGTAAAACGATTGCCAGGTGAAAGGTGAAAGAGGTTATTTTAGCCAAAAGATCTTCATTCAAAAATTGGAAGAAGGATCCATCAGAAAAAAACAGGATTAAGTATTGGCATTGGCAAGTTAAATGTAAGACATTGATAAGACAGGCTAAGAGACAATTTGAAAAGAAATTGGCTCGTAGAGGCAAACACTCACAATACAACTTTTAAAAATATATCTGAAGTAGAAAGAGTGCGAGGGAGTTGATTGGAATGTTAGATGATCGAGGGGTTAAAGGGGCATTTAGGAAAGATAAGGTCATTGTGGAAAGATTAAAAGATTTCTTTACTTCAGTGTTTACTGAAAAGGATGTTGGGTACATACCCATTCCAGAAATGTTTTTCAAGGGTGATGATTCAGATGA